>NC_045595.1:19508513-19811544 GCF_009762305.2 Zalophus californianus | reverse complement strand
CAAGTCCTTCACATTGTTCTTTGGCAGCTGATTGTCAATAATTCTTCTAATATTTCTTTCGTGAGCATTGTTACGGATTCCCTTCCTATTCCCTCTTCTCATCTATCTATCCATTTCAAGCCCCCAGATCCCCAACCAGCTGTGGTGATGATAATGACAAGGTTCCTAGAACACATGCAATAGAAATCCATACAACTATAAGCAGAGCAAGTCTGAGGCTCCTCCCTCTCCTCCCTGCTCGTGCTCTATCTCTGTCTCTCTCTCAAATAAATAAATAAAATCTTTTTAAAAAATTCATTTAATTTTGTTAGCATCTTACCTATATATCCATAGGTATGTTATGGGAGACTGTCATATGCTTTGCAGAAACCAAAACACATTATATCCATTGCACTGGACTGACTTAGTCATGGTAAATGCATGACTCTTATCAAGCACCACATTCTTTCTTAAATATTCAAAAACCATCTGTTCAGTTGAAGCACTTCTCAAACATTAAATTTACTTTCATACTCCTGAATATTTATAAGGCAAAATGCTACTAACAAAAGAGATACTTAAATAGGGACTTAAATAATTATCTTAATCTGAGCAAAGAAAATATGAATTTTAATTCAGAATTTAATACAGTTCTATAGTATGTGTATACACATACATTTCTCTCTACCTTAAATATTGAGGAAACATTTACAAGTTATGGTTTTTCCTATCAGCAAGTTAGTAGGCTTTGCCTGTTTTACTCCAATAGTATAAATAAGTTTCATTACAGAATTATATATATGTGTTTTTAAAAATCAAAAACATAAAGAAGTAAAAATGAACATAATGTACCAAATATACTACTTAATAATATTCAATAAGCGTTGTTGCACAGCCACTCTGGAGAAATTTTGCTGTGAAAAAAACAAAGTAATGAGTTCAAGAAGTTGTAAGCTGATGAAAATTAGTAAAGAGGGAAAGTGGAACATTTAGAAGTTGCTGCAAGAAGGAATTTCTTTAAAAATCAGTTTTGCTGTTCATTTCTAATGAAGACAGAAGTTAATTCAGCAAATACACAAATAAAAATAAAAGTGCCAGAGAGGGGACATCTAGGGTGGCTCAGTTGGTTAAGCATCTGCCTTTGGCTCAGGTCATGATCTCAGGTCCTGGGATGGAGCCCCACATCTGGCTCCCTGCTCAGCGAGGAGCCTGTTTCTCCCTCACCCTGTCTGCTTCCCCCTGCTTGTCCTTGTGCTCTCTCGCTCTCTCTCTCTCTCAAGTAAATAAAAATCTTTGGGAAAAAAAGAAAGAAAAACAAAAACAAACAAAAAGTGCCAGAGAAAAGAAATGTTACACATTAACTAGTACTTAAATTGATGCTGTTCTTTTTTTTTAAACATTTTTTTATTTTATTTATTTATTTTTAAAGATTTTGTTTATTTATTTGACAGAGAGACAAAGCGAGAAAGGGAACACAAGCAGGAGGAGTGGGAGAGGGAGAAGCAGGCTTCCCGCGGAGCAGGGAGCCCGATGTGGGGCTTGATCCCAGGACCCTGGGACCATGACCTGAGCCGAAGGCAGACGCTTAACGACTGAGCCACCCAGGCGCCCCATGTGTTCCTTACAACGCACATGTATGCTCCTATGTGTATCCTCCCACACACACTCACCCCACTTTGAAACCAGGTTCATTAAATCAGAGTAGAGAGGCAATATCCAAAAAATAATAAAATGCAAATAATTCCTTGAACAGAACGTAAGAGGAGTATGTCAGAACGTAAGAGGAGTATGTCACTGATCTATCTGTAATACCTGGTGCCTCCCTCCTAAAATACATTTAGTCCATTATAATTTGACCCTAGATATATTTTTCTTTCTTTTCTTTCTCTCTTTTTTATTAGTTTCAGAGGTAGAATTTAGTGATTCATCAGTTGCATATAACACCCAGTGCTCATTCATCAAGTGCCCTCCTTAATGCCCATCATCCAATTATTTTTCAATTAAACTGAAATTTGGTTAGTGACCAGTAAAACTGACAACTTCTAAAACTACAGAAGTTGGCTATTCCTAATTTAAATCATGATCCTAATTTTCCTCAATTTAAAAATAAAAAATATAAGTGCTTCATAAAGTAATGGTGTTATATAAATGTGCAAAAGTGACCTTCTGTATATTGGGCCTTATGTTATTTACTTCTTCACGGTCAGGGAGCACCATTAGCTCAGAGCTCACCAGTGCCAAAATTTTATACATCCAACTGCTTTTAATATAACCCAAATAAGCATATTTTTAGCCATTTAGAGCCTGCCATTTTACATTAATGAAGCTGCACTCAATACCTGCTACCCACAGGTTAGACAAACCCTGGTACTATAGAAGACCATAAACTGCTGCTATTCTATGGTGCTCTCTGGCCCAGAGATTTCCCATCTTTCAGATGAGGAACATAATCTCATAAGTCAAGCAGAGAAAGACAATTATCATATGGTTTCTCTCATATGTGGAACACAAGGAATAGTGCAGAGGACCACAGGGGAAGGGAGGGAAAACTGAATGGGAAGAAATCAGAGAGGTAGACAAACCATGAGAGACTCTGGACCCTGGGAAACAAACTGAGGGTTGTAAAAGGGAGGCGGGGGGATGGGGTAACCGGGTGATGGGTATTAAGGAGGGCACAGGTTGTGATGAGCACTGAGTGTTATATGCAACTAATGAATCGCTGAACACTACATCAAAAACTAATGATGTACTACTATGTGTTGGCTAACAATATAAAAAAAAAAATTGAGGTCAGATGAATAATATAATCTAGACACAAAAATCCCTTCTCTCCCAAGGGTTCCTGTGTCCTCTTCCTGTTATAGGCATGGCCCTGCACTGCTGTTTCTGGGAGGTCTCCAGCTGTGAGGGACTTACCTTAACCTGTCAAAGCTCTACCTAAATAAAGCTCATAATGTGTTACTCGCATCTCATAGTCATATCCTTTTTCTTATCAGCCCTGAAATCTTCAAATTTACTACAAATGTACATTTTTTTAAAGATTTTTTTATAATTTTTTTTAAAGATTTTATTTATTTATTTGACAGAGAGAGAAAGGGAGACAGCGAGAGAGGGAACACAAGCAGGGGGAGTGGGAGAGGGAGAAGCAGGCTTCCCGCCAAGCAGGGAGCCCGATGCAGGGCTCGATTCCAGGACCCCGGGATCACAACCTGAGCCAAAGGCAGTCACTTAACCAACTGAGCCACCCCAAGATTTTATTTATTTATTGGACAGAGAGACACAGCAAGACAGGGAACACAAGCAGGGGGAGTGTGAGAGGGAGGAGCAGGCTTTCCCGCCCAGCAGGGAGCCCGATGCAGGGCTCGATCCCAAGACCCTGGGATCATGACCTGAGCCAAAGGCATATGCTTAACGACTGAGCCACCCAGGCGCCCCTACAAATGTATATTTTTTCAATGAAACTTTACAAAAAGTGATGACTCTACTTGAATCATTTTAAGAATGAGAAAACCCAGATGTCAAGAAAAATTTTATTTTTTTTAAAGATTTTATTTATTTATTTGAGAGAGAGAGAATGAGAGAGAGCACGAGAGGGAAGAGGGTCAGAGGGAGAAGCAGACTCCCTGCTCAGCAGGGAGCCCAATGCGGGACTCGATCCCAGGACTCCAGGATCATGACCTGAGCCGAAGGCAGTTCCTTAACCAACTGAGCCACCCAGGCGCCCTTTTTTTTTTTCCCAAGAAAAATTTTAAAAGCTAACTGAAAAACATGAAAAATATAAAAGTCCCCAGAAGAAAATTTCCACAGATAGCCTAGTCAAGTAATTTCATGCCCTGTCAACCACATAAAAAACAAAAAGTACTTCAGCACAAATGCTACAAGTTTTCCAAGAAGCAGATGATAACCTTAAGAAGCATCAAGAGCACAGGGTCATCTTTCTCACAGGTATGGCAGGATACAATGAAGAAGGCACATGACAGAAACACAATGCACGTTCTCTGATTGAAAGGCCCTTGCTCCTGCCTAGTACTTACTAAGGTAGAGCCCCAAGTCCCAGTCTTTCTAATCTTATCAAGCACTGGTACAACATGCAGGAGAAATATGCATGTTTTAACTCACAACACCATCCACGTAGTATTGCAATCCAAAATCTTGAATCTAACCAGGAGAAAACATTTAGACAAATACAAATTGAGGGACATTTTGCAAACCAAGTACATGGGCACTTCAACCATATAAATATCATAAAAGGAAAAAAGAACATACTTATCAAAAAGAGAAAGGACCTAAATAAATAAAATCACATGTGAGAGAGGAGAAATCACAACCAACACCACAGAAATACAAACAATTATAAGAAAATATTATGAAAAATTACATGCCAACAAATCAGACACTCTGGAAGAAATGGATAAATTCCTAGAAACATATAAACTACCAAAACTTGAACAGACCAATAACCAGAAAAGAAATCGAATCAGTAATCAAAAATCTCCCAACAAACAAAAGTCCAGGGCCAGATGGCTTCACAGGGGAATTCAACCAACCATTTTTTTGTGTGTGTGTAAAACATGTGCTTTATTAATAATCTTACCCTAACTATCCTCTCCTAAATGGTCTAAGAAACAATCCCATAACAAAAGTGAATCCTATACCCAGAAGACAATTTCTCAAGGAACCAGCACAACTATCAATTTCCACTTAGTCACAGAACCCATTTACACTGAAAGCTTATAATCATTTATTTTTTTAACTTAAATTCAATTAGCCAACATATAATACATCATTAGTTTTTTGTTTGGTGCAAAATGGTGGTTTATTAAAGCATGAGGACCCATGGGCAGAAAGAGCTGCTGCATCAGGGTTGTGAAGGGTGGCTGATTATATACTATGGGGTGGAGGAGGTAAGGAAAAGGGAGGTTTTCAAAACGCTTTTCATTTTAAAGATTCACAGGATACCGGAGGCCTTGCCATTGTCAAGTAAAGGTTGTTTTTCCCTCTAGCAAGGCATTAACATGAATGTAGTCGGGAGCTTCCTGGAAGAACATTACATTCTTCCCACTTCAAGTATCTGTCAATGGGCTGCAGGTTATAAGGACATTTTATTTTATCTACATTTCCTTCTGGAAGCTAGGTTGATAGAAATGCTTTGTTCCTGTAGACTGCTAAGACATTTAGTTTTTGATGTAATGTTCAATGATTCATTAGTTGCATATAACACCCAGTGCTCATCACATCACGTGCCCTCCTTAATACCCATCACCCTGTTACTCCGTCGCCCCACCCACCTCCCTTTCCACAACCCTCAGTTTTTTTCCCCAAATCAAGAGTCTCTCATGGTTTGTCTCCCTCTCTGATTTCTTCCCATTCAGTTCTCCCTCCCTTTCCCTATGATCCTCTGTGCTATTCCTTAAGAAGAGTTAATACCTATTCTTCTGAAACTGTTCCAAAAAATAGAAATGGAAGGAAAACTTCCAAACTCATTCCATGAGGCCAGCATTACCCTGATTCCAAAACCAGACAAAGACCCCATTAAAAAAGACAACTAGAGGCCAACATCCCTGATGAACATGGATGTAAAAATTCTCAACAAAATACTAGCAAATAGCGTTCAACAGTACATTAAAAAATCATTCACCACAATCAAGTGGGATTTATTCCTGGGTTGCAAGGGTGGTTCAATATTTGCAAATCAATCAAGGTGATACACCACATTAATAAAAGAAAGGATAAGAATCACATGATCTTCTCAATAAATGCAGAAAAAGCATTTGACGAAGTACAACATACATTCGTGATAAAGATCCTCAAGAGAGTAGGTTTAGAGGGAACATACCTCAACAAAATGAAGGCCACAGACGAAAAACCCACAGCTAATATCATCTTCAATGGGGGAAAAACTGAGAGCTTTTCCCCTAAGGTCAGGAACATGAAAGAGATGTCGTCTCACTACTGTTGTTTAACAGAGTACTAGAAGTTCTAGCCTCAGCAATCAGACAACAAAAAGAAATAAATGGCATCCAAACTGGCAAGGAAGAAGTCAAACTTTCACTCTTTGCAGATGACATGATACTCTATGTAGAAAACCCAAGACTCCACCAAAAAAACTGCTAGAACTGATACACGAATTCAATCAAATTGCAGGATACAAAATCAATGTACAGAAATCTGTTGCATTTCTATAACAATAATGAAGCTTTTTAAAAAAAATTTTTATTTGAGTATAGTTGACACAGAATGTTACATTAGTTTTGGGTGTAAAACATAGTGATTCAACATCTCTATATATTATGCTGCGTTCACCACAAGTTCTGTCACCATACAACACTTTTACAGTATCACTGACTACATTCTTTACACTGTACCTTTATTTCCCATGATTTATTCAATCTGTAACTGGAAGCCTGACAATACTTAATTCTTGATTGGATCCCCCACCAAAAAAAGCAAACAGACAAAAACAGCTATAAAGGACATTCTTGGGAAAATTAGGGATATTTGAATATGAACTAGCTATTTTATAAGTACTATTTGTATCATGTTAAATTTCTTGAGTATAATAATTATATTGTGATTATGTTAAAGGATGTCCTTTTTCTTAGAAGACACTCAAATATTTAACAGTGAAGTCTCAGAATGTCTAAAACTTATTTTTTTTTTGCTTTTGATAATCATTGGGTTTTTATTGTTATGTTAATTACCATACATTACATCATTAGTTTTTGATGTAGTGTTCCATGATTCATTGTTAGTGTATAACACCCAGTGCTCCATGCAGAACGTGCCCTCTTTAATATCCATCACCAGGCTAACCTATCCTCCCACGCCCCTCCCCCTAGAACCCTCAGTTTGTTTTTCAGAGTCCATCATCTCTCATGGTTCGTCTCCTCTGCTTCATTTATGTTAAAAGCAGGGCTGGGGGAAGAAAATGAGCTCAATATGGTAAAATGTTGGTAACTGGTAAATCTAGGGGAATGGATATAAGTGTTACTTATATTATTCTTGTAACCTGTCTATAGATTTAAAATTTTTCAAAATAAAAAATTAGATAAGAAGAATCAGATGATTTTTTTAAATTTAAATTCAAGTTAGTTAACATACAGTGTAGTACTGGTTTCAGGAGTAGAATTTAGTGATTCAGCACTTACATATAACAACCAGTGCTCATCACAGAAAGTGCCCTCCTTAATGCCCATCACCCACATACACCCCCTCCAGCAACTCTCAGTTTGTTCTCTAAAGTTGAGTCTCTTATGGTTTGCTTCCCTCTCTGTTTTTATTTTATTTTTCCTTCCCTTACCCTTTGTTCATCTGTTTTGTTTCTTAAATTCTACATGAGTGAAATCATACGGTATTTGTCTTTCTCTAACTGACTTATTTCGAATCAGATGATTTTTTTAAAGATTTATTTATGTGAGAGAGAGAGTGAGCAGGGGGAGGGGCAGAGAGAGAGAGTCTCAAGCAAACTGCCCACTGAGTGAGGAGCTCAATGTGGAGCTCAATCTCACGACCCTGAAATCATGACCTGAGCTGAAATCAAGAGTCAGACACTTAACCGACTGAGCCACCCAGATGCCCCAGATGATTTTTTTAAAAGGACTACACAGAAAAATTATCCCCAAACTAAGTATGTTCCCATCTGCCATTCAGTTATGGTTTAAGGGCTATAACTTGAGTCTTTACTGTTATCTACTTCCTCTTTTTTCATTCTCTCTCAAATCTCTTCTTATCAGGCTTTCACTCTTACCACTCTACAAGATCTTCAATCTTACTCAACTTCAACAACACCAGACATATTTGATTAGTCTATCCTCTAAATATTTTCTTTGATTGGTCTCCAAGATACTGCTTTCTCATTACCTACCTACCTCCCTGGTCACAACTTTTCAGATTCTTTTCACTGATTCTCCTCTTCATCTTATCTTTAAACACTACAGTTCCCCAGTATTCTGTCTGCACCTCACTTCTTCTTTATCTATAGTAATTCCTTTTCTGTTCTTATCCAGCTCTGTAGCTTTAAATATCATTTGGATGTTGATGACTTCCAAATCTATGCCTGAAGCTCCAAACTCTCCCCAGAACTCCACATTCATATAGTCAACTGATTACTTGACATCTCCACTTGACAATCTAAGAGTCATTTCAAATTTAACATGTACAAAATTGAATCGTTTGATTCCCTCCCCAAAACATATTCCTTCCCAAACTTCCACATTTCAGTGAATGGCATATTCTACCAAGTCTCCCTGCTTCTGACCTTGCCCCACTATAGTTCTAGTCTCGACAAAGAGCCTAGAATAACACTTTTAAAATTAAATAAAACATGTCCCTTCTCTTTCTGAAAGTTTTAATGGCTCCCTGGCTCATTCAATAAAAGGTAACAGTCTTGACATGGCCTACAAGGCCTATACAATATTTATCACCTTGCTGCCACTCTGGACTCCTCTGCTTTTACTGACCTCACCTCCACACACTGTAGTCAAACCATCTGCCTTACTATACCTGAGCAAGAGAGGCACACTTTGCATGTAAAGGATTAGAGATAAAGCTCATAAATTAATAGTATTTAAGGGCTCGGAATAGGAGTCTGAGAAGAATAACAAAGTGGGGCCCAAGAGGAAGAATGGAAACAAGAATTGTCATAGAAATTAAGGAGGAAAAAAGATGCTAAAAAGAGATATATCATCAAGGTAATATTTATAAGAGTGGGGGGAAAAGGATAAAGGAGAATCAACTTCTAACAGGGAACAGAGTAAAAATACCATGCATTAAGAAAAGGGAAATACACTGACCCACTATAGTTGCTATTTCTGGATGACAGTATTCAGTGTTTTTATTTGTTCTTCTAACACCCCTTGTGTTTTCAGAGGTTTATACTTTGTTAGGAATGGACTATTTCACTTTTGCCCACATACCTTTGGTTTAGTCCTTTATCCAAGGGCATGGCCCTACATATAGGGTATGTTCTTTTAAGGATCTTAACAGAAGGCCCAAATATTTTACCAAGGCCCCTATAACTTCCCAGTCCTTGAACTCTAATATTTTTCTCACCAATAACAGGTGGCTGGTAAAGTCTACTCAGTTTGCTAGTTGTACTCTTCTACTAAGATTCCTTGAGTCTTACACAGCCCAAAAGAAGCTAAAACTCATTCAATTACTTAGGGGAAATTTGTAAGCAGATTAAGGTCCATTTTCTGAGGTTCTCTACTCTCTGGGTTTTAATCTCTTACTTCTTATTAGTCTTCCCGAGAGTTCCAAACTCCAATGTCTGTTTCCTCATCCCTGAAAGACTACCACTTTCTGTTTGGGATCTGCTTGCTGCACCACATCACAGCAAACTGAAAAATGCTCTGTGGGAAAAAAAGCCAAAGTTCCCATATGCATTCCCCCCTTCCTTTAAAAATCAAAGTTCCTCAAGATCCTCCCTACATCTGAAGACAGAGAGAGAAAGAGAGAGAGAGAGAGAGAGAGAAAGAGGCAAACCAAGAAACAGACTCTTAACTATAGAGAACAAACTGATTGCCGAGGGTAGGGTAGGGGTGGAAAGGTGGGTGAAATAGATGATGGGGATTAATGAGTGCACCTTGCGGTAAGCACTGGGTGTTGTATGGAAGTGTTGAGTCACTAAATTGTGCACCTGAAACTAATATTACACTGTACATTAACTAACTGGAATTTAAGTAAAAACTTGGGGAAAAAACATCCTCCTACATTGACTGCTCTTCAACACTTGAAAACAGTTTTTCTAAAATACTTTCTTAAGATTTTAGAAATATTATTCTGGACCATCAAACTGCTGGAGGTTTGTATACTAAATTGATTCCTTGTAGCTTTCTAAGATGTACATCCAAAAGACGGTTTCTCTGCTTCCTTGGAGAAAGAGTGTTTCCAACAAATATGGCTGCTCTGTATAATTCTTTAAGCTGTATCTCCTTTGCCTTCCTGAAACAAACTGAATCTAGGTATGGATTTTTCTGCTAGCAAAGTGGTCCCCAATTTACTTTACAACTATTATAAATGGGAACATTGTTCCTGGATTTAGGATGAGTCCCTTGTTATCAGAAATATATGATTTTGCTGGCATTTTCTGAGGCACTCTATTTCTTGATCCCTAAATATTCTATCTCCTTTTCTCATCTCACCTCCATGTAGTTTCTGCCACATTTCAGTTCTCATCAGTCCCATTGTTAAACTAAGTGTTATAAATTAGGGGTATTATTTTTATGTTTAGAGGTAAGCCATTCACATTCAGAAAATGTATTTTATTAGTACTTTCAGAAATATATGCCTTCCTGATCCTGGTCTAGACACTCCCTTTTCCTTTTTCCACACAACTTCTAGCCAATCTTGATGTTTTTGGCTAGTCCTTACCTATGAATTTGAGGTAGTAGATTATATGTTGCAAAGGTTCACTAAAAGGATTTTCAAGTTTCCTGTCTCTATATCCTTGTGTCTGGTATTTTATAAAAGAAGAAGGGAAACAATAAAAAATATGCTGGTCATGCATTCATATCAGAATCTTCTTAGTTATAATCTTACTATGCCTCAGTAACAAATTTTATCTTAGAAGGCATACCAGTAATTTACTAATACCTCTCATCTGTAAATCCACCCTTCTAAGCACCAACTCTGAGGCTGAGATTTGCCAACTTTGCCTCACAAGCCCCTTTGTGTGGTGGGGGGCACTAGAAAATACTGGGGAAAAGGAAATAAAAAGTGTTTCCTGCTGTTCCTGTAAACCGTTCCACCAAAGAAAAATTGGTTCCAGCCTCCAGTTGCTTTTGGCATTCCCAGAAACAGCCTCACTGCCCTTCTTCATACATACCAGCAGCAGCCATGTGATGTCGTCTCCTCAGAATTTGATCTCCAGTGTCTCAAGATCCATCTTCCAAGTTCCCGAGTTCTGGTACCCCCAACCCATTATCTTTTGTTTCCCCAGCCATTACAGTATAGATTTCTTTCTGCAGTTATTATTTTGGGTTATACTGGTATATCCTCTTTTTTTTCTGTCATTTTTCCAAATGTGTGTAAACAATTCCCTACATTAAATTCTAGCTTATAAAGTGACTCATAAGTTTCTCTTTTCCTGACTCAACCCTAACTAAACTCTGATGCTTTCTCAACCTCTGCTCAAAAACATTATTTCTAGTACCAAAAGCTATCATATAGTATTTTATATTTTAAAATGATAAATTTTGAAAAATAAAATCACAATTTTCTAATAATATATATGTATTACTTTTAAAATTAGGGCATGACAGTAAAGAATTTCTAAAAATCACTCATAATCTGAATATGCAAAAATAACAAATGTTAACATTTTGATATATTTACGTCTTGTCTCTTTTCTATCAGAGATTGCACTTGTTATCCTATCAGAAACTATTCTCAAAATGTAAATAACTGTAAAAACCATGCAGCATGCATAATTGTTTTTATAAAATTCAAACCAGGTTACCTTTCCAGTATACAAGAAAACTGATTTAAGTTGTCAGTATTTTAAGAAATAGTTGTATCCTCAGAATTATATATGATATATGATAAATTGATAAAGCAAATTTATTTTTGGCAGGAAAACATATTAATAGCATATTTTATACTACAAGCCAAAAAGAAAAAATCCTTCCTCTGCAACCTATAAAAATTATAAATATAGTAAGACCAACTACTCACCCCCTATTACTGACAATTGCCTTTTTCAAGTGAATGTAATTTGCAGGAAAGATCCCCTGTAAAAGAGAAAAGATTTCCCATTAGAAAAGGAAATTTGTGATTAACATCTCATATATGCTAAAATAGAAGCCAGATTTCAGGATGGAAATACTCTATCAACAATACAGTAGATAGGGGCACCTGTGTGGCTCAGTCAGTTAAGTGTCTGCCTTCGGCTCAGGTCATGACCCCGGGTCCTGGGATAGAGCCCCACATCTGGCTCCCTGCTGAACAGGAAGCCTGTTTCTCCCTCACCCTCTGCCTGCCGCTCCCCTGCTTATGCTCTCTCTCTCTCTCTCAAATAAATAAAATCTTTAAAAAAACCCAATACAGTTGATATCTTAATGTAGCAACCACTTTGCATATTAAGAATGCAAAGTTGCACAAACTACATACATTAGATAGGAATTTCATTGTCATTTGCACTCAGAGTCTATCCTCAGGGGAAAACTGTGATCTTAAGCAACTATCAAAAAGATTTTTTAAGTTACAGATTGGAAATATTCCATCTAATCACTCTCAGGATATAGACTTATGTACAGAGCTTGGCATGCATCTATAAAACCAACGTCACCTAACCAGCTAGTATCACCTATGTTATCCAGTTCTGAGCTGGAGAAACAATTCTCAGACTCTGGCTCACATTTATATTCACAAGAATGAATCAATTTGGAAGTTTCTATAAACATTTCTTCTTTTACTCTTTCATTAGAGTTTCCATTTTGATATTTGTCATAATTTGATTTCGATTCCTAAGGGATAAAAAATGAATTGTTTTTAAAAACAATTAAGTTTTCCAATCAGTGCTTCATTCATTTTCCTGATGTTTTGAAACTCCCTTCAAATAAAGCACAAATGGCCTAAATTTTTTTATACTTTCTGGCCTCTACACTGCTAATAATAAATCTATACCAGACAAGACCATCAGCAGCTGGACTACAGTAATGCATTTTACAGTTTTCAGTGTGTAGATCTTTTTACCTCCTTGCTTAAGTTTATTCCTAAGTTTCTGCTTGCTTTCAATGCTATTTTGAATAGACTGTTGCCTTTCTTTTTTCAGATATTTCACTGTTAGTGAACAGAAACACAACCAAATTCTTTGTGTTAATTTTGTATCCTGCAACTTTACTGAATTTTTCATTAGTTTTAACAGCTTTTTGGTGGAGTCTTTAGGATTTTCTACATATATCATACCATCTGCAAGCACATACAATTTTACTTCTTCCTTTCTTATTTGGATACCTTTTGTTTCCTTGTCTTACCTGCTTGTTCTGGCTAGGACTTCCAGTATTCTGTTTAATAGAAGTGGTGAGAGTGAGCACCCTTGTCTTGCTGCTCATCTTAGAGAAAAAGCTTTCGGCCTTTTACCATTGAGTATGATGTTAGCTGTGGGGCTTGTCATATCATGGCCTTTATTATGTTGAGGTATGTTACTTCTAAACCCAATTTGCTAAGTTTTATTCATGAAAGGATGTTACATTTTGTCAAATGCTTTTTCTGCATCTACTGAAATGATTATACGATTTTTGTCTTTCACTCTATCAATGAGGTGTATTAAATTTATTATTTTGATAATGTTGAACCGTCCTTTCGTCCCTTGGATCAACTCCACTTAATCATGGCATATGATCCTTTAAAAGTGCTGTTAAATTTGGGTTGCTAATATTTTGTTGAGAATTTTTACATCTGTATTCATCAGAGATATTGCCTTTGGTTTTCTTTTCCTTTAGTGTCCTTACCTGGCTTGGGTATCAGGGTATTACCAGCATCATTAAATGAGTCTGGAAGTGTTCCCTCCTCTTCAATTTTCTGGAAGAGTTTGAGAACTGGTACTGACTTTTTTTTTTAATTTAATTTTATGTTATGTTAGTCACCATCATTAGTTTTTGATGTGGTGATCCACGATTCATTGTTTTCGTATAATACCCAGTGCTCCATGTAGTACGTGCCCTCCTTGATACCCATCACTGGGCTAACCCTTCCCCTGATCCCCCTCTCCTCTAAAACCCTCAGTTTCTCAGAGTCCATAGTCTCTCATGGTTCATCTCTCCCTCCGATTCCCCCCCTTCATTTTTCCCTTCCTTCTCCTAATGTCCTCCGTGCTATTCCTTATGTTCCACAAATAAGCGAAACCATATGATAATTGACTTTCTCTGCTTGACTTATTTCACTTAGCATAATCTCCTCCAGTCCCATCCATGTCGATGCAAAAGTTGGGTATTCATCCTTTCTGATGGCTGAGTAATATTCCATTGTATATATGGACCACATCTTATCCATTCGTCGGTTGAAGGGCATCTCGGCTCTTTCCACAGTTTGGCTATTGTGGACATTGCTGCTATGAACATTGGGATGCATAAGGCCCTTCTTTTCACTACATCTGTGTCCTTGGGGTAAATACCCAGGAGTGCAATTGCTGGGTCATACGGTAGCTCTATTTTTAATTTTTTCAGGACCTCCACACTGTTTTCCAAAGTGGCTGTACCAACTTGCATTCCCACCAACAGTGTAAGAGGGTTCCCCTTTCTCCACAACCTCTCCAACATTTGTTGTTTCTTGTCTTGTCAATTTTTGCCATTCTAACTGGTGTAAGGTGGTATCTCAATGTGGTTTTGATTTGAATTTCCCTGATGGCTAATGATGATGAACATTTTTTCATGTGTCCTGTTAGCCATTTGTATGTCTTCTTCAGAGAAGTGTCTGTTCATGTCTTCTGCCCATTTTTGACATGATTATTTGTTTTTTGGGTGTTGAGTTTGAGAAGTTCTTTATAGATCTTGGATACCAGCCCTTTGTCTGTACTGTCATTTGCAAATATCTTCTCCCATTCTGTGGGTTGCCTCTTTGTTTTGTTGACTGTTTCTTTTGCTGTGCAGAAGCTTTTTATCTTGATGAAGTCCCAAAAGTTCATTTTGTTTCACTAGCTTTTGGAGATGTATCTTGAAAGGAGCTGCTGTGGTACTGACTTTTTAAAGTTTGGTAGAATTCACCAGTAAAGTCTTCAGGTCCTGGACTCTTCTTTGTTAGAAGATTTTGGTTGCTCATGCCATCTCCTTACTCACTATTTGGATAATTAACATTTTATTTTTTCCTGATTTATCCTTGGTAGGTTATGTGTTTCTAGGAATTCATCCATTTCCCCTAGGTTATCCAATTTGTTGGCATTAATTGTTCATAACATTATCTTATAATCCTTTCTATTTCTGTGATATCATTTTTAATGTTTCCTATTTCATGTCTCATTTTATTTGAGTCTTTTCTTTTTTTCCTTTCATCTAGCTAAGGGTTTGTCAATTTTGTTTATCTTTAGAAAAAAAACCAGTTCTTAGTTTCGTTATCTTCTCATAGTTTTCTGGTCTCTATTTCACTTTTTCCACTCTGATCTTCATTATTTCCTTCTGCTAAATTTGAGCATAGTTTTTTCTTCTTTTTCTAGTTCCTTGAGATGTAAAGTTAGATTGTTTATTTGACATCTTACTTTTTTCATATTGTAGGCGTATTTTTTTATTTCCTTTGTGATTTTTTTTAAGACTCACTGGTTGTTCAGAACTGTTAACTTACTGCACATATTTGTGAATTTTCCAGTTTTCTTCCCATTATTGATTTCTACTTTCATACACTGTAGTCTGAAAAGATACATGGTATAATTTCAATCTTCTTAAATTTGCTAAGCCTTGCTATGTGACCTGTCATAGGATCTATTCTGAAGAAGGTTCCACCTTCAGTTTAGAAGAATGTATATCCTGCTGCTGGTGGATAAAATGTTCTATGTCTGTGAGGTTCATTTGGTCTAAAGTACAGTTCAAGTCCAATGCTTCTTTGTTGATTTTCTCTCCAGATAAAAATGTTCTATCTATATCTGTGAGGTTCATTGGTCTAAAGTACAGTTCAAGTCCAATGTTCCTTTGTTTTCTCTCCAGATTATCTACTGAAGTCTCCCACTACTGGTGTATTATCTAATTCTCCCTTCAAACCTGTGTTTAATATATCTATTATATATTAATATATCAGTTTCTGATGCACCTTTATGAATGACTGTTAGATCTTCTGGATGAGTTGATCCCTTTATCATTATATAAATGACTTTCTTCATCTCTAGTTATGGTTTTTGTCTTAAAGCCTATTTTACCCAGTGTAAGTATAGCTACTTGTGCTCTCCTTTGGTTTCCACTTGCATGAAATATTTTTTTCTATCCCTTTACTTTCAACCTACATGTACCCTTAAAACTGGAGTAAGTCTCTTATGGGTGGCATGCAATTAGTTGAGCCTTGTTTTTTAACCAATCCAGCCACATTAGGCCTGTTGATTAGAAAATTCAATCCATTCACATTTAAAGTAATGACTGATAGGTAAAGACTTACTAATGTTGGGGTGCCTGGGTGGCTCAGTTGGTTAAGCGACTGCCTTCGGCTCAGGCCATGATCCTGGAGTCCCGGGATCGAGCCCCGCATCAGGCTCCCCGCTCAGCAGGGAGTCTGCTTCTCCCTCTGACCCTCCCCCCTTCTCATGTTCTCTCTCTCAAATAAATAAAATCTTTAAAAAAAAAAAAAAGACTTACTAATGCTATCTTACTGTTTCCAGTTCTTTTATACTTGCCTTGTTCCTTTCATCTCTTGCTGCCTTCCTTTGTGAACTGATGATTTTCCAGTGGTATGCTTTGATTCCAATATCTTTCATCTTCCATGATTCTGCTGTAGATTTTTGCTTTGTGGTTACCATGGTTTTACACAACACATCTTATAACAGTTTATTTTATACTGATAACAACTTAACTTTGATCACATACAAAAACTCTACCCTTTTACTCTTCCCTGCTTTGTTTTTGATGTCACAATTTACCCGTATTTGTATTTTATATTTTAAAGTTATTATAGCTATTTTTAATACTCTCATCTTTTAATACTAGAGTTAATATACCATCATATTGTAGTATTAGAGTATTCTAAATCTGACTATACAATTACCTTTATCAGTGTGTTTTATATTTTCATGTTCCTAAATTAGTGTCCTTTCATTTCAGCTTGAAGAACTCCTTTTAGCATTTTGTAAGGCAGGTCTAGAGGTAAATTCCCTCAGATTTAGCTGGGAAAGTTTATATCTCTCCTTCATTTCTGAAGAACAGCTCTGCTAGGTAAAGTATTTTTGGTTGGTGGGTTTTTTTTTTCCTTTCACCACTTGGAATATATTATCCTACTCTTTTATGGCCTATAATATTTTTGCTGAGAAATACACTGACAGTCTAATGGAGGAGGGGGGCTACCTTGTAAGTTACAAACTTTGATTCTCTTGCTGCTTTTAAAATCTTTCCTTGTCTGTGACTTTGATAATTTTATTATAATGTGTCTTGAAGGGATCTCTTCATGTTCAGTTTGTCTGGTGACCTACGAACACTATGAACTTGGATGTCCAAATTTCTCCCTAGACTTGGAAAGTTCTTAGCCGTTATTTCTTTAAATAGGCTTCCTGCCCCTTTTTCCCTATCTTCTCCTTTTAGAACTCCAATGATTCACAAACTGGTCCACCTATCATGAAGGCTTTCTTCACTCTTCCTCATTTTTTTCTTCTTTTCCAGTCAGGTTTCCTCTGACTGTAAAATTTCAAAGTTCCTGTCTTTGATTTCACTGATTCTTTCTTCTGCTTGATCAAGCCTATTGTTGATGTGCTCTACTGCATTTTTTTTTTTTTCCATTTCATTCATTGAATGCTTCAACTCCAGAATTTGTTTGGTCCTTTTTCATTATTTCTAACTCTTTGATAAATTTTTTAATATTGTTAATGTACTGTTTTCCTGATTTCACTGAACTGTCTTTCAGTATTTTCTTTTCAGCTCATTAAACTTCCTTAAAACAGCTTTTTTGAATTCTTTATCAGATAAATTGTAGATCTCCATGTCTTTGGATTCAGTTACTAGAAGATTATTGTGGTCCTTTGGTGTCATATGTTTTCTTGCTTTTTCTTTTTTTTTTTTATTTAAATTCAATTAGCTTCCTTGGTTTTTCATGTTTCTTGGAGTCTTGTGTTATGGTCTTCACATCTGAAGTAGCAGTCACCTCCTCCAGTCTTTACTAATTGCCATCAAGGTAGAAATACCTTCCATGTTCCTCTTAGAGATTCTGCAAATTTCTCAACCTTCCATGAACCTGCTCCATGTTTCTTGCTCACTTTTGTGGCAGAATTCTTCAGCATGAATGCCTTCTATTGATTCTACAATGCACCAGGCTAGTGCTGACAGCCTCTCTTGTGTCTTCCCAAAGGTAGCACTATAACTCAAGTTTGTGGTCTCTGGACTGCAGATTCTGCCTGTTTTCCATGTGTATTCATGAACAGTCTTCCAAAGCTTGCTCTTGCCACCACCTTAATGAGTATGCACAGTGAGCCAGCTACAGCATGGGGGGTAGGGAGTAGTGTGAGGCACACAAAACTGGGATGCTAATAGGCCAGTGGGGGAATCCATGGGTGGGGCTTTCCCAGCAGTTAATGGGTGGGCTTCTTAATAGAGTCTGCTGTACAGTAGGTTCTGTGTCTCTTTATTGCCACCAAAAAATCCTATGTGCCATTTTCCCAAACTCTTTCTACCTCTCAGTCATGGAACTCCCAATTTAGTACTCTGGAGAGGGCAAGACAGAAATGAGCCTCTCTGGCAGCATCTGCAGAGCTGGAGAAGCTGGATGCTCACTCACATGCTCTCTCTTGCCCTCACAGGAGAAATTACGGGCCTAAAAAGATTTCCTCTGGCCTTTATCAATGCTACCCTCTGGTAAAGTTGATGCAGGTAAAGTGAAATTGTTCCTATTACCCACTCCAATGTATCCAAACTCTTACTTTCTGCTCCAACAAAGTGCTGGGTCTTCACCTATAGAAACCTAGACATCCACAAAGGTTCTCTCACCCAAGTATGGTTGTCTTCAGAAGCTCCAAAATGACAAAAGGGTCACTTCAGGGTACACAGCTGGGACTGAGATCCGTCTGCCTATTACCCAATGCACAGGTAGATGAGACTTCTCCTGGGACCCTTGTTGTATGATGCAGAATGCTACAGGTCCCCCAAAACACTTTTGTTTGTGGATGGATACAGAATATTTGTTTTTGAGAGTGAGAACAAAAACTAGGGACATCTTATGGCACCATGATGCTGACATCAAGTATACCAGTAATACATTTTATATACTGGCCCATAATAAAAGATAACCTATGCCAATGGGGAATCCTAATACAGGAAAATATGGACTTAAAATAGAATAAAACACACAACTGCATGCAATCAAAACTAAATGATGACAACCCATTATCTATAAAGGAAGAATAGTAAAGAGTTAAAAAGGCATACGATTAGCATATGCTTCCAGGAAGATGAATGAGACATACTTTTCACTATTCTTTCTGCTAAGTACAATGAAAAACTGTGGACATATATGTAATATTTACATAAGTATATATATATATACATATATATTTCACACACACATCATCATAAAGCATAGATATATATCATATATAAGAAAAACTCTAGAAATAAATATATTTTTAAAAAATAGGAAGATTCTGAAAGGTAGAGAGAAAAAGGCAGACCAACTAGGGACCCTGAGATGCAAGAAAGAACACAGTGGTGAATTCCCTAGATTTTCTTTTACCTTATACATCTACTATTTGAAGCTGAAAAGGCTAGAAACCAAGAAACACCAAAAGGCACAGACAAAAAAAGACTGTTCTCTCTAGCTTAAGAACCAGGAAAGAGTCAGCCTGTCAACAAAGAAAACACCTTAGTAATAACCACTATATTGCTTCCAAACATCACCAAAAAAGAAAGGAAAAAAAAAAGCTATGGTCCAACTCTCACCCACACAAGCAAGGCTAACTGGAGAGATTGGATTTTCATCTTCATTGGACTATAATTAACACATTCAAAACTTGCACTGGTATAGTGGCTGAGAAGGCCAACTTGGGAGTCAAGACTTTCTACCCAAGTGGGCAATAACAAACCACCACCACTGAGTGGCAGTGGAGACTACCTAAACTTCTACCCCTAACCAGCATTAATGAGACAACTCCATCACTCCCCTATGGTGTCTGAAGAGGCCTAGGAGAGAGTGGGGGCTTTCACCATTGTTCAGCAGTAACAAGGCCACCACCCTCCTCCTGGTGGTATCAAAGGCCACATGGGGAACAGCAGAAGGCTCTACAATGCTTTCCAGCCAGTGAATAATCAGTGGAAGACTACTAGAAAGCTAGAATTCCTACACCTATTCAACAGGAACAAGGAGCCTGCACCATTCAGTGTCAACAGAGGCTGAGTGGGAAACATGGGCCTCATTCCCCACTTGGCAGTAATGAGGCAAATCCTGTCCTTCCCCTACAGCAGCACTGTCACAAAAGCCAGATAAAACAAAAGGTTTAAATAAAAGCAGTATCTCGTAACATAATACCCAAAGGTCGAGGTCTTGTCATACCAAGAACCAGGAAGATATTAAATTGAATGGGAAAAAAAAACAATACATGCCAACACCAAGAAAATAAAGATGTTAGAATTATCTGACATATTTTAAAGGAGCCATCATAAAAATGTTTCAGTGAGTAATTACAAATGTGTGTGAAACAAGATAAAGAAAAGAGAGTCTCAGCAAAGAAACAAAATGTTTCAACAAAGAAACAGAAGATGCTGGATGGGGTCAACAGTAGAATGGAGGGGACAGAGGAAAGAAGCAGTAAGCCATAAATCAGAAAAATTTTAAATGACACACACTGACTGTAATATTGTGATACAGTAATATATATTTCTTCATCCCCAAATCCCTGACACAGGAGTTTCTAAAACTCTTGGGATTTCTGGATAAGAAGAATAGGAAAACCATCAACTTTGTTATTCATGATAAGCCACTTTCAACTGTACTGGGGTTTATGCTAATGAATTGACCCTTGGTGGACCCCCAGACAGCTTCAGAATGGGAAATGCCAGGAGAACCATGTGATTAGAGGGTTGGAACTTTCAGCTCCACTCTCCAACCCCAGGGAGGGGAGAAGGGCTAGAGAATGAGTTAATCACCAAGGGCCAATGATTTAATAAATCATGCCTTCATAATGTAACTCCCATAAAAACAAACAATGGGGTTTGGAGAGCTTCCAGGGTAATGAACACGAAGTTGCTGTGAGGTTGAAATGCCAAAAAAGGCCATAGAAACTCCATGTCCTGGTCCATATACCTTGCCCTAAGCATCTTTTCTATTTGGCTGTTCCTAAGTTGGATCCTTTATGATAAACTGATAATAGTAATTAAGTTGTTTTCCTGAGTTCTGTGAGCTGTTCTAGCAAATTATCAAACATGAGAAGGGGACATGGGAACCCTCAATTTATAACTGGTTGATCAGAAGTATAAGAAGTCCAGGACTTGAGACTGGCATCTGAAGTGAAGGTGGTCTTGTGGGACTGAGCCCTTAACATGTGAGGTCTAACAGTGGGTATCCAGACAGTTGTAGAATGGGTTGTTGGTGTGGAAAACTCCACATTTTTTATGTCAGAAGTGTTGAGAGACTAAACAATAAAGAGAAAATAGACTGAAAAAAAATGAATAGAGACTCAGGGGCCTATATGACTATGGCAACAACAACAAAATATCTAACATTCTTGTCATCAAGTCCTGGGAGGAGAAGAAAAACGCAAGGGCAAGGCTTAGAATGTACATTAATAGGATAAATCCTAGTGAGAATATGGAGCAACAGAACTCTCATCCATTACTGGTGAGAATGCAAAATGGTACAGCCACATTGGAAGAGAGTCTGGCAGTTTCTTATAAAACTAACATACTCTTACCATACAACCTAGCAATTGCACTCCTTGGTAATTACCAAGTGAGCTGAAAACTTATGTCCACACAAAACCTGCACACAAATGTTTTTATAATTGCTTTATCTGTAAATGCCAAAACTTGGAAGCAACCAAGATGTCCCTCAGTAGATGAATGAATAAACAACCTATAGTCCATCCAGACAATAGAATATTATTCAGGAATAAAAAGAAATGAGCTGCCAGGGTGCCTGGCTGGCTCCCTCGGTAGAGTGTGTGACTCTTGATCTCAGGGCTGTGGGTTCAAGCTCCACATGGGTACAGAGATTACTTTAAAAAAAATAAAATCTTTAAAAAAAAAAAAGAAATGAGCCATCAAGCCACGAAAAGACATGGAGGAATCTTAACTGCATGTTGCTGAGTGAAAGAAGCCAATCTGAAAAGGCTATAATCTATATGATTGCAACTAAATGGCATTCTTTAAGAGGCAGTAAAAAGATCAGTGGTTGCCAAGAGTCTAAGAGAATGAGGAAAGGAATAAATAGGTGGAGAATGGGGTATTTTTAGGGCAATGAAATTATTCTTGACACTGCAATGATAGATACATAACATTATGCATTTGTCAAAACCATAAAACTATACAACACAAAGAGTGTACCCTAATGTAAACTATAAATAATATTAATAGTACATAAATATTGGTTCACCAATATAACAAACATACCACACTAATGTAGAATGTGAATAGGAGAAGAAACTGGGAGAGGCTCCTTGTACTTTTTGTACAACTTTTCTGTAAACCTAAAAGTGTTCTAAAAAATAAAGTCTAATAAAATTTAAAATTAAAAAAATGACAGAAAACTTCCCAAATTTGGCAAAAGACAAGCCAACATACTGAAGAAGCTAAGCAAACCCCAAACAGGATAATCCAAAACAAACACATATCAAGACACAACACAATTACATTTCTAAATACTACAGGCAAAAAAAAAAAAAAAAATCTTAAAAGTAGTGTAACAAGAGAAAACAATACCTTACCTCTAGTGAAAAAAAAATATTTAAATGACAGTGAATTTTTCACTAAAATCAGAGAGAACCAGCATCACTACTCACAATGGCCAAAGGTGGAAAAAACTCACGTCTCCATCAACTGACAAGTGGACAAACATATGTGGTATGTCTGTGGTATGTCCATTCAATTCAGCCAGAAAAGCAGTTAAGTACTGATACATGCCACATCAAAAATGAATCTTGAAAACATTATACTGAGTAAAAGAAGACAGTCACAAAAGGTCACATATTACGTGATTTCACTTATATGAAATATCCAGAATAGGCAAATCCACACAGACAGTAGTTGTCAAGGGCTGGGGGATAGGGGAATAGGTGTAAGGTTTCATGTTTGGGGTGATGAAAAGATTTTGGAATTGGATAGTGGTAATGGTTGTAAAGCACTATGAATGTACTAAAAGTCAACACGGAGGGGTACCTGGGTGGCTCAGTCGGTTAAGTGTCCGATTCTTGATTTGGTTCAGGTCATGATCTTAGTGTCAGGCTCCACGCTTAGCAGGGAGTCTGCTTGAAATTCTCTCTCTCTCCCTCTGCACCTCCCCTCTGCATTCACACTCTCTCTCAAATAAATAAATCTTTAAAAAAAAAACTCGTTACAGCTTCTGCTTCTGGGTCGGAGCCATGGCAGTGGCAGATCTAAGCCCTGTCAATCCCGTGGTGTTCTTTGATGTCAGCATTGGTGGCCAGGAAGTGGGCCAGATGAAGATCGAGTTCTTTGTGTATGTTATGCCTAAGACAGCAGAGAATTTTAGGCAGTTCTGCACTGGAGAATTCAGAAAAGATGGGGTTCTGACAGGATACAAAGGGAGCACCTTCCACAGGGTCATAAAGGATTTCATGATCCAGGGTGGGGATTTTGTTAATGGAGATGGTACTGGAGTTGCCAGTATTTACTGGGGACCATTTGCAGATGAAAAATTTAAACTTAGACACTCAGCTCCAGGCCTGCTTTCCATGGCAAACAGTGGTCCCAGTACAAATGGCTGCCAGTTCTTCATCACCTGTTCTAAATGTGATTGGCACATAGTGCCAAGCACATAGTGTTTGGAAAAATCATTGATGGACTTCTAGTGATGCAAAAGATTGAGAATGTTCCCACAGGCCCCAACAGTAAGCCCAAGCTGCCTGTGGTGATCTCACAGTGTGGGGAGATATAGTCCAGGGCAAGACTGATCAGGCCTTCCCTTGCTCTGGGTGACGCTCTTGAGTAAGATAATCCGGACTGACCCCTGTGTTTGCTTCCCCGCCTGCTGTGGCCCTTTTTGATCTAGAGACCTTGGAAATGTCATAGATTAAGAACCCAGGATTTTCTGTTTAAGTTTTCAATTGTAAATAAAGTTTTGTTTTGTTTTGTTTTGGAAAAAAAAAAAAACTCATTACAAAAATAATGACATAGGCAAATAAGAAATAAAAGCGTGAAAAAACAGGTTATGCAAAAATTAATGGAAAGAAAGTAAGAGTTAGTATTAGATAAAGTAGACTCCAGAACAAAGAAAATTATCAGATACAAAAAGGGACATTATATAATGACACAAAGTCAACCACCAAGAAAACATAGCAATCATAAATGTATATGCACTAAACAACAGAATATGTTGAAGTGAAACTCACAGAAATAAAAATAGACAAATAAAAATAAATTCACAATTAGAGACTTACAGAACAACTAAACAGAAAAAGAGCAATGATAAAGAACTCAACCACACCATCCACCAATAGGATCTAGTGATCTAGTTCTGTGAATACAGAACACTGCACTCAACAAAAGAAGATACACATTCTTTTCAAGGGCCCACAGGACATATACCAAGATAAATCATATCCTGGGCAAAACCACAAATGTCAAATTTAAAACAATCAAAATCATAAACAGAATGTTTTCTTAACCACAGTGAAATCGAACTGGAAATCAATCACACAAAAATAACATAAGAAAAATCTGCAAATGCTTGGATATAAAACAACATATTTCTAAATAATCCATGCAACAAAGAGGACTTTTTAGAGTAAATAAAAAAATTACACTGAACTGAATTAAAATGACAATACAATATATCAAAACTCGAGGACACAGGCAAAGAAATGCTGAAAGGGAAATTACTGGCATTAAATGCATATATTATTTTTTATTGTTTCAAGTTTTCATTTAAATTCTAGTTAGTTAACATATAGTGTAATATTGGTTTCAGGAGAATAATTTAGTGATTCCTCACTTACATATAACACCCAGTGCTCATCACCCCTCCTTGATACCCATCAACCATTTAGCCCATCCCCTGCCTACCTCCCCTCATCAACCCTCAGTTTGTTCTCTATAGTTCCAAGTCTCTTATGGTTTGCCTCCCTCTCTTTTTTTTTCCTTTATCCTATGTTCATCAGTTTTGTTTCTTAAATTCCACATATGAGTCAGAATGGCTAAAATTAACAACACAGAAAACAACAGATGTTGGCATGGATATAGAGAAAGGGGAATCCTCTTACACTGTTGTTGGGAATGCAAACTGGTGCAGCCACTCTGCAAAACAGTATGGAAGTTCCTCAAAAAGTTAAAAATAGAACTACCCTACCATCCAGTAGTTGCACTAACTAGGTAATTACCCAAAGGATACAAAACTACTGATTCAAAGGGATACATACACCCTAATGTTTATGCAGCATTATGAACAATAGCCAAATTAGGGAAAGAGCCCAAATGTTCACCAGCTAGAAACAGATAAAGATGTGAGGGCACCTGGGTAGCTCAGCTGGTTAAGCTTAAGCATCCGACTCTTGGTTTTGGCTCAGGTCATAATCTCAGGGTCGTGAGATGAAGCCCTGCATCATCCTCCATACTCAGTATGGAGTCTGCTTGTCCCTCCCCTTCCCAAATGTCCCTTTCCTTCCCCCCCTCATATGCATGCACGCACATTCTCTAATAAAATCTTCAAAAAAAAAAAAAGATGTGGTGTATGTATATATATAATGGTATGTTACTCAGCCATCAAAAAGAATGAAATCTTGCCATTTGCAACAACATGGATGGAATTAGAGTGTATTATGCTTAAGTGAAATAAGCCAGTCAGAGAAAGACAGATGCGTATGTTATTAAAAAGGAAAACTGCATGGGCCACCTGGCTCAGTCAATAGAGCATGCGACTCTTGATCTTAGGGTTGTGAGTTCAAGCCCCATGTTGGGCATGGAGCCTACTTAAAAAAAATAAATAAAATTTTTTTTAAACTTTAAAAATAAAATAAAAAGGGAAATTACAAATCAGTAATCTAAGCTCTCTCTTAAGAAATTAGAAGAGCAAAATAAAACCAAAGCAAGCAGAAAGAACAAAAAGAGGAGAAATCAACAAAATTTAAAACAAGAAAAACAACAGAGGAAATATAAAGCTGGTCTTTGGAAAGATCAGTATAACTGACTAGGGGTGCCTGGGTGGCTCAGTCAGTTAAGTGTCTGCCTTCAGCTCAGGTCATGATCCCAGGGTCCTGGGATGAAGCCCCAAGTCAGGCTCCCTGCTTAGCAGGGAGTCTGCTTCTCCCTCTCCCTCTGCCACTCCCCCTGCTTGTGTTCTCTCTCTGTCAAATAAATAAAATCTTTTTTTAAAAAACAGAACTAATTTCTACCAAGATTAACAAAGGAAAAAACAGATAAGACACAATTTATCAATATCAGGAATGAAACAGGATATTACACATTCATTAAAAGGACATTAAAGGAATATTTCAAAAGCTCTATGCAAATAAATAGATGAAACACATGAAATTGACCAGTTCCATAGCCTGGTGATGGCTACTAAGGAGGGCACGTACTGCATGGAGCACTGGGTGTTATACGAAAACAATGAATCGTGGATCACTACATCAAAAAGTAATGATGTACTGTATGGTGACTAACATAACATAATAAAATTAAATTAAATTTAAAAATAAATAAAATAAAATACAAACTACCATAACTCAGCCAATACAAAATGTATACAGTTGATTCTTGAACAATACAGGGCTAGGGGTACCAATCCCCCCATACAGTCAAAAACCCATGATTAACTTCTGAATTCTCAAAAACTTAACTACTAATAGCCTACTGTTGACCAGAAACCTTATTGATAACATAAACAGTCAATTAACACCTATATTGAATGTTATATGTATTATATAGTCTGTTCTTACAATAAAGTAAAGCTAGAGAAAAAATATTTAAAAAATCATAAGGAAGAGAAAATAAATTTGTAGTACTATCACAAATCTGCACAGAAGTGGACCCACGCAGGTCAAACCCATGTTATTCAAGGATCAACTATAATTTGAATAGCTTGAATAGCCCTGTGACCATTAAGGAAATTGAATTCATATTTTAAAACTCCTAAGGAAAAAAAATCTTCAGACCCAGATGTCTTCACTGCTTCATTCTATCAAATGATTGAAGAATGAACACTATTACTACACAATCACTACCATAAAATAAGAGGAAAAAAAATTTCTCAATTCACTTTATGAAACCAGTATTACTCTAATACCAAAATCAAAGACAGTATAAAAAAAGAAAACTACAGACTAATATCCCTCATGAATATAGATGTAAAAATCCTTAACAAAATGTTATCAAGTAGAATTCAGCAATATATAAGAAGATTTATGCACCACGAGGTTTATTTTAGGATGCAAGACATCTCAAATTCAAAAATCAATCAATGTAATCTACCATATTAAATCTAATG
Organism: Zalophus californianus; assembly: GCF_009762305.2. NCBI lineage: Eukaryota > Metazoa > Chordata > Mammalia > Carnivora > Otariidae > Zalophus > Zalophus californianus. Next base: position 19,784,301 of record NC_045595.1, on the reverse strand, counting down.
ATGAAAAAACATATCGTATTCATGCATATGACAAACCTCAACACCAATTCATGACTAAAATAAGATTCTCGGGAAAAAAAATAAACAAAATCACAGAGAGGTAATATAAGCAAAATGGAAGAGTAGGAGTTTTGTATCATTTTCCCCACCAAAGAAAACTGATTTTAATAATCAACCACAGACAAGAATGACCTTGTGGAAGTTCAGGAGTCCAGTTGAAAAATTCCAGCACAATGTTGGAGAAAAAAAAAAAAAAATCTGAGACTGGATGCCCTGAAGAGGGTAAGAAGAACAATTTCACTTTACCTGCATTATCCCTCCCACAAAGGAGCCCATCTCAGTGCCAAGAGAGACCTCCTTGACCTGTGATTTCTCCATGGTGGAAAGTGAGAGCATCTGACCACCAGGCTTTCCCCAGCTTTGTGGGATGCTGCTGAAGAGGCCCACTTCTTTCTGACCTCATCCAGAATACTGAAGTGTACTACACAACTGGAGGGTAAGAAGGGGACAGAAGGAGAGCAGCCAGGACTCTCAAAAGACATTAAAGGATCCTAATAATCACTTTATGGACTCCATCAAGAAGCCTGTCCATGAGCCAATGGGGACACCTTACCTGCAAATCTTCTCAAATGGCCCACAGGCACCCCCAAAAAACTGCACACCTCCCCCAGCTACTCCTCAACTCCATGGCCAGCTCCTTGTGCAATGACAAATATACCCTTTGCAGATGGTTACTGAGCACATGCAGAAAGCCACCCAACTCTGGGACTGGGAGAAAGCACAGAAACTTGAGCATTCAGCACTGCTTTAGGTAAAGCAAACAAGAGACTGTTAGCAATTGGACTGATTTTGTGGGATTGAAAGAAAGCATACAATCTTAAGGATTCCATTCCAAAAAGGAACAAGAAGTGTGGAGCAGGTGCATCCAAAGGAAAGGTCTAAGATAACCTCAGAATACCCAGCATGGCTGACATAAGTTATTCCTCTACCAAAGACAGTAAGTAAAAATGGAGGAAGTGATTGCTTCCTCAAATGCAAAAAAACAATAGAAGATTTCAAGAACATGAAAAATAAAGGAACTGTGATACCACCAAAGGAATACAATTTTTTCTAGTAACCAAGCCCAAAGAAACAGATCTGTGATTTGCCCAATAAATGATTCAAAGTAGTTGTTTTTTAAAAGCTCAAGAAGTTATAAGAAAACCCAGAAAGACCATTAAACAAAATCATGAAAACAATACACAAACAAAATGAGAAGTTTCACACATACATAGAAATCATAAAAAGAAAACAGAAATTCTGGAGCTGAAGACTACAATGAATTAAATGAAAAATGTTAAATAGAGTACCAAAAGCAGACTTGATCAGCAGAAGAAAGAATCAGCAAGATTAAAGACAGGAACTTTGAAATTATCTAGCCAGAAGAGAACAAAGAAAAATGGATGAAAAAGAGTAGAGAAATTCTATGTGAATTATGGGATACCATCAAGGGACACAATCTATGTATTACGGCAGTTCCAGAAGGAGGAAGGAGGAAAAAAAAGGACAAAAATCTGATTTAAAGAAATAACAGCTGAAAAGTTCCCAAATCTGGGAAGAGATGTGAATATCCAAGTTCACGAAGCCAGGTCCCCAAAAACATTCATCAAAAAAAAGATTACTTCAAAGACAAATTATAATAAAACTGACTAAAATCAAAGACAAAGAGAATTTCAAAAGCAACAAGAGAAAAAAAGTTTGTAACTTACAAGGTAACCCCCATAAGGCTATCAGCAGAATTCAGCAGAAACCTTGCAGGCCAGGAGAGAGTGGGATGATACATTCAAAGTACTGAAAGAAAAAAATTGCCAACTAAGAATACTTCACCCGGCAAAGACGTCCTTCAAAAATAAAGAGATAAAAAGTTTCCAAGACAAACAAAAGCTGAGAGAGCTCATCACAACTAAACGTGCCTTATAAGAAATGCTGAAAGAAATTCTTCATGCTAAAATGAAAAGACACTAATTAGTAACATAAAAAACATATAATAAAAATATAAAACACACTTGTAAAGGTAAGTTTATATTTAAATTGTGACTTCTCCAAAACTGTAATATGGCAGCATGTTAATCAATTGATTCTAGTAAACAGTGAAGAACAAAAGTATTAAAAATAACTGTAGCTACAATAATTCCTTAAAGAACATACAATATAAGAAGATGTAAACTGCAACATCAAAAATGTAAAATGTGGGTAGGAGTGAAAGGGTATAATTTTTATATGGGATTGAAATCCAAATATTATCAGCATAAAACAGACTGTTAAAAAGTGTTATGTAAGCCTCACAGCAACCACAAAAAAAAAAAAAACCTTCAACAGATACTCAACAGGTAAAGAGAAGGAAATCAAACCATACCATTTTGGAAAATTATCAATTCACAAATGAACACAAGAGAAAAAGGAAAAGACAAAGGAACTAAAAAAGAACCAGAAAACAATTAACAAGATAATATTAGTAAGTCCTCACCTACTAATAATGAAATGTAAATAGGTTAAATTCTCCAACCAAAAGGCATACAGTTGCTGAATGAACTAAAAAATGTAACCCAACTGCATGCTGTCTACAAGAAACTCACTTCACTTTAAGGATAAACTTGGGCTCAAAGGAAAGAAACAATATACATTCCCTGCAAATGTAAAGCAAAAGAGAGCCGAGTTAGCTATACTTACATCATTACAAATTAGATTTCAAGTCACAAAAAAGAGTCAAGGAAGATGATTATATAATGACAAAGGGGTTAACTCATCATGAGAATAAAACAATTGGAAGTATATACACACCCAAAAAAACAGAACATCTAGGGCGCCGGGGTGGTTCAGTTGGTTAAGTGACTGCCTTCGGCTCAGGTCATGATCCCAGGGTCCTGGGATCGAGCCCCACATCAGGCTCCCTGCTCGGCGGAGAGCCTGCTTCTCCCTCTCCCTCTGCCTGCTGCTCTACCTACTTGTGCTCTTTCTCTCTCTCTGTGTCAAATAAATAAATAAAATCTAAAACAAAACAAAACAAAACAAACCCCAGAACATCTAAATATATTAAACAAATAACAACACATCTGAAGGGAGAAATAGACAACAATACAAAAAAGAAAAAAAGCAGCAAGGGATTTCAATACCCCCTTTCAACAATGGATATATCCAGAAAATTAATTAAAAAATTATTAGACTTAAATTATACTTTAGACAAAATGGAGCTGACAGACATATAGAGAATATTCCATCCAATAACCACATAATACACATTCTTTTCAAACACACACAGATTATTTTCAGGGTAGATAAAATGTGAGGCAACAAAACAAGTCTTAAACTCAAGGAAACTGATATCATACCAATTATCTTTTCTAACCAAAATGATATGAAGCTAGAAATCAATAACAGGAAGAAAGCTATAAAATTCACAAATATGTGGAAATTAAACAACACATTCCTGAACGACCAATTGGCCAAAGAAGAAATCAAAAGAGAAGTTAAAAAAAAATAATTCAAAACAAATGGAAATGGAAACACAACACACAAAACTTACAGGATGCAGAAAAAAACAGCTCTAAGATGGAAATTTATGGTGATAAATGCCTATAAGAAAAAAAAGCAAAAGAAGAACCTAACTTTATACCTGAAGGAACTGTAAAAATAATGAGGTAAGCCCAAAATTAGCAGAAGGAAGGATATATAAAGATTAAGGGAAATAAATGAAATAGATGCTAGAAAACAATAAAAAAGATCAATGAAATTAAGAATTAGCTATTTGAAAAGATAAGCAAAATTTAAAAACCTTTAGCCAGACTAATAAAATAAGAGAAAGAATCAAATAAATAAAATAAAAAATGAAAGAGGAGGCACTACAACTGATACCACAAAAATACAAAGGATCATAAGAGACTACTATGAAGAATTATATACCAACAAATTGGTTAACCTAAAAGAAATGGAAAGATTCCTAGAAACATATACCTGACAAGACAGAATCATAAGTAGTAAATCTGAACAAACTAATTATGACTAAGAAAATTAAATCAGAAACTTAAAACCTCTCAAAAACACATGGTTTCACTGATGGATTCTACCAATGACTTAAAGAAAAATCATTCTCAGGGTCTTCCAAAAAACTGAAGAAGAAGGAACACTTCCAAACTCATTTTACAAAGTCAGCATTACCTTGATTCCAAAGCCAGACAAGGAGACTACAAGAAAAGAAAAGAAAACAAGAGAAAAGAAAAAAAAGATAAAGAAAAAGGCCAGTATCCTGAGGAATACAGATGCAAAAAAGTTCTCAGTGAAATACTAGCAAACCAAATTCAATAGAACATTAAAAGAATCATACACTGTTATTAAGCGGGATTTATCTATCAAATGCACGGATAGTTCAACATAAAAAAATCAGTGTGATACACATATTAGCAGAATGAAGGATAAAATCATATGATCATCGCAATAAATGTAGAAAAAATATTTGACAAAATTCAACAACCTACAATAAAAACTCTCAACAAGTCAGGTATAGATAGAATGTAGTTAAACATAATAAAGGCCATCATACTCAGTGAAAGCTTTACCTCTAAGATCAGTAAGAAAATAAGGATGCCAACTCTCACCCCTTCTATTCAAATAGAAGTCCTAGCCAGAGCAACTAGGCAAGAAAAGAAATAAAGACATCCAAATTGGAAAGGAAGAAGTTAAAATTGTTTTGCATATGACATGATCTTATATACAGAAAACCACAGGGGTGCCTGGGTGGCTCAATCAGTTAAGCATCTGCCTTCAGCTCAGGTCATGATCCCAAGGCCCTGGGATCAAGTCCCACATCAGGTTCTCTGTTTGGCGGGAAGTCTGCTTCTACCTATCCCCCTGATCCTGCTCTTTCTCTCTCTCTCTCACTCTCTCTCGTGTGCATGCTCTCGCTCTAATAAATAAATAGAATCTTTAAAAAAAAAGAAAACCATAAAGCCTCCACCAAATGATTTTCAGAACTGATAAACCTCTTAAAGTTGCAAGATACAAAATCAATATACAAAAAATGGGTTTTCTTTTTTTTTTTTCACAGATAAAGATCTTTTATTGAGAAACAGGGAGGAAGGAATGCTACAGGGTTTGGATTACTTAATTGGGCTCATAGTCCAGAAAGGGAAATGCGTTAGGGTTAGAGAAGATTTTTAGGGGTTGTGGAAGTCATTAGGGAGAAACATTTCTTAAACTAACAACGAACTGTTAGATACAGAAATTAACAAAACAATCTTTTTACAATACCATCAAAAAGAAAAAAATACTTAGGATTAATTTAACCAAGTAGGTGAAAGATCTGTACACCAAAACCTGCAAGACACAGACAAAATAAATTGAAGACACAAATAAATGGAAAAATATTCCATGTTCATGGATTAGAAGAATTACTATCCTTAAAATGTCCATACTACACAAAACCATCTACAGATTCAATGCAGCACCTACCAAAATTCCCATGACACTTTTCACAAAAATAAAGGAAACAATCCTAAAATTCACTGGAACCACAAAAGACCCTGAAGAGCTAAAGCAATCTTGAGAAAGAAGAACAAAGCTGGAGGCATCACACTTCCTGACTTCAAACTATATTACAAAGCTATGGTAATCAACATAGTAAGGCACTGGCATAAAAACAGACACATAAATCTGTGGAACAGAATAGAGACCCCAGAAATAAACCCATAAATATATGGCCAATTAATTTATCACAAAGGTGCCAAGCACAGACAATGGGGAAATGATAGTTTCTTTAATAAATGGAATTAAGATAACTAGATATATACATGGAAAAGAATAAATATTTACCCTGACACCATACTCAAAAATCAACTGAAAACAGATTAAAGATTTAAATATAAGACCCAAAACCATAAAAATCCTAGAAGAAAACACAGGAAAATTCTACCTGACATTGGACTTGGCAATGATTTTTTGGATATAACATCAAAAGCATAAACAACAAAACCTAAAATAGATAATTAGGATTACATCAAACTAAAAAGCCACTATACAACAAAGGAAACTCAACAAAATGAAAAGGCAACATATGGAATTAAAGAAAAGTATCTGCAAAGCATATATCTGACATCTCCTATAACTCCTACAACTCAGAAGCAAAAAACCACCTCACTTAAAAATGGACAAAGGAACTGAATAAACATTCTCCAAAGACATACAAACGGCCAAAAGACAGATAAAAAGGTGTTCAACATCACTAATCATCAGGGAAATACAAACCAAAACAATGACATATCACCTCACATTTGTTAGAATGGCTATTATCAAAAAACAAAAAATAAGTTTTGGTGAAGATGTGGAAAAAGGAAACCCTATACACTATTGGTGGCATATAAACTGGTAAACCATTGTGTAAAACACTATTTAGGTTCCTCAAAAAATTAAAAATAGAACTACCATATGATCAAGGAATCCAACTCAGGATACACACACACACACACACACACACACACATATACACGTATACAAGATATAATCTTAACTATAAACTCAATCACGTCTCTAAGAGATAGCTGCACTCCCACATTCATTACAGCATTATTCACAATAGCCAAGACATGAAAACAACCTAAGTGTCTATCAATGTATGAACAGATAAAGATGATATGATACACACACATACACACACAATGGATTATTATTCAGCCAATGGAAAGAAGGAAATCCTGCCATTTGCAACATAGATAAAATGGGAGAACATTATGCTAAGTGAAATTAGCCAGACATAGAAAGACAAATACTCTATGATTTCACTTGTGTATGGAACCTATAAATCAATAAGTAAATGAACATCAAACTCACACAGAGAGTAGAATGGTTGCTACCAGGACCTGGGAGTGTGCGGGGGTTGTAAACATGGTGGTCAAAGGGTACAACCTTTCAGTTATAAGCTGAATAAGAAATTTACATAAGCTAATGAATAAGCTCTGAGGTTCTGATGTATTGCATATTGACTATTATTAATAAAACTGGGTTGTGTACTAGAAACTTGTTAGGAGAATACATCTTATGCATTTTTAACAGAAAAAAATGTGAGGTAACAGATGTTTGAATTAACCTGGATGTGGTAATAATTTCACAAAGTATACATATATCAAATTACCACATTGAACACATTAGACATATAAAACTTATTTGTCAACTATACCTCAATATGAAAAAGTTCAGTAAAATCAACACTAGGAACAGAAGAGAACTTCCTAATTTGATGAAAAGCACTTACAAAGAAGCATTATACTTAATGGTGAAACAATGAACACTTTCCCCTAAGATCAGGAGTAAAGCAAAGAAGTCCACTTTCACCACTCATATTCACCATAGTGCTGGAAGTTCTAGCCAGTGCAATAAGGCACTAATTTAAAAAAGGAAACAAAAGGCATACAGTTCAGAAATGAAGAAATAAAAATGACCCTAATTACAAATGACATGGTTATCAATGTAGAAAATCTCAAGGGCAGCTTAAAAAAAAAAAAAGACTACAACCAGTAAGAGAGTTCAACAAGGTCACAGGATACAAATAAACATACACAAATCAATTGTATTTCTATATACTAGCAATGAATCTATGCACACTGAAAATAAAAATACAATACCATATATAATCTCTCAAAAATAGTATATATTTAGGTGTAAATCTAACAAAAAAAGTACATAACTTGTATACGGAAAAGTCAAAAACACTGACAAATCAAAGATTTTTGTGCATAGAAACCTGAAGACTCACAGCATGTCAGTTTTCCCCAAACTGATACACGTTTATTAATATGATCATTATAAAATCCTAGCAAGATCTTTTACATATACTTAAGATTATTCTAAAATTTATATGGAAAAGAGGGAAACAAGAGTAGCTAAAAGAATTTTTAAATAGAATAAAGTATGAGGGCGTGTGCCTCGTGGCGCAATCAGTTAAGTGTCTCACTCTTGGTTTCAGTTCAGATTGTGATTTCAGGGTCATGGGATCAATCCCCATGTCAGGCTCAGAAATCAGCATGGAGTCAGCTTAAGATTCTCTCTCTCTCCCTCTGCCTCTCCAGCTGTGCTCTCTCTCTCTCTCTCGAAAAGAAATAAATCCTTTTTAAAAAGAGTAAAGTGAGGAAAAAATCAATCTGATTTTTTTCAAAGAAATTAAAATTTTAATTAAAAGACTCTTGATAAAGAGATCACCAAGCACAGATGACTTCATTGAAAAATTCTTCCAAAGAGTTATTGAGCCATTAACACCAATTTTATACAATCTTTTTTTCTCATCAAAAGTGCCCTCTTTAATTTTTTTAAATTAACATATAATGTATTATTTGTTTCAGGGGTACAGGTTACAAGTCTGAGATTCATCAGTTTTACACAACTCACAGCACTCACCATAGCACATACCCTCCCCAATGTCCATCACCCAGCCACCCCATCCCTCCAACCCCCCTCGGCTCCAGCAACCCTCAGTTTGTTTCCTGAGATTAAGGGTCTCCTATACTTTGACTCCCTCTCTGGTTTCGTCTTGTTTCATTTTTCCCCACTTCTCCTATGATCTTGTCTTGTTTCTCAAATTTTTCATATCCGTGCGATCATATGAAACTGTCTTTCTCTGATTGACTTATTTCACTTAGCATAATACCCTCTAGTTCCATCCACATCACTGCCAATGGCAAGATTTCGTTTTTTTAATGGCTGTATAGTATTCCAGTGTGTGTGTGTGTGTGTGTGTGTGTGTGTGTGTGTGTGTGTGTGTGTGTGTGTGTGTGTACACCACATCTTCTTTATCCATTCATCTGTTGATGGACATCTTGGCTCTTTCCATCGTTTGGCTATTGTGGACACTGCTGCTATAAACACCAGGGAGCAACTCCCCTTCTCCCTCCAATCACTACATTTGTATCTTTGGGGTAAATACCTAGTAATGCAATTGCTGGGTTGTAAGGTAGCTCTATTTTCAACTTTTTGAGGAACCTACACACTGTGTTCCAGAGTGGCTGTAGCAGTTTTCATTCCCACCAACAGGATAAGAGGATTCCCCTTTCTCACATCCTCGCCAGTATCTGTTGTTTCCTGACTTGTTCGTTTTACCCATTCTGACTGGAGTAAGGTGGTATCTCATTGAGGTTTTGATTTGTATTTCCCTGATGCTGAGTGATGTTGAGTACTTTCCCATGTGCCTGTTGGCCATTTGGATGTCTTCTTTGCAGAAATATGTGTTCATGTCTTCTACCCATTTCTTGATTGGATTAGTTGTTCTCTGGGTGTTGAGTTTGATAAGTTCTTTATAAATTTTGGATACTAGCCCTTTATCTGATGTCATTTGCAAATATCTTCTCCCATTCTCTCGGCTGTCTTTGATTTTGTTGACCGTTTCCTTTGCTGTGCAAGAGCTTTTTATCTTGATGACGTCCCAATAGTTCATTTTTACCCTTCCTTCCCTTGCCTTTGGCAGTGTTTCTAGGAAGAACATGCTGCGGCTGAGATCAAAGAGGTTGCTTACTGTGTTCTCCTCTAGGATTTTGATGGATTCCTTTCTCACATTTAGGTCTTTCATCCATTTTGAGTCTATTTTTGTGTGTGGTGTAAGGAAATGGTCCAGTTTCATTCTTCTGCATGTGGCTGTCCAATTTTCCCAACACCATCTGTTGAAGAGACTGTCTTTTTTCCACTGGACATTCTTCCCTGCTAGGTTGAAGATTAGCTGACCATAGAGTTGACGGTCCATTTCTGGGCTCTCTATTCTGTTCCACTGATCTATGTGTCTGTTTTTGTGCCACTACCATACTGTCTTGATGATGACAGCTTTGTAATTCAGCTAGAAGTCCAGAATTGTGATGCCACCGGCTTTGCTTTTCTTTTTCAACATTCCCCTGGCTATTCAGAATCTTTTCTGGTTCCATACAAATTTTAGGATTATTTGTTCCATTAATTTGAAAAATGTTGAAGGTATTTTGATAGGGGTTGCTTTAAAAGTGTAGATTGGTCTAGGGAGCATAGACATTTTCACAAAATTTTTTCTTCCAACCCATGACCATGGAACATTTTTCCATTTCTTTGTGTCTTCCACAATTTCTTTCATGAGTATTCTATAGTTTTCTGAATACAGATTCTTTGCCTCTTTGGTTAGATTTATTCCTAGGTAGCTTATGGTTTTGGGTGCAATTGTAAAAGGGATTGAATCCTTAATTTTTCTTTCTTCTGTCTCGTTTTGGTGTATAGGAATGCAACTAATTTCTGTGCATTGATTTTATATCCTGCCACTTTACTGAATTCCTGTATGAGTTCTAGCAGTTTGGGGGTGGAGTCTTTGGGTTTTCCACATAAAGTGTCATATCATCTGCATACAGTGAGAGTATGACTTCTTCTTTGCCGATGTGGATGCCTTTTATTACTTTTTGATGTCTGATTGCTGAGGCTAGGACTTCTAGTACTACATTGAATACCAGTGGTGATAATGGACATCCCTGCCGCGTTCCTGACCTTAGGGGGAAAGCTCTCAGTTTTTCCCCATTGAGAATGATATTCGCTGTAGGTTTTTCATAGATGGCTTTTATGATATTGAGGTATGTACCCTCTATCCTACACTCAGAGTTTTGATCAAGAAAGGATGCTGTACTTTGTCAAATGCTTTTTCTGCATCTATTGAGAGGATCCTATGGTTCCTGTTCTTTCTTTTATTAATGTATTGTATCACACTGATTGATTTGTGGATTTTGAACCAACCCTGCAGCCCAGGGATAAATCCCACTTGATCGTGGTGAATAATCCTTTTAATGTACTGTTGGATCTTATTGGCAGTATTTTGGTGAGAATTTTTGTATCCATGTCCATCAGGGGTATTGGTCTTTAATTCTCCTTTTTAGTGGGGTCTTTGGTTGTTGTGATCAAGGTAATGCCGGCCTCATAAAATGAGTTTGGAAGTTTTCCTTCCATTTCTGTTTTTTGAAACAGTTTTGGAATAACAGGTATTAATTCTTCTTTAAATGTTTGGTAGAATTCCCCTGGGAAGCCGTCTGGCCCTGGGCTTTTGTTTGTTGGGAGATTTTTGATGACTGCTTCAATTTCCTTAGTGGTTATAGGTCTGTTCAGGTTTTCTATTTCTTCCTGGTTCAGTTTTGGTAGTTGATACATCTCTAGGAATGCACCCATTTCTTCCAGGTTATCTAATTTGCTGGCATAGAGTTGCTCATAATATGTTCCTATAACTGTTGGTATTTCTTTGGTGTTGGTTGTGATCTCTCCTCTTTCATTCATGATTTTGTTGATCTGGGTCATTTCTCTTTTCTTTTTGATAAGTATGGCCAGCGGTTTATCAATCTTGTTAATTCTTTCAAAGAACCAGCTCCTAGTTTCATTGATGTGTTCTACTGTTCTTTTGGTTTCTATTTCATTGATTTCTGCTCTGATCTTTATTATTTCTCTTCTCCTGCTGGGTTTAGGCTTTATTTGCTGTTCCTTCTCCAGCTCCTTTAGGTGTGGGGTTAGGTTTTGTATTTGAGACCTTTCTTGTTTCTTGAGAAATGCTTGTATTGCTATATACTTCCCTCTTAGGTCTGCCTTTGCTGCATCCCAAAGATTTTGAACAGTTGTGTTTTCATTTTCATCTCTTTCCATGAATTTTTTTAATTCTTCTTTAATTTCCTGGTTGACCCATTCATTTTTTAGTAGGAAACTCTTTAGCTCCATGTATTTGAGTTCTTTCCAACCTTCCTCTTATGATTGAGTTCTAGGTTCAAAGCATTGTGGTCCGAAAATATGCAGGGAATGATCCCAATCCTTTGGTACCGGCTGAGACCTGATTTGGCCTAGGGTGTGATCTATTCTGGAGAATGTTCCATGGACACTAGAGAAGAATGTGTATTCCGTTGCTTTGGGATGGAATGTTCTGAATATATCTGTGAAGTCCACTTGGTCCAGTGTGTCATTTAAAGCCTTTATTTCCTTGTTGATCTTCTGCTTAGATGATCTGTCCATTGCAGTGAGGGGGGTGTTAAAGTCCCCCACTATTACTGTATTGTCTATATGTTTCTTTGATTTTGTTATTAATTGGCTTGTATAATTGACTGCTCCCATGTTAGGGGCAAAGATATTTACAAATGTTAGATCTTCTTGTTGGATAGACCCTTTAAATAGGATGTAGTGTCCTTCCTCATCTCTTATTATAGTCTTTGGTTTATAACCTAATTTGTCTTATATAAGGGTTGCCACCCCAGCTTTCTTTTGATGTCCATTGGCATGGTAAATGGTTTTCCACTCCCTTACTTTCAATCTGGAGGTGTCTTTGGGTCTTAAAATGAGTCACTTGCAGACAGCATGTCGATGGGTCTTGTTTTTTTGTCCAATCTGATACCCTGTGTCTTTTGATTGGGGCATTTAGCCCATTCAAATTTAGGGTAACTATTGAAAGATATGAATTTACAGCCACTGTATTTCCTGTAAGTTGACTGTTACTGTATATTGTCTCTGTTCCTTTCTGGTCTGTTACTTTTAGGCTTTGTCTTTGTTAGAGGACCCCTTTCAATATTTCTTGGAGGGCTGGGTTGGTGTTCGCAAATTCTTTTAGTTTTTCTTTGTCCTGGAAGCTTTTTCTCTCTCCTATTTTCAATGACAGCCTAGCTGGATATAGTATCCTTGGCTGCATATTTTTTGTCCTCTAGTGCTCTGAATATATCATGCCAGTCCTTTCTGGCCTGCCGGGTCTCCGTGGACAGGTCTGCTGCCAATCTAATGTTTCTACTGTTGTAGGTTACAGACCTCTTGTCCCAAGCTGCTTTCAGGATTTTCTCTGTCTCTGAGACTTGTAAATTTTACTATTAGATGTCAGGCTGTTGACCTATTTTTATTGATTTTGAGGGGGGTTCTCTGTGCCTCCTGGATTTTGATGCCTGTTTCCTTCCCAAAATTGGGGAAGTTCTCTGCTATAATTTGCTCCATATACCTTCTGTCCCCCTCTCTCTTTCTTCTTCTCCTGGGATCCCAACTATTCTAATGTTTCGCTTTATGGTATCACTTATCTCTCAAATTCTGCCCTCATGATCCAGTAGTTATCTCTTTTTCTCAGCTTCTTTTTTCTCCATCATTTGGTCTTCTGTATCACTAATTCTCTCTTCTGCCTCATTTATCCTAGCAGTTAGAGCCTCCATTTTTTATTGCACCTCATTAATAGCCTTTTTGATTTCAACTTGGCTAGATTTCAGTTCTTTTATTTCTCCAGAAAGGGATTCTCTAGTGTCTTCTATGCTTTTTTCAAGCCCAGCTAGTATCTTTATAATCATCATTCTGAACTCTAGTTCTGACATCTTACTAATGTCTGTATTGATTAGGTCCCTGGCAGTCGGTGCTGCCTCATGTTCTTTTTTTTAGGTGAGTCTTTCCATCTTGTCATTTTGTCCAGAGGAGAATAGATGAATGAGACAACAAAATGCTAACAGGGTAACGACCCCAAAAAACATACACTAAGCAAATCAGAAGAGACCCGAAACTGGGGGGAAAAGAAAGGGAAATTAAAAAAAAAAAAAGAATATGATCAGGCTGGTGAAGAGAACAGAGCCACACACTAGATTTTGGGTGTATTTTGGTCTGTTAGAAGAAACTGCCTCCCAAAATTTTAAAGAAAGACTTATATATATACAAAAATCAGGACAAATACAATAAAGGGATGGAATATGACTGTAAAGATGAAAATTTTAAAAGATTTTAAAAAGGGAATTGATAAACGTTGGTTGAAGAAAAAAAGAAGAAAATTTTAAAAGAAGAAAAGGAGAGAATGTGATCAGGCGGGAGACTAGAACAAAGCCATACACTAGAGATTTAGAGTATATTTTAGTCTGTTAGAAGAAACTGTATCCCAAAATTTTAAATAGAGAAAAACATATATGTATACAAAAAACAAGGTTAACTACAATGAAGTCAGAGAATGTGACTCTAAAAATGAAAATTAAAAAAGATTTTTAAAAAAGGGATTGATAAGGGTGCCTGGGTGGCTCAGATGGTTAAGTATCTTCCTTCGGCTCAGGTCATGATCCCAGGGTCCTGGGATCGAGTCCCGCATCGGGCTCCCTGCTCCTTGAGAGCCTGCTTCTCCCTCTGCCTCTCTCTCTCTCTCTGTCTCTCATGAATAAATAAATAAAATCTTTAAAAAAAAAAAGGAATTGATAAGATGTTGGTTGAAAACAGGAAAAAAAAATTCAAAAGAAAACAGAAAAAGAAAATTTAAAAAATTAACTTTGAAAGACTAAAGAATCATGGGGGAAAAAGCCTTGAATTCTATGTACTGTATTCCCCTAGTGCTGGAGTTCTGCAGTTCTCATTGATTGATAGGTAAACTTGGTCTTGGCTGGATGTTCTTGCTGATCTTCTGGGGGAGGGGCCTGTTTGAGTGATTTGCAAATGTCTTTGCCCTGGGTGGAACTGCACCGCCCTTGCAGGGGCCAGGATAAGTAATCTGCTCAGATTTGTTCTCAGTAACTTTTGTTCCCTTAAAGCTTTCCATATAGCTTTGGAGTATTTAAATGAAAATGACGGCCTCCCAATCTCTGGCCCTGGAGGAGCCAAGAACTCAGGGCCCCACTCCTCAGTGAGCCCCCAGAGAAAAGCAGTCAATTACTCCTGTCCCCCTGGTCTCCGGCCACATTCCATGCTCACCTGGGCTGTGACCAAGCATTTCTATCTCTAGCACATGACCCCGTCTGGAGCCTCCAAACCCAGCAGAATTCCTGCGGTGGGCTTCCGTGCCTCTCCTCCCCAGGGAGGAAGGGGAGTCTCCCTGGATATGCCACTTGTTGGGTCTCTGCTCAAAGAAGAGTAGTGGCCCAACTGTGTCGTGGATCACAATTTATGGCAACAACGAGCTGACAGCCCACTCGTTTGCTCCATCTTTGCAGCCTGCTTCCGTGCTCTGATACCTGGGAGCTCTGCCACACTCAGGCACCCCTTGGTCTTTCTGTGACCCCAAGGGTCCTGAGACCACACTGTCCCAGCAAGGGTTCCACCCCCTGCTTAGACACTGGAGCGACGTCCCTCAGCGGAGCAGGCTTCCATAAGTTCGAATTTTGTGCTCTGTTGCTCTATCACTTGCTGGTAGCCAGGTGACAGAGGCTCCCTCCTCCCGCAGTCTATCTTCCCAAATATCACCTCGGATTCACTTTTCCGCATGTCCTACCTTCCAGAAAGTGGTTGCTTTTCTGTTCATAGAGTTGCTGCTATTCTTTTCTTCAATCTCCTGTTGAGTTTGTAGGTGTTCAGAATGGTTTGATACCTATCTAGCTGAATTCTTGGGACCAGATGAAATTTAGTTCTCCTACTCCTCTGCCATCTTGCTCCTTCCACCAATCTATCTCATTTTAAGACTTGTTATATAACTACAGAAATCAAGACTGAGCAGTACTGGCAGAGGGACAGAAAAACAGATCAATGGAAGAGAACAGAAATCAGAATTAGACCTCACAAACATACCTAAATATTTTACAATAGCAATTTCATAGGGGAAAAATAACCTTTTCAACAAATGAATCTGGAGCAATTGGACATCCAAAAGCAAAACAATAACCCTGATACCAAAATCAGTCACAGATAGATAAGTCAACCTATCAAACCTGCTCTAAAAATTAACTTCAGATAGATCACATAAAACTTCATAACTTTATAAAAAATATAAAAGGAAATCTTCTACACAGGAGACTAGGGGTAAACGAAGAACTCTTAAAGTTTACATTATACCAAATGCACAATCCATGAAAGAAAACACTGATAAGTCAGACTTCGCCCAAAATTTAAAACGTTCTCTATGAAAGACTCTGTCAAGAGCATAAAAGGAAAAGCTACAGATGGAGGGAAAATTTTTCAAACTACACATCTGATATAAAACTAGTATCCAGAATAAAGAACTTCAAAACACAACAGTTAAAAACAGAAAGTCCAGTTAGAAAATGGGTAAAAGGCGTGAAGAGTAGATATAGATGGCAAATAACCATGTGAAAAGATAGGTGGTTCAACATCATTAGCCGTTAGGGAAATGCAAATTAACTACAATAAAAAAAAAAACTACAGTGAGATACCACTACACCTATCAGAATGACTAAAATAGAAAATAGTGACAAAATCAAATGCTGGCAAGAACGCAAAGAACCTAGATTTCTCATACACTGCAGGTGAAAATGTAAAATGGCACCACCTGTCTAGAAAATGGTTTGGCAGTTTTTTAAAAAACTAAATCTGCAACTACCATGTAAGCCACCAAGTGCATGCCTGGGTATTTAACCCAGAAAAATATGAACTTTTGTTCACAAAACTATAAAAACCTATACATATGTTTATAACAGCTCTCTTTTAATAGTAAAAAACTGGAAACAACTCTGATAACCTTCAAAATGTGAAATGTTAAATAGTGGTACATCCATACCATTAAATATAACTCAAAATTAAAAAGGAATAACTATTAATATATACAAAAACATAGGTAAATCTCTACAGAGTTACACTGAGGGAAAATTTCCAATTCTAAAATGCTGCATACTGTATGGTTCCACCTACATACATTTTTAAATGAAAAAATTATAAAAAACAGAGAACTGATTACTGGTTGCCAGAGATTACCAGGTAGAGGTAGAGGGACATGGGTATGGCTATAAAAGGGCAACATGAGAGATCCTTGTGGTGATGGAAATGTTCTGCCTCTTGATTACATTAATGTCACTATTCTGGTTTTGATACTGTACTACAGTTTTACAAAATATTATCAATGGAGGACTTTAAGGTATCTAACTGCATATAACTCCTTAATTATCTCAAAAATATAAAGTATAACAAAGAAAACCATGATCTGTCATCTGTCAAAAACAACTAAAAAAACTTAACAAAATATGTGAAGCAACTATTTTCAGACACTGGACAATCAGCAGCACAGGAATGTGTGATCACTAGGAGAAGGGAAACAAATGAAGTGAGTCATAATTTTCCAACACTTTTTGTCTAGAGGCCTTTATAGATCAGAAAGGGACAGCAAAGAGCAAAACACTGTCAAACATTAGTAAAAGAAGTGTGGGAGGGCTGGATTTTGTGCAACATAACAGAAGGGAATCATGAAGACCAAGAATTAAAGGATTCCTCATAGAGATCTCCTTGAGCTTTGCCTGAAAACTAAGCTGTAATTGCACAGAGTAAGACTCTACAAGGCCAGGGAAAGAGCAACTAACGGGCAACGGGCAGCTTTAAGGTAAACAATTCCTGGAGCAAACATAAAATTTGTACACATTTAAATTCTAATCCAACAGAGTGGAAACAACTCAGTGAACACATGTGTCTTTCAATAAAGACTCAGTAAGATGGCATGTTAAGGGTAAGGTCAAAGAATCCTAGAGTAAAGGTTACTCTAAACATACTCTAACAAACCTTAAGGTTCAAGATGAATTACAAGTAAATTAATTGTCTGCAAAAATGAATTAAACTTTTAGGGGCACCTGGCTGGTTCAGCCGGTAGAACATGTAACTCCTGATCTCAGGGTCACAAGTTTGAGCCCCACATTGGGTGCAGGGCTTACTTAAAAAAAAAAAAACAAAAAAAACAAAAAACCACGAATTAAGCTTTCTTTAAAGGAAGATGACAAAATTCAAATCAAGAAATTCAACAATAGGAGCGCCTGGGTGGCTCAGTCGTTAAGCGTCTGCCTTCGGCTCAGGTCATGATTCCAGGTCCTGGGATCGAGCCCCGCATCGGGCTCCCTGCTTGGTGGGAAGCCTCCTTCTCCCTCTCCCACTCCCTCTGCTTGTATTCCCTCTCTCGCTGTGTCTCTGTCAAATAAATAAATAAAATCTTTTAAAAAAATTCAACAATATAACTTCAAAATTCTAGAAAACAAAACAAAACAAAACTATTGGGTATGAGAAAATATAAGCCATCAATAAAAACAGAACAAAAATGATACACAATGGGAACTCACAGAAAAGAAGTTTAAAACAGCTATTTAAATCTGCTCAAAAATTTAAAAGAAAACATGAACATAATGAAAATGCAATAAATATATAAAATGGAACAAAATGGAAATAAAAGAACTGAAAAACACATCTAAATGAAAATGCTCATTCAAGGTGTTTAATGGCAGATTAAATACTTGTAAAAAAAAGAGTAGCACACTTGAAGACCTAGTATTAAAACTATCCAAATAAAAGAAGAGAGCTGAGGGAGGAGTAGGAGCCCTGGATTTCGTCTGGTCTCAGGAATTCAGCTGAATAGGGATCAAACTATTGTGAACACCTACGAACTCAACAGAAGATCGAAGAAGAGAGTAGCAACAACTCTGAACAGAGAAGCGACCACTTACCAGAAGGTAGGACGTGCGGAGAAGTAAATCCAAGGCGATATTCGAGAGGATAGACGGCGGGGGAGGGGGCCTCCGTTGGCCGCTTCTGGCAAATGATAGAGCCGCGGAGCACAAAATCGGAACTTTTAGAAGTCGGTTCCACTGAGGGACGTCACTCCAGTGGCTAAGCGGGAGGTGGAAACCTCCCGGAACAGTGTGGACTCAGGACCCTCGGGGTCACAGAAAGACCGGGGGTGCCTGAGTGCAGCAGAGCTCCCAGGTATTGGAGCAGGGAAGCCGGCTGCAGAGACGGAGCCGAGGCGCAGGCTCACAGCTCAGGGTTGCCATAAACTGTGATCCGTGGCCCAGTCGGGCCACTGCTCCTCCAGCAGGGACCCAACAAGCAACAGAGCCGAGGAGACTCCCTTCCCTCCCCCCAGGAGGAGCCACGCGGGAGTGCACCGCAGGGATCTGCTGGGCTTGGAGACTCCACACAGGGTCGGGTGCCAGAGATAGAAACGCTCGGTCACAGGCCGGAGGAGCGCGGAGTGCGGCCGGAGACCGGGGAGACAGGAGTGATTGACTGCTTTTCTCTGGGGGCGCACTGAGGAGCAGGGCCCCAAGTTCTCAGCTCCTCCAGGCAGAGAGTGGGAGGCCACCATTTTGACCCTGGTCCTCCAAAGCTGTGCCGAGAGCTTACAGGGAACAAAAGGTCCTGAGAGCAAACCCGACCAGCTTGCTTAGCCCGGACCAACAAGGGCGGGGCAATTCTGCCTCCGGCCAAAGACGTTTGGGAACCACGGTAACAGGCCCCTCCCCAAGAAGATCAGCACGAACAGCCAGCAACCCAAGAACAAGCTTACCGATCAAGGAGAACGGGAGAACTCCAGCGCTAGGGGAACACTGCACATAGAATTCATGGCTTTTTTTTACCATGATTCATTAGTTTTTCAAAGTTAATTTTTTTAACTGTTTTTGTTTTTTGTTTTTTTGAATTTTTCCTTTTCCCTTTTTCAACCATCTTATCGATCCCTTTTTTAAAAAAAACATTTTTTATTTTTCATTTTTAGAGTCATATTTTATCCCTTCATAGTAGTTACCCTTATTTTTGGCATATATATATAAGTTCCTCTCTGTTAAAAATTTTGATATACACTTTATTCTAACAGATCAAAAAATATCCTAAATCACTAGTGTATGGCTTTGTTCTAGTATCCTGCCTGATCAGTCTCTCCCATTTTTTTTCTTTTTTTTTTTAAATCTTCTTTCTTCTTTCAAACAACTTCTTATCAATTCCGTTTATAAAACCTTTTATAAATTTCATCTTTACAGTCATCTTCCATCCCTTCATTTATCAACCCTTATTTTGTACATATGTAAGTCTTTCTTCCTTTAAAATTTTAGGAGGCACTTTCTTCAAACGTATCAAAATACACCCAAAATCTAGTGTGTGGCACTGATCTATGCACTAGCCTGATCATATTTGATCATATTCTGGGTTTTTTTGTTTTGTTCTGTTTTTGTTTGTTTTTATCTTTTTCTTTTTCTTTTTTTTCTCTTTCTTTTTTCTTTCTTTCCCTTTCTTTTCCCCTGGTTTCAGGTCTTTTCTGATTTGTATAGAGTATATTTGCTGGGGACGTTGTTAATCTGTTAGCATTTTGTTCTCTCATTTATCTGTTCTCCTCTGGACAACATGACAAGACAAAAAAAATCACCTCAGGAAAAAGAACAAGAGGTAGTACCGTCTGCCAGGGACCTACTCAATACGGACATTAGTACAATGTTGGACCTAGAGTTCAGAATCATAACTTTAAAGATACTAGCTGGGCTTGAAAAAAGCATGGAAGTTATTAGAGAAACCCTTTCTGGAGAAATAAAAGAACTAAAATCTAACCAAGTCGAAATCAAAAAGGCTATTGATGAGGTGCAATCAAAAATGGGGGCACTAACTGCTAGGATAAATGAGGCGGAAGAGAGAATCAGCGATATAGAAGACCAAATGATGGAAAATAAAGAGGCTGAGAAAAAGAGAGATAAACAACTACAGGATCACGAGGGCAGAATTCGAGAGAGAAGCGATACGATAACACGGAACAACATTAGAATAATTGGGATCCCAGAAGAAGAAGAAAGAGAGAGAGGGGCAGAAGGCATATTGGAGCAAATTATAGCAGAGAACTTCCCTAATGTGGGGAAGGAAACAGGCATCAAAATCCAGGAGGCACAGAGAACCCCTCTCAAAATCAATAAAAATAGGTCAACACACCGACATCTATTAGTAAAACTTACGAGTCTCAGGGACAAAGAGAAAATCCTGAAAGCAGCTCGGGAGAAGAGATATGTAACCTACAATGGTAGAAACATTACACTGGCAACAGACCTATCCACAGAGACCTGGCAGGCCAGAAAGGACTGGCATGATATCTTTACACCACTAAATGAGAAAAACATGCAGCCAAGAATACTATATCCAGCTAGGCTGTCATTGAAAATAGAAGGAGAGATAAAAAGCTTCCAGGACAAACAAAAACTAAAGGAATTTGCAAAAACGAAACCAGACCTCCAAGAAATATTGAAAGGGGTCCTCTAAGCAAAGAGACAGCCTAAAAGCAGCATAGATCAGAAAGAAACACAGACAATACACACTAACAGTCACCTTACAGGCAATACAATGGCACTAAATTCATATCTTTCAAAAGTTACCCTGAATGTAAATGGGCTCAGTGCCCCAATCAAAACACACAGGCTATCAGACTGGATTGAAAAACAAGACCCATCCATATGTTGTCTGCAAGAGACTCATTTTAGACCCAAAGACACCCCCAGATTGAAAGTGAGGGGGTGGAAAACCATTTACCATGCTAATGGACACCAAAAGAAAGCTGGGGTGGCAATTCTTATATCAGACAAATTACATTTTAAAACAAAGACTGTAATAAGAGATGAAGAAGGACACTATATCTTACTTAAAGGGTCTATCCAACAAGAAGATCTAACATTTGTAAATATCTATGACCCTAACATGGGAGGAGCCACTTTTATAAGGCAATTAATAACAAAAGCAAAGAAACACATTGACAACAATACAATAATAGTGGGGGACTTTAACAGCCCCCTGACTGAAATGGACAGATCATCTAAGCAGAAGATCAACAAGGAAATAAAAACTTTAAATGACACCCTGGACCAAATGGCCTTCACAGAGATATTCAGAACATTCCATCCCAAAGCAACGGAATACACATTCTTCTCTAGTGCCCATGGAACATTCTCCAGAATACATCACATCCTAGGTCACAAATCAGGTCTCAACCCATACCAAAAGACTGGGATTATTCCTTGCATATTTTCAGACCACAATGCTTTGAAACTAGAACTCAATCACAAGAGGAAAGTCGGAAAGCACTCAAATACATGGAGGCTAAAGAGCATCCTACTGAAGAATGAATGGGTCAACCAGGAAATTAAAGAAGAATTTAAAAAATTCATGGAATCCAATGAAAATGAAAACACAACTGTTCAAAATCTTTGGGATGCAGCAAAGGCATCCTAAGAGGAAAGTATATAGCAATACAAGCCTTTCTCAAGAAACAAGAAAGGTCTCAAATACACAACCTAACACCACACCTAAAGGAGCTAGAGAAAGAACAGCAAATAAAGCCTAAACCCAGCAGGAGAAGAGAAATAATAAAGATCAGAGCAGAAATCAATGAAATAGAAACCAAAAGAACAGTAGAACACATCAACGAAACTCGGAGCTGGTTCTTTGAAAGAATTAACAAGATTGATAAACCGCTGGCCATACTTATCAAAAAGAAAAGAGAAATGACCCAAATCAACAAAATCATGAATGAAAGAGGAGAGATCACAACCAACACCAAAGAAATACCAACAGTTATAGGAACATATTATGAGCAACTCTATGCCAGCAAATTAGATAACCTGGAAGAAATGGGTGCATTCCTAGAGATGTATCAACTACCAAAACTGAACCAGGAAGAAATAGAAAACCTGAACAGACCTATAACCACTAAGGAAATTGAAGCAGTCATCAAAAATCTCCCAACAAACAAAAGCCCAGGGCCAGACGGCTTCCC
This sequence comes from Zalophus californianus, assembly GCF_009762305.2. Classification (NCBI taxonomy): domain Eukaryota; kingdom Metazoa; phylum Chordata; class Mammalia; order Carnivora; family Otariidae; genus Zalophus; species Zalophus californianus. The sequence continues at coordinate 19,761,878 of NC_045595.1, read as the reverse complement.
AGGGGAATTCTACCAAACATTTAAAGAAGAATTAATACTTATTCTCCTGAAACTGTTCCAAAAAATAGCAATGGAAGGAAAACTTCCAAACTCATTTTATGAGGCCACCATTACCTTGATCCCAAAACCAGACAAAGACCCCATCATAAAGGAGAATGACAGACCAATATCCTTGATGAACATGGATGCAAAAATTCTCACCAAAATACTAGCGAATAGGATCCAACAGCACATTAAAAGGATTATTCACCATGATCAAGTGGGATTTATCCCTGGGCTGCAAGGCTGGTTCAACATCCGCAAATCAATCAACGTGATACAATACATTAACAAAAGAAAGAACAAGAGTCATATAATCCTCTCAATAGATGCAGAAAAAGCATTTGACAAAGTACAGCATCCTTTCTTGATCAAAACTCTTCAGAGTATAGGGATAGAGGCTACATACCTCAATATCATAAAAGCCATCTATGAAAAACCTACAGCGAATATCATTCTCAATGGGGAAAAGCTGAGAGCTTTTCCCCTAAGGTCAGGAACACGGCAGGGATGTCCACTCTCACCACTGCTATTCAACATAGTATTAGAAGTCCTAGCCACAGCAATCACACAACAGAAAGAAATCAAAGGCATCCAAATCGGCAAAGAGGAAGTCAAACTCTCACTCTTTGCAGATGATATGATACTGTATGTGGAAAACTCAAAAGACTCCACCCCAAAACTGCTAGAACTCATACAGGAATTCAGTAAAGTGGCAGGATATAAAATCAATGCACAGAAATCAGTGGCATTCCTATACACCAACAACAAGACAGAAGAGAGACAAATCAAGGAGTCGATCCCATTTACAATTGCACACAAAACCATAAGATACCTAGGAATAAATTTAACCAAAGAGGCAAAGGACCTGTACTCCGAAAACTATAAAATACTCATGAAAGAAACTGAAGAAGACACAAAGAAATGGAAAAACGTTCCACGCTCATGGATTGGAAGAACAAACCTTGTGAAGATGTCAATGCTACCTAGAGCAATCTACACATTCAATGCCATCCCCATCAAAATACCATCCACTTTTTTCAAAGAAATGGAACAAATAATCCTAAAATATGTTTGGAACCAGAAGAGACCCCGAATAGCCAGAGGAATATTGAAAAAGAAAAGCAAAGCTGGCGGCATCACAATTCCTGACTTCCAGCTCTAATACAAAGCTGTCATCATTAAGACAGTATGGTACTGGCACAAAAACAGACACATACATCAATGGAACAGAATAGAGAGCCCAGAAATGGACCCTCAACTCTATGGTCAACTCATCTTTGACAAAGCAGGAAAGAATGTCCAGTGGAATAAAGAGAGTCTCTTCAACAAATGGTGTTGGGAAAATTGGACAGCCACATGCAGAAGAATGAAACTGGACCATTTCCTTACACCACACACAAAAACAGACTCTAAATGGTTGAAAGACCTAAACGTGAGACAGGAGTCCATCAAAATCCTAAAGGAGAACACAGGCAGCAACCTCTTCGACCTCAGCCACAGCAACTTCTTCCTAGAAACATCGCCAAAGGCAAGGGAAGCCAGGGCAAAAATGAACTATTGGGATTTCATCAAGATAAAAAGCTTTTGCACAGCAAAAGAAACAGTCCACAAAACCAAAAGACGACCGACAGCATGGGAGAAAATATTTGCAAATGACATATCAGATAAAGGGCTAGTATCCAAAATCTATAAAGAACTTACCAAACTCAACACCCAAAGAACAAAGGATCCAATCAAGAATTGGGCAGAACACATGAACAGACATTTTTCCAAAGAAGACATCTAAATGGCCAACAGACACATGAAAAAGTGCTCAACATCACTCGGCATCAGGGAAACCCAAATCAAAACCTCAATGAGATACCACCTCACACCAGTCAGAATGGCTAGAATTAACGACTCAGGAAACGACAGATGTTGGCGGGGATGTGGAGAAAGGGGAACCCTCCTACACTGTTGGTGGGAATGCAAGCTGGTGCAACTACTCTGGAAAACAGTATGGAGGTTCCTCAAACAGTTGAAAAGAGAGCTACCATACGACCCAGCAATTGCACTACTGGGTATTTACCCCAAAGATACAAATGTAGGGATCTGAAGGGGTACATGCACCCCGATGTTTATAGCAGCAATGTCCACAACAGCCAAACTGTGGAAAGAGCCAAGATGTCCATCAACAGATGAATGGATAAAGAAGATCTGGTATATATACACAATGGAATATTATGCAGCCATCAAAAGGAATGAGATCTTGCCATTTGCAAGGACATGGATGGAACTGGAGGGTGTTATGCTGAGTGAAATAAGTCAATCAGAGAAAGACGTGTATCATATGACCTCGCTGATATGAGGAATTTTTAACCTCGGGAAACAAACTGAGGGTTGCTGGAGTGGTGGGGGGTGGGAGGGATGGGGTGGCTGGGTGACAGACATTGGGGAGGGTATGTGCTATCGTCAGCGCTGTGAATTGTGCAAGACTGTTGAATCACAGATCAGTACTTCTGAAACAAATAATGCAATATATGTTAAGAAAAAAAAAGAAGAAGAAGATAGCAGGAAGGGAAGAATGAAGGGGAGTAAGTCGAAGGGGGAGATGAACCATGAGAGACGATAGACTCTGAAAAACAAACTGAGGGTTCTAGAGGCCTCCGGAGGGGGTTGGGAGGATGCGTTAGCCTGGTGATGGGTATTAAAGAGGGCACGTTCTGCGTGGAGCACTGGGTGTTATGCACAAAGAATGAATCATGGAACACTACATCAAAAACTAATGATGTATGGTGATTAACATAACAATAAAAAATTTAAAAAAGAAGAAGAGAGCTGAGGGAAAGGCTGAATAATAAAATAAAACATCAGTAAAAAAAAAAAACTGTGAAGTATTATAAGACAGCATAACATATGTGTAACTGGAATACCAAAAAAACAAAGTAGCAAAGAAGTATTTGAGGAAATCATAGCAAAAAATGTCTACATTATTTTTTTAATTTCTAAATTATTTCAAGTTTTTATTTAAATTCCAGTTAGTTAACATACAGTGTAATATTAGTTTCAGGTGTAGAATTCAGTGGTTCATCACTTACATACAACGTCTAGTGCTCATCACAAGTGCACCCTCCTTAATACCCATCACACATTTAACCCACCTCCTCTCCAGCAACCCTCAGTTTGTTCTTTATGGTTAAGAGTCTGTTTTCCGGTTTGCCTCTCTTTTTCCCCCCCATGTTCATCTGTTTTGTTTCTTAAATTCCACCTATGAGTGAAATCATACAGTATTTCTCTTTCTCTGACTGATTTATTTTGCTTAGCATAATACTCTCTAGCTACATCCATGTCGTTACAAACGGAAAGATTTCATTCTTTCTGATGACTGCGTAATAGTCCATTGTATGTATATACCATATCATCTTTATCCATTCATCAGTCGATGGACATCTGCGCTGTTTCCATAACTTGGCTATTGTTGATAATGCTGCTATAAACATCAGGGTGCATGTGCCCCTTTGAATTAGTATTTTCATACTCTTTGGGTAAATACTTAGTAGTTCAATTGCTAGGTCATAGGGCAGTTCTATTTTTAACTTTTTGAGGAACCTCCATACTATTTTCCAGAGTGGCTGCACCAGTTTGCATTCCCACCAACAGTGTAAGAGGGCTCCCCTTTTTAATTTCTTAATGATGAAAAACATAAACCCACAGATTTGTCAGCACCATGATATAAATTTGGATAAAACACAGACACACACAACACCAAAGCACCTCATAAGCAAACTGCCAAAAAACAATGATAAACAGAAAATCATAAAAGCATCCAGAAATGAAAAAACAAAATAAAAATTTTAAGTAACTATAGTACAAGAAACAGAAGAATACTTTACATCAGAAATACTGTAAAGCCAGAAGACAATGGACTGACATATTTAAATGTAAACCTAGAATTGTATATCCAATGAAAATCTTTTAAAAATAAAAGTGAATAACCAGTATAAATAAAATGACTAGGATAATAAAAAGCAGAGAGCTTTGTTATACTGAACAGATGAATCACTAAACATTGTATCAAAAACTAAAGATGTACTACACCTTGGCTAATTGAATTTAAATTTTTAAAAAAGAGCTTTGAAATAATGGACAAAGAGAAATGTTTAAAGTCAAAAGTTAACTTTTTTTAAAGACCAACAAAACAAAAATTTACATAGATTTGATCAAGAAAAAGGGCATAAATTCCTAAAATTTGGAATGAAGGAGGGATTACCACTAAATATCTTAAAGACATTAAAAAATAATAAATAGGGCGCCTGGGTGGCTCAGTTGGTTAAGGGACTGCCTTCAGCTCAGGTCATGATCCTGGAGTCCCAGGATCGAGTCCCACATCGGGCTCCCTGCTCGGAGTCTGCTTCTCCCTCTGACCCTCTTCCCTCTCGTGCTCTCTGGCTCTCATTCTCTCTCTCTCAAATAAATAAATAAAATCTTTAAAAATAATAATAATAATAAATAGCTTGAATAATAACAAAAATAAAAAACGAATGAAACAGACAAATTTCCTGCAAAACACAACTAACTCAACTGACAGAAAATGAATTAGACAATAATACTAACGATAGAACATTAGCTCTACCATAACAAAAAAATCTTAAATGACAAATTAGACTTCCTCAAAATTAAAATCTACTCTTCAGAACATAATATTAAGAAAATAAAAAGGCAAGCCACAGACTAAAAGAGTGTATTTACAAAGACTTATATCCAGAATAAAGAATTCATATAATTCAATTTAAAAAACAGTAAAATATAAGTGAGAGACATGAAAAGACACTACACAGAAAAATGAGGTGAAAGGTCAGTAAACATTTGAAAAGGCGTTCAACCTCTTTAGTCATCAGGGAAATAAAATTAAGATCATAACAAGATACTGCTACCCCATCCATATGAATGGCTAAAATTTAAAAGACTAAAAATGGAAAGAGTTGCTGAAAACGTGGGCCAAATGAAACACGTATACCTATTTTAAACTTAAATTTGGGGAGGGTTCTCACCACTAACTGAGAAGAATTGCTCACTGTGCCTAAACTATTTTGCACAAACCATATAGTTTATGATGAACACCTGCTTTCCTTCTGGGAGTGTGGAATTTTATTATATGCTAGGTAGAGGCTGTTTATGTGACCAGTGCCCAATAAAAACTCTGGGCACCAGGTCTCAAACAAGCTTCTCTGGTTGGCAACATTTCACACGTGTTGTCCAAGTGTTGGTGGGGGAATTAGGTTTGTCCTGTGTGACTCCATTGGGAAAAGACTCTTGGAACCTTGTGCCTGATTTCTCCAGACTTTAGCCCATGCATCTTTTCCCTTTGCTGATTTTGATTTGTATTCTTCACTGTAGTAATTCATAGCTTTGAGTGCAACTATATAATGAATCCTGTGGGTCCTCATAGCAAATCTTTAAACCTAGGGGTGGTCTTGAAGACTTCCAAACACAATGAGTAAGCCCGGCACAAAATATCACCTAGCCTTCATTCTTTTCAACATCTACCACTTTCTACCCACCTACAATAATACAAACACACTAATAATAAGGCCCATCAATGAAGGACACTTAGCATGTGGCTGTTAGATAAATTCCAAATCACAAACACAAAATTCCAATGCTGAGTAACAATGATAAAAGTCACCTTTAAAAAAGTTTTCAGTTAGGAGAACTATTGATGACAACTACAGTTTTCCTTCATTTAAAAAAAAATTGTTAGGGGCGCCTGGATGGCTTAGTCGTTAAGTGTCTGCCTTTGGCTCAGGTCATGGTCCTGGGATCGAGCACCGCATCAGGCTTCCTACTCAGCGGGAAGTCTGCTTCTCCCTCTCCCACTCGCCCTGCTTGTGTTCCCTCTCTTGCTGTCTCTCTCTCTCTGTCAAATAAATAAAAATAAATAAAATAAAATCTTTTAAAAAAAATTAAAAAATTGTTAGAAAGGTCTCAGTATTACTTGATATTTGACCAAGTCTGTATCAAAATTAACCACTAAAACTAGAAAGTAAATTGAGAAAGTGAAATAACTTTCAGAATAAATATAAAATCACAACTTCAGCGTTTGATATAAAAGCCATTTGTTTTTTTAACAACTTAACTGAGGTATAGCTGATATACCATAAACTGCAAATACTAACAGTGTAGAATTTGGTGCCTTTTGGCATATATTTACAGTGAAATCATGGGCACAATTAAAATAAAGAAATTTGCACCATCCCCAAAAGTTTTCTCATATCTTCTTGTAATCCATCCATCTCTTCAACACTATTGGCAGGGAACTGCTAAACTTAAGGCATTATAAATTATTAGCATTTCCTAGAATTTTACATAAATCAAATTCAAAACGTTCATAAGAGTTTTCTACTCCCCAAACCAACAAATTTACATTCTTTAGAATCTGTATCTACTTTCTTCCTTTCACCCATAATCTACTCACTAGATTCTGGCTTTCTGCCACTATCATGCTATTAAATCAGATTCCCTTAAAAGTCACCAATGGCCTTCTAATTGCTAAACATAATAGCCCCTACTCAGTACCCCTTCTACTAGACTACTCCACAGTACGTGAAATCATTAATTACCCTTTAAAAAAAAAAAAAACAACAAAACACCTCTCTTCTCCTTAGCCAACTCTCACCCCTATTTCTCAGTCTCTTTGTACTAGTTCCTCTTTTTCCGTCCTCCAAGGTGTTGTCAAGTCTTTAAAGTCTCATTTGCAAGCCCTATGCTATCATAGCAGTAGCTGTTATAGCAACAGAAGCAAATATTTATTGTGCAGTTATCATGTGCTAAGCACTGTGTTAAGAGCTTCATGTAAGATCATTGATTCCTTGTAACAATTCTATGAAATAAGTAATAATGTTATCCCCATTTCAAACACATACAGAATTAGAATGTGCTGAGCCTACATGAACCTACCATTCACCTTTAATGATTATTAACATTTTGCCAGTCTTGATTTATTAATCCACACATACACATTTTTACCTACTACAGTATTTCAGAGCAATTTTAGAATTCATCCATAAACACTTCAATATATATCTTTAACAGGTGCTTACTGCTTCTCCAATAAACTCTATTTTATATTTTTTCCTTTTTTTATTAAGTTCTATTAGCCAACATATAGTAGTACATCATTAGTTTTTGATGTAGTGTTCAATGATTCATTAGTTGTGTATAACACCCAGTGCTCATCAGATCACATGCCCTCCTTAATGCCCATCACCCAGTTACCCCATCCCCCCAATCCCTCCTTTCTGCAACCCTCAATTTATTTCCTGGAGTCCAGAGTCTCTCAATGTTTGTCTCCCTCTCTGATTTCTTCCCATTCAGTTTTCCCTCTCTTCCCCTATGGTCCTCTGCACTATTCCTTATATTCCACATATGAGTGAAACCATATGATAATTGTCTTTCTCTGCTTGACTTATTTCACTTAGTGTAATACCCTCCAGTTTCCTCCATGTCGATGCAAATGGTAGGTATTCATCCTTCCATTGTATATATGAACCACATCTTCTTTATCCATTCATCTGTTGAAGGACATCTTGGCTCCTTCCACAGTTTGGCTATTGTGGACAATGCTCCTATGAACATCGGGGTGCATGTGCCCCTTCTTTTCACTACATCTGTACCTTTGGAGTAAATACCCAGTAGTGCAATTGCTGGGTCATAGAGTAGCTCTGTTTTTAACATCTGGAGGAACCTTCATACTGTTTTCCAGAGTGGCTGTACCAGCTTGCATTCCCACCAGCAGTGTAAGAGGGTTCCCCTTTCTCCACAACCCCCACAACATTTGTTATTCCTTTTTCACTTATTTTTTTATAATTTTTTTATTATGTTATTTAGTCACCATAGAGTACTCATCATTAGTTTTTGATGTAATGTTCCATGATTCGAACAGGTGTAAGGTGGTATCTCATTGTGGTTTTGATTTGCACTTCCCTGATGGCAAAACTTTGTTTTATAATTATGCTGCATGTGGGTGCCTGGGTGGCTCAGTGGATTAAGAGCACATCAAGAGTCTGACTTAATTTCTGCTCAGATCATGATCTCAGGATCGTAAGATTGAGGCCTGCGTCGGGCTTCACGCTCAGTGAGGGGTTCTGCTTGAGATTCTCTCTCTCCTCTCTCTCTCTCTCCCCACTTCTGCCCCTCCCTCCCTACTCGCTCACTTGTTCTCTCTCTCCTCTCTCTCAAATAAATAAGTACATCTATTAAAAAAATAATAATAATTATGTTGTATGGCAACAGTAGATCCATCCCTCTGTTAAATGGCAGTTTTCCTGTTGCTAGAGAGACGAAATCCAAATTCTTTAGCATTGCTTATATTCTTTGGTATATAAGAGTCTTCAAATATGGATCCAACCTCCCTTTCCTGCCTTACCGTCCATCACTTTCCTGTACTATACCCTAGCCAGTTTGGACTATCTAACATTCTTTGAACATTTCTTGCAATTTCATGCCTCTATACCTCTACTTTTGCAATGTAAAACATTCTATAAGGCCCTGTAGTTATCTGGCAGAATTCTAGGTATCCAGTTGACAGTAATTACATAAACACTGATCCTGAAACTACAAAAGGGGAAATATAAACTCTCTTGAATGTCATTCTTTTCCTCTTGAGCATATGTTTTATAAAAAAAAACACAAAATTATTGTCAAATATCTGTTGTCCTTTTCTTAATCTTACCTTACTCTCTTATTCCTTCTTTATGTATATTCTTAAGAAAGCTAGTATTATGGCAAGCCTAACAACTATGTAACATGATGTTTCACCAGAAGATAATATTGTCTCAAAAACTTCTGATTTCTAAAATTATACAGCCAAAATAAGTTCTACACTATAGTGTATTCTGTAAAAATAAAGTCTTCAAAAAATGCAAAATACAAAAACCTATCATCCTTAAGATCATTGAGAATAAAACTGAGTAGTATATTTTTCCTACGTAATATCCCTCTCTTAAACGTACAACTTTAGTATGTGGTCACAAAAATATATAACTGAAAGGGTATTTTATAATCATCCCACTTTTCCCTTAAGAATGTAACATCTTATTAGAGTATTCATAGAGAACAAAACAATTAAGCTTTGAGACTTTTTAAAACTGTTTTATAGAAAGAAATGTTTTACCACTTATGAAGATTTCTGAACACTATATTTGCTATCTACTTCAGATATTATTTTATTTGGGCTATTTCAAGTTTTATTTTTAGTATAAGTCATACACAACTCAAGACATAGTAATAAGTCACCTTTTAATTTTCTTTAACCACTAACAGCTATGAAAAACCTCCTGAAATTTTTACTTATTGTGACTATAATATTAAGACAAATAAAAGACATAGAAATGCTTTTTTTTATCACTTTAAGTGCGTGGAATCACTAACTGATTATATTTTACAAACACTAAAGAATTTTCACCATGGTTCCACAAAATATCATTGCCACAGTAAATGAAATTGTTATTCCCATCTGCTAAATTTTTAAAGTTTAAGAATATCAGTACAAAAAATAATACAAATGCAAGCTATTAAAAGGTATACAGATATATTATTAATAAATGTACAATAATCTAAGATTCTAAAATGAAGTTGGTATTACCAAAATACACAATCTCAGAAGTACCACATTAGTCAAAAGTAAAGAAATTAAAGGAGTCTGATCAGATAAAATGAGCTCAAACACTTAAGATTAGTTTAATTTGGTTTTTTTCATTTTGATTAGCTTATGAAATCACTGCTAAGATTAATTACAAAGTGGCCTCTCCCATAGTCTCTAAACACCTTTGTTGTAGGAAAAGGAATTTAGAAAATAGGTATGAGATTCTGAGCACCTCTTCTTCACTCTAAGACAGAACTCTGACTGGGGCACCTGGGTGGCTCAGTTGGTTGAGTGTCTGCCTTCAGCTCAGGTCATGATCTCAGGGTCCTGGGATCAAGTCCAACATTGGGCTCGTTGCTCAGTGAGGAATCTGCTTCTCCCTCTCACTCTGCCCCTCTCCCCCCCTACCCAGCTTGTTCTCTCTCTCTCAAATAAATAAATATAATCTTTTTAAAAAATTACCTATGAGCAGTGGTTTTCAATCAGGGGCAATTTTACCACCACCACCACCACCACCCCACCCCTGGGAGCGGTAGGGGAGGGGGGACTTTGGCAATGTCTGCAGACATTTTTCATTGCCACAATTTGAGGGGGGGAAATGTTACTGACATTGACTGAGTAGAGGTCATATATGCTGCTAAACATCTTAAAATGCACAAGACAACCCCCCACAATGAAGAATTATCTGGCCCAAGATGTGAACAATGCCAAGGATGAGAAGTCCTGGCTGGAAGGAATTAAAATTTGAAGATGCTGCCTTCTTATAGTCATTACCTTATAAACTAACAAACTGAATGATTCTACTGGCAAAATTAGTTAGAACTCCGAAAAATTTTCTTTTTTAATGAAAATAGTACATAATAATTTCAATATTTTTCTGTATAAGAAAAAAGCATTATATATTTAATATTAAGCTACAGAAAAAATATAATAAAAGCTGATAATATTAATTATATGAAAGAGTAGGTAGAAAGAAGTTTTTGCAAATGCATAACTGGAGAAAAATGTTCCTAAATGTATTATATCTGCCATTTAAAATACATTTTTTGATCAAATTAATACTAATTGGTAACAATATATAAAATCTAGTTCATAAAAAGTCTTGTTTAAGTTCATATTTTAACAAGAATATTGTCATCAAGGACATCTAATTGAAAATTATTTGAAAGTTTTTCCATTTTTGTATTTTACTTAACTAACAAATCACTGAACACTACATCAAAAACTATGTACTATACATACAGTGGCTAACTGTACATAATAAAAGTTTTTTCCATTTATACACACTACATCTCCTTTATCCACTCTGGGCTCTTTCCACAGTTTGGCTACTGTGGACATTGTTGCTATAAACACTGGGGTGCATGTGTTCCTTTGAGTCACTATTTTTGTATCCTCTGGGTAAATACCTAGTAGTACAATTGCTGGGTCATAGGGTAGCTCTATTTTTAACTTTTTTTTTTATTTTTTTATTGTTATGTTAATCACCATATATTACATCATTAGTTTTTGGTGCAGTGTTCCATGATTCATTGTTTGTTCATAACACCCAGTGCTCCATGCAGAACGTGCCCTCCTCAATACCCATCACCGGGCTAACCCATCCCCCTACCCCCCTCCCCTCTAGAACCCTCAGTTTGTTTTTCAGATCTGGTCCACCATCTCTCATGGTTCGTCTCCCCCTCTGACATACTCCCCTTTTCTTCCTCTCCTGTTATCTTCTTCTTTTTCTTTTTTCTTAAAATATGTTGCGTTATTTGTTTCAGAAGTACAGATCTGTGATTCAACAGTCTTGCACAATTCACAGCGCTCACCGTAGCACATACCCTCCCCAATGTCTATCACCCAGCCACCCCATCCCTCCCACCCCCAACCACTCCAGTAACACTCAGTTTCTTTCCTGAGATTAAGAATTCCTCATATCAGTGAGGTCATGTGATACATGTCTTTCTCTGATTGACTTATTTCACTCAGCATAACACCCTCCAGTTCCATCCACGTCGTTGCAAATGGCAAGATCTCATTCCTTTTGATGGCTGCATAATATTCCATTGTGTATACATACCACATCTTCTTTATCCATTCATCTGTCGATGGGCATCTTGGCTCTTTCCACAGTTTGGCTATGGTGGACATTGCTGCTATAAACATTGGGGTACACGTACCCCTTCGGGTCCCTACATTTGTATCTTTGTGGTAAATACCCAGTAGTGCAATTGCTGGATCGAACGGTAGCTCTAATTTCAACTTTTTGAGGAACCTCCATACTGTCTTCCAGAATGGCTGCACCAGTTTGCATTCGCACCAACAGTGTAAAGAGGGTTTTCCATTCTCCGCATTGTCACCAACATCTTCTGTTTCCTGACTTGTTAATTTTAGCTATTCTGACTGCTGTGAGGTGGTATCTCATTGTGTTGTTTTTTTTTTTAATTCAATTAGCCAAGGTATAGTACATCATTGGTCTTATGATTTTGATTTGTGTTTCCCTGATGCCAAGTGATATACAGCATATTTTCATATGTCAGCCATCTGTATGCCTTCTTTGGAGAAATGTCTGGTCATGTCTTCTGCCCATTTCTTGATGGGATTTTTTGTTTTTTGGGTGTTGAGTTTGATAAGTTCTTTATAGATTTTGGATACTAGCCCTTTATCTGATATGTCATTTGCAAATATCTTCTCCCATTCCACAGGTTGCCTTTCACTTTTATTGATTGTTTCCTTTGCTGTGCAGCAGCTTTTTATCCTGATGAAGTCCCAATAGTTCATTTTTGCTTTTGTTTCCCTTGCCTCTGGAGATGTGTCTAGCAAGAAATTGCTGAGGCTGAGGTCAAAGAGGTCGCTGCCTGTGTTTTCCTCTAGGATTTTGATGGATTCCTGTCTCACATTTAGTCTTTCCTGTCTCACATTTATATTTTTCATCCATTTTTTATTTCATTTTGTGTATGGTGTAAGAAAGTGTTCCAGTTTCATTCTTCTGCATGTGGCTGTCCAACTTTCCCAAAACCATTTGTTAAAGAGATTGTCTTTTTTCCATTGGATGTTCTTTCCTACTTTGTTGAAAATTAGTTAACCATAGAGGTAAGGGTCCATTTTTGGGTTTTCTATTCTGTTCCATTGATCTATGTGTCTGTTTCTGTGCCAGTACCATACTGTTTTGATGATTACAGCTTTGTAATACAGCTTGAAGTCCAGAATTGTGATGCCTCTAGCTTTGGTTTTCTTTTCCAACATTACTTTGGCTTTTCAGGGTATTTTCTGATTCCACACAAATTTTAGAATTGTTTCTTCCAGCTCTGTGAAAAATGCTGGTGCTATTTTGATAGGGATTGCAATGAATGTGTAGACTGCTTTGGGTAGTATAGATATTTTAACAGTATTTTTTCTTCCAATCCATGAGCATGGAAGGTTTTTCCATTTTTTTATGTCTTCCTCAATTTCTTTCAAAAGTGTTCTATAGTTTCCAGAGTACAGACCTTTTACCTCTTTAGTTAGGTTTATTCTTAGGTATCATGGTTTTTGGTACAACTGTAAACAGGATCGATTCCTTGATTTCTCTTTCTGTTGCTCCATTATTGGTGTATAGAAATGCAACAGACTTCTGTCCATTGATTTTATATCCTGCCACTTTGCTGAATTCCTGTATGAGTTCTAGCAATTTTTGAGTGCAGTGTTTGGGTTTTCTACATAGAGTATCATGTCATCTGAAAAGAGTGAAAGTTCAACTTCTTTACCAATCCAGAGGCTTTTTAGTTCTTTTTGTTGTCTGATTGCTGAGGCTAGGACTTCCAGCACTATACTGAACAATGGTGGTGAGAGTGAACATCCCTGTCATGTACCTGACCTTAGGGGAAAAGCTCTCAGTTTTTCCCCATTGAGGATGATATTAGCTGTGGGTCTTTCATATATGGCCTTTATGATGTTGAGGTATACTCCCTCTATCCTTACATTGTGGAAGATTTTTATCAAGAAATGATGCTGTATTTTATCTAATGCTTTTCTGCATCTGTTGAGGGGATCATATAGTTCTCACCCTTTCTTTTATTAATGTGATGTATGATGTTGATTGGTATGCGGATATTGAACCACTCCTGCCACCCAGGAATGAATACCACTTGGTCGAGGTGAATAATCCTTTTAATGTACTGTTGGATCCTATTAGCTAGTATCTTGGTAAGAATATTTTTTAAGATTTTATTTATTTGTCATAGAGAGGGAGAGTGTGAGTGCAAAAGCAGGGAGAGCAGCAGGCAGAGCAGCCAGGGGGAGAAGCAGACTCCATGCTGAGCAAGGAGCCCGATGTGGGATTCAATCCCAGGACCCTGGGATCATGACCTGAACCCAAGGCAGATGCTTAATGGACTAAGTCACCCAGGCATCCCCTTGGTAAGAATATCTCCATCCATGTTCATCAGGGATACTGGTCTGTAATTCTCATTTTTAATGGGGTCTTTGTCTGGTTATGGGATCAAGGTAAGGCTGGCCTCACAGAATGAGTTTAGAAGTTTTTCTGCCATTTCTATTTTTTGGAAAAGCTTCAGAACAGGTATTAATTCTTCTTTAAATGTTTGGTAGAATTCCCCTGGGAAGCCATCCAGCCCTAGATTCTTATTTGTTGGGAGATTTTTGATTACTGCTTCAATTTCTTTGCTTGTTATGGGTCTGTTCAGGTTTTCTATTTCATCCTGTTTCAGTTTTGGTACTTTATATGTTTCTAGGAATTTAGCCATTTCTTCCAAATTGCCCAATTTGTTGGCATGTAATTGTTCACAATATTCTCTTACAATTGTTTGTATTTCTTCGGTGTTGGTTGTGAGGTTAATTTACTTTTTCTCAAATATTTGAAGGAAAAAATATTAAATATCCTAAATAGGCTTTTTCAAAATAAGCTTTGTAGCTATGATCATACATGCATTTTCTGTCCTTTAAAAAAAGCATTTTATGCAACATATGTTAAGAAAAAAGAAAAAGAAGAAGATAGCAGAGGGGAAGAATGAAGGGGAGTAAGTCAGAGGGGGAGACGGACCATGAGAGATGATGGACTTTGAAAAACAAACTGAGGGTTCTAGAGGGGAGGGGGTGGGGGGATGGGTTAGCCTGGTGATGGGTATTAAAGAGGGCACATTCTGCGTGGAGCACTGGGTGTTATGCACAAACAGTGAATCATGGAACACTACATCAAGAACTAATGATGTAATGTATGGTGATTAACAAAAAAAATTTTTTTTAAAGCATTTTAATCCTGCTGACACAGAGCAGGGTCTGACACAGCTCTGTAAAGAAAGAATGAGTGTGGCTATTGTAAAAGATTAAAAGACAGACAAGTAATAATTATTTTTATATCAAATAAACATACAGGTAACTTCCTACATTAGGAAAGGTAACAATAAACTTTTCATTACCTTTACATTTGGCTTCTTTGTTGAAACTCCTCTGTACCAACCTAAAACAAAGCAAAACAAATGATATTAAATTCATATTGTTGTTATTTCCTATAAAAAACATAATGTGAGTATTTTAGGGAAAAAATTAATGCAAAACTTTCTAGTAAAGGCACACTAGTTGTGCCTTTATTAATAGTAGTTTACTCTAAAAGGAAGAGTCTTACAGTAAATACATTTCCAATTTTCTTCAAAAGGTACAACTTTCAACTGAATAAAGCCCAAAAAATTAAAAAAGACCTCAGAGGACGTGTAATTCAACTCTAAGAAAATTCACAGATGAAATTGTTAGGGGCAGAAAAATGCCAAAATCATACAGCTTTTTTGGTTGAAGTTAGAGGCTAGAGCCCAGACCTCCTGTTTCCTGGTCTCATTCAGTGTCCCATGTACAAAACTAAACTACTCTCATTTCTTGGCTTTCCAGATGCTAAAATTGACCTCTGTGATTCACTTATTCCCTCTCAGCATTCATACACAGCAATAATAATCTAAGTTTCAATTACACAATAAAAACAGTTTTCAGAGAAAGGAAATTTCATTACCAACTTTTCTCAATTCCAATCTATTATTTTTAGAGTTTTATAATAGTTTCTCTGTTTGGGTTTAAGAGGAAAAAGTTCCAATGAGCTGTATTGAAAGGAGGATGATGAAGAAAAGGAGATGACTGATAATAGCTAGTAATAATTGAGATCTTACTGTTCTTAATTCCATGTACTGGAATTGAGAGGTTGTTCTTTGTACTAACTTTTTTTTTATTATGCTATGTTAATCACCATACATCATTAGTTTTTGATGTAGTGTTCCATGATTCATTGTTTGTGCATAACACCCAGTGCTCCATGCAGAACGTGCCCTCTTTAATACCCATCACCAGACTAACCCATCCCCCCACCTCCCTCCCCTCTAGAAACCTCAGTTTGTTTCTCAGAGTCCATCATCTCTCGTGGTTCGTCTCCCCCTCTGATTTCCCCCCCTTCATTCCTCCCCTCCTGCTATCTTTTTTTTTTTTTAACATGTAATGTATTATTTGTTTCAGAGGTACAGGTCTGTGATTCAACAGTCTTATGCAATTCGCAGTGCTCATCATAGCACATACCCTCTCTAATGTCTATCACCCAGCCACCCCATCCCTCTCACCCCCCAACACTCCAGCAACCCTCAGTTTGTTTCCTGAGATTAAGAATTCCTCATATCAGTGAGATCATATGATACATGTCTTTCTCTGATTGACTTATTTCACTCAGCATAATACCCTCCAGTTCCATCCATGTTGTTGCAAATGGCAAGATTTCATTCCTTTTGATGGCTGCATAATATTCTAGGAGCTGGTTCTTTGAAAGAATTGACAAGATTGATAAATCCCTGGCCAGGCTTATCAAAAAGAAAAGAGAAATGACCCAAATAAATAAAATCATGAATGAAAGAGGAGAGATCATAACCAACACCAAAGAAATACAAACAATTATAAGAACATATTATGAGCAACTCTATGCCAGCAAATTATATAATCCAGAAGAAATGGATGTATTCCTAGAGATGTATCAACTACCAAAACTGAACCAGGAAGAAATAGAAAAACTGAACAGACCTATAACCACTAAGGAAATTGAAGCAGTCATCAAAAATCTCCCAACAAACAAGAGCCCAGGGCCATATGGCTTCCCAGGGGAATTCTACCAAACATTTAAAGAAGAATTAATACCTATTCTCCTGAAACTGTTCCAAAAAATAGAAATGGAAGGAAAACTTCCAAACTCGTTTTATGAGGCCTCTATGTATTAACCTTTAAATCTTGCAACAAAGCTATAAGGAAAAAAATCAACTTTCCTGAAATCGTAACAACCAATAAAAGAAGAAATATCCTGTTTATGTTTAGTATAACAGCTGAGATAATAAATTTGAATAACTTAATTTACACCGTGAGAGTTTCAATATCTTCATTTATTAAAAAGAAAAAGTGATTTATCAAATGTGACATGTTATAATAGCTTAACAAACAGAATAGAAAATGGTATCAGCAGGAATGGCAGAAAAGGATCTCCAAAAAGGCTCTCTTCAATAAAAGCAGTAAGAATCCTGGCAAAAACTGTCAAAATCAAATTCTATAGAACTCTGGAAGTAAACAAAAGACCTGAAATAATCCAAACAGTATTTATTCAAAAAATCTGAATCTTGGTGAGAAAAAAGAGCTTTTTAACTTGCCCTATCCCATCTCCCTCCCTGCAAGCCTTGTGTCAGACTTGAAAACCAAAAACCCCGTATTAGTGATGAAAACCAGAAAACTAATATCCCCTGAAGAGGACAGAATACGGGAAATCAAAAAGACCAAGATAAATGAAGAGGTTTACCATGTTTATGAATTGCAAAACTCTGTAATATTAAGATGTCAATTATCCCTAATTGGTCTATAGATTCAGTGTAATGCCAATGAAAATCCTATCAAAAATTCTGGTAGGTATTAAGTTCTTTCTAAAATTTAAGCAACTGATTACTAGAATAGTTAAAATAATTTTGAAAAGGAATAAAAAATGTTACCAATACATTGGAAAATCCAGGAAAAAATCCACAAGTAAATGAACAACTGATTTCAAAAAAGATGCAAACAGAAATAACAGTCTTTTCAACAAATGGTGCTGAAACAATTGGATATACATATACCAAAACAAACAAAAACCTCAAGCCATACCTTATATTATAAACACAACTGTCATAGAGTTAAATGTAAAATTGTAGGGGCACCTGGGTGGCTCAGTCGTTAAGCATCTGCCTTTGGCTCAGGTAATGATCCCGGCATCCTGGGATCAAGCCCCGCATTGGGCTCCCTGCTCAATGGGAAGCCTGGTTCTCCCTCTCCCCAACCCCTCCTTGTGTTCCCTCTCTCGCTGTGTCTCTGTCAAATAAATAAATAAAATCTTTTTAAAAAATGTAAAAGTGTAAAACTGGTACAGAAACAAGAGAAGAACATTTTTGTGACCTTGGGTTAAACAAGGATTTCTTAGGAAAACTCTATAAAAGAATTAATAATGTAATCTTCATAAAAGTTTTAAAATTTTGCTTTTCTAAGAGTCACAAAACTCTTAGAAGATAACACTGAAAATCTTCATGATGTAAACTTGAAAATGATTTCTTGGACATGACACCAAAAGATGGTAAAGTAAAAATAGATAAACTGGACTACATCAAAATTTAAAAATTCAGTGCATCAAGAGACACAATCAACAGCATGAAAAGACAACCTACTGCCAATAAAAATCTCAGCAAGCTGTTTTTTGGATATTGACGGACTGAGTCTAAAGTTTATATGGAAAGGTAAAAGACCTAGAATAGGCAACATAATATTGAAGGAGAATAACAAAAATGGAAGATCACACTACCTGACTTCAAAACTTACTATTATAAACCTATAGTAATCAAGACAGTGCAGTATTAGAGAAAGAACAAACAGATCAACAAAACAGAATAGAGAGCACAGAAGTAAACACACATAAATACAGTCAACTAATTTTTAACAAAGGAGCAAAGATGATACAATAGAGAAAAGGCAGTCTTTGCAACAAATGCTGCTGGGACAACTTGACATCGACATAAAAAAAATAAATCTAGACACAGAAATAATCAATAAGCTAGACTTCATTAAAATTAAAACCAGTGCTCTGCAAAAAAAAATACTGTCAAGAGAATTAGAAGACAAACCACACACCAGGAGAAAATATTTATAAAATACATATCTCATATAAGACTGTTACCTAAAATATACAAAGAACTCTTAAAACTCAAAAATAGTTCAATCAAAAAAATGAGCAAAAGACCTGAACAGACAGCCCATTAAAGAAGACATACAGATGGCAAAAAAGCATATGAAAAGACGTTCAACATCAAATGTAATTCAAGAATTACAAATTATCAAAATCCTACAGGAGAACATAGGCAGTAACCTCTTCAACATCAGCCACAGCAACTTCTGGTGGCTCAGTTGGTTAGGCGACTGCCTTCGGCTCAGGTCATGGTCCTGGAGTCCCGGGATCGAGTCCCGCATCGGGCTCCCTGCTCAGCAGGGAGTCTGCTTCTCCCTCTGACCCTCTTCCCTCTCGTGCTATCTCTCATTCTTTCTCAAATAAATAAATAAAATCTTAAAAAAAAAAGACACATCTTCAAAGGCAAGAGAAACAAAAGCGAAAATGAATTTTTTGGACATCATCAAGATAAAAAGCTTCTGCACAGCAAAGGAAACACTCAACAAAACAAAGAGGCAACCCACAAAATGGGAAAAGATATTTGCAAATTACACTATAGATAACAGGCCGGTATCCAAGATCTATAAAGAACTTCTCAAACTCAATACTCAAAAAACAAATAATCCAGTCAAAAAAGTGGGCAGAAGACAAGAACAGACACTTCGCAGAAGACATACAAATGGCTAACAGACACATGAAAAAATGCTCAACATCATTAGCCATCAGAGAAATTAAAATCAAAACCACAATGAGATACCACCTTACACCAGTTAGAATGCAAAAATTCTAAGAAGGCAGTAAACAACAAATGTTGGAGAGGTTGTGGAGAAAGGGGAAACCTCTTACACAGTTAGTGGGAATGCAAGTTGATACAAACACTTTGGAAAACAGTATAGAAAGCTCCTCAAGATGTTAAAAAGAGAACTACCCTATGACCCAGCAATTGTGCTACTAGGTATTTACCCCAAAGATACAGATGTAGTGAAAAGAAGGGGTACATGCACCCCAATGTCCATAGCTGCAATGTCTACAATAGCGAAACTGTGGAAAGAGCTGAGATGCCCTTCAAAAGAGGAATGGATAAAGAACATGTGGTTCCTATATACAATGGAATATTACTCAACCATCAGAAAGGATGAATGCATCATTTGCATCGACACGGATGGAACTGAAGGGGATTATGCTAAATGAAATAAGTCAAGCATGGTTTCACTTATATGTGGAACATAAGGAAAAGCATGGAGGACATTAGAAGGAAGGGAAAAATGAAGGGGCGGAAATTGGAGAGGGAGACGAACCATGAGAGAATATGGACTCCAGGAAACATACTGAGGGTTTCAGAGGGGAGAAGGGTGGGAGGATGGCTTAGCCCAGTGTTGGGTATTAAGGAGGGCATGTATTGCAATGAGCACTACACATTATATGCAACAATGAATCATGGAACATTACATCAAAAACTAATGAAGTACTGTCTGGTGACTAACATAATTTAAAAAAAAAAAAGAATTACAAATTAAACAACAATAAGATACCGCTACGTATCTACCATAATGGCAAAAAACCAAAACACTGACAACACCAAATGCTGATAAGGATGTGGAGCAACAAAAACTCTCATTCATTGCTGGTGGGAATCCAAAATGGTACAGCCATTTTGTAAGGTGGTTTGGCAGTTTCTTACAAATACTCTTACCATATGATTCACAAGTCTGACTCTTTGGTATTTACTCAAATGAACTGAACATTTATGTCCACACAAAACCTGCACCTGCATATTTATAGCAGCTTTATTCATAACTGCCAAGATGTGAAAGCAACCAAAATATCCTTCAGGTAAATGGATAAATAAACTATGGTACATTCAGACACTAGTATATTATTTAGCGATAAAAAGAAATAAGCCAGCAAGCCACAAAAAAAAAAAAAAAAAAAAAAAAACATGGAGGGACTTAAACTGCATATTATTAAATGAGAAAGTCCAATCTGAAAAGGTCATATACTTTATGATTCCAGCTATATGACATCCTATAAAAGGCAAAACCCCCATGGAGGCAGTAAAAAGATCAGTGGTTGCCAACGGATGCAGGAAGGGAAGCATAAATAGGTGGAGAGAATTTTTAGGACAGTGAAACTATTCTGTATGATACTATAATGGTGGATATATGTCATTATACATTTATCCAAACCAACAGAATGTACAACACCAACAGCGAACCCTGACGTAAACTTTGGATTTGGGGTGACAATGATATGCCAACATAGGTTCACTGATTTTAACAAATGTACCCACTCTGGTGTGGATCTTGATAGTGGGGGAGGCTGTGTATGTGTGGAGGTAGGGGATATATGGGAATTCTCTATATTTTCTGGGCAGTTTTGCTGGGAGCCTAAAACTACTCTAAAAAAATGAAGCCCATTTTTTAATACACTTACTATATAATCCACCAATTGCACCTCTACGTATTTACCCAAAAGGAAAAAAGTCCATACTAAAATCTATACACAATGTTTATAACAACTTTATTCATAATTTCAAAAATAAAGCAACTCAAATGTCTATCACCTGCTACATGGATAACTAAAATGTGGCTTAAATCTATATGAGGAAATACTACTCAGAAAAAAACAAGCCACAGATACATACAATATGAATGAATATGAATGCATTACGCTAAGTGCAAAAAAAAAAAAGCCAGACACAACAAGCTATATGATGTATAATTCATTTAACATTCTAGAAAACACAAAACTAGAGGGACAGAAAATAAATCAGTGGTTGCCAGGGCTGGGGGAAGGGGATTAAGAAGGAAGGTTGACTACAAAGAGCCTGATGTTACATTTGGGGGTGACAAAAATGTTCTGTATCCTAACAGTGGTGATAGTTACAAGATTATACATTTATCAAAATTCATAGAAATGTACTCCAAAAAGGGTGACATTTACTGCACATAAGTTATACACCAATAACCAACTAAAACAAACACACACACATACACACAGACAACAGGATAACATTTCACATCTATCACATTCGTTAGAATTTTTATTTTAAATTCTAAAATAGCAGCTGTTGGCAAGAGAATGTAGAGCAATCAGGTATTGCTAGTGAGGGTGATAATAAATGGTCCGCACTTTCAAAAACAATGCAGTATTTATTATATGCATATTGAATGACACTGAAATTCTACTTCTGTATATTATCCCTTAGAGAGTAGCATTGAATTGGGGATATTACTGCATTTTCGAGAAATTTTTGGACATCTGTGGGGGGTCTGAGTTGCCAAAGACATTAAAAATATTTATATTTTCAAAATGCAAAGATTCATAGAAGAAAACACAACTATAGATCTTCATGACCTTGAGTTAAACACTGCTTTCATGCACAAGCAACAACAGAAAAAATAAATTTGACTTCATCAAAAATGTTTTTAAATTTTATTATGTTAGTCACCATACAATACATCATTAGTTCTTGATGTAGTGATCCACGATTCATTATTTTCGTGTAACACCCAGTGCTCCATGCAGTACGTGCCCTCCTTAATACCCATCACCGGGTTAACACTTCCCCCCACACCCCTCCCCTCTAAAACGCTCAGTTTGTTTCTCAGAGTCCATAGTCTCTCATGGTTCATCTCTCCGATTCCCCCCTTCATTTTTCCCTTCTTTCTCCTAATGTCCTCTATGCTATTCCTTATGTACCACAAATAAGTGAAACCATATGATAACTGACTTTCTCTGCTTGACTTATTTCACTTAGCATAATCTCCTCCAGTCGCAACCACAGGTGATATAAACGTTGGGTATTCATCCTTTCTGATGGCTGAGTAATATTCCACTGTGTATGTGGACAACATCTTCTCTATCCATTCATCTGTTGAAGGGCATCTCGGCTCTTTCCACAGTTTTGCTATTGCAGACATTACTGCTATAAACATTGGGGTGCATATGGCCCTTCTTTTCACTACATCTGTGTCTTTGGGATAAATACCCACGACTGCAATTGCTGGGTCATAGGGTGGCTCTATTTTTAATTTCTCAAACTCAACACCCAAAAACCAAATAAGTCAAAAAACAGGCAGAAGATATGAACAGACACTACTCCAAAGAAGACATACAAATGGCTAAAAGACCCATGAAAAAATGTTCATCATCATTAGCCATCAGGGAAATTCAAATCAAAACCACACTGAGATACCACCTTACACCAGTTAGAATGGCAAAAATTGACAAGGCAAGAAACAAATGTTGGAGAGGATGTGGAGAAAGGGGAACCCTCTTAACTGTTGGTGAGAATGCAAGTTGGTACAGCCACTTTGGAAAACAGCGTGGAGGTGCCTCCAAAAATTAAAAATAGAATTCATCAAAATTAAAAGCTTGTTCCTAAAAAGACATCAAAAAAATTAAAATACAACTCACAGAATGGGCAAAAATATTTACAAATCATATACCTGATAAGAGACCAGTATCCAGAATATATAAAGAACTCTTATAACTACATGAAAAGATAACTTACTTAAACATTTTTTCCAGAGAAGATACAAAACATGAAAGGAAATTCAACATCATTAGTCATTACACAAATGAAAATCAAAACCTAGTGAGATACCATTTCTCCCCCAACGAAATGGGTGCAATGACAAACACAGACAGTATCAAGTATTAACAAAGATATGGAGACATCGGAACGCTTGTACATTTCTGACAGGTTTGTTAAATGGTGCAGCCACTTTAGAAAACATGTTGCTAGTTCCTCAAAATGTTAAAGATAGGCAAGATGCCGGAGGAGTAGGAAACCTAAATTTCATCTGCTCCCAGGAATTCAGCTGGATAGGGATCAAACCATTCTGAACACCTACTAATTCAACAGGAGATCAAAGAAAAGAATACAAGCAACTCTGAACAGAAGAGCGACCACTTTCTGAAAGGTAGGACGTGCAGAAAAGTGAATCCAAGGCGATATTCGAGAAGATAACTGCAGGGGGAGGGAGCCTCTGTCAACCGCTACCAGCAAGTGATACAGCAGAGGAACACAAAATCGGAACTTTTGGAAGTCAGCTCCGCTGAGGGACGTCACTCCAGTGGCTAAGCAGGGGGTGGAACTCTCACTGTGACAGTGTGGTCTCATGACCCTCGGGGTCACAGAAAGACCAGGATGCCTGAGTGCAGCAGAGCTACCAGGTATTGGAGCAGGGAAGCCAGCTGCAAAGATGGAGCCGAGGAGTGGGCTCTCAGCTTGGGGTTACATAAACTGTGATCCGCAGCACAGTCAGGCCACTGCTCTTCTAGCAGGGACCCAAAAAGCTGCAGATCCAGGGAGACTCCCCTTCCTCCGCTGGAAGGAGTGACGCGGAAACTCACCACAGGAACCAGCTGGGTGTGGACACCCCAAACGGGGTCAGGTGCCAGAGACAGAAACGCTCGGTCACAGGCTGGGTGAGCACAGAGTGCCACCGGAGACCAGGGAGACAGGAGTGATTCACTGCTTTTCTCTCGGGGCTCACTGAGGAATGGGACCCCAAGTTCTCAGCTCCTATGGGGTGGAGACTGGGAGGCCGCCATTTTCTTTCCCATCCTCCAAAGCTGTACAGAAAGCTTGCAGGGAACAAAAGCTCCCACGCAACCCCTAGCAGATTACCTAGCCCAGCCCCCAGCAAGGGCGGAACAATTCCGCCTCCAGCAAAGACATTTGAGAACCACTACAAAAGGCCCCACCCCAAAAGATAAGCAAGAACAGCCAGCCAAGACCAAGATTACCAATCAATGAGAATGGCAGAACTCCAGCACTAGGGAAATACAGCACATAAAATTCATGGCTTTTTTCCCATGATTCTTTAGTCTTTCAAAGTTAATTTTTTTAATTTTTTTTCTTTTGAATTTTTTCCCTTTTTCAACCAACATCTTATCTATCCCTTTTTTTAAAAAAAATTTTTTTTTATTTTTAATTTTTACACTCATATTCTAAACCTTCACAGTACTTAACCTTATTTTTGGTATATAAATAAGTTGTTCCCTCTTTAAAATTTTGGAATACAGTTTCTTCTAACAGACCAAAATATACCTAAATCTCTAATGTATGGCTTTGTTCTACTATCCTGCCTGATCACATTCTCTCCTTTTTTAAAAAATCCTCTTCTTTCTCTTTTCAAGCAACTTATCAATTCCTTTTATAAAACCTTTTTTAAATTTCATTTTACAGTCATAAGCCATCCCTTCATCATACTTACCCTTATTTTTGTACATATATAAGTTTTTCTTTCTTTAAAATTTTGGGAGGCACTTTCTTCTACAAGACCAAAATATGCCCAAAATCTACTGTGTGGCACTGATCAATGCACCAGCGTGTTCATACTTGATCATAATTTTTGGTTTTTTTATCTTCTTTCTCCTTTTTTTTCTTTCCCTTACTTTTCCCCCAGTGCCAGGTCTCTTCTGATTTGTTTAGTGTATATTTTTCTGGGGTCATTGTTACCCTGTTAGCATTTTCTTCTATCGTTCATCTATTGTCCTCTTGACAAAATGACAAGACAGAAAAAATCACCTCAAAAAAAAAGAACAAGAGGCAATACCGACTGCCAGGAACCTAAACAATATGGACATTAGATGTAGGAACTAGAGTTCAGAATGACAATTTTAAAGGTACTAGCTGGGCTTGAAAAAAGCATGGAAGATATAAGAGAAACCCTTTCTGGAGAAATAAAAGAACTGAAATCTAACCAAATCGAAATCAAAAAGGCTATCGATGAGGTGCAATAAAAAATGGAGGCTCTAACTGCTAGGATAAATAAGGCAGAAGAGAGAATTAGTGATATAGAAGACCAAATGATGGAGAATAAAGAAGCTGAGAAAAAGAGAGATAAACAACTACTGGATCACGAAGGGAGAATTTGAGAGAGAAGGGAAACCATAGGATGAAACAATATTAGAATAATCGGTATCCCAGAAGAAGAAGAAAGAGAGAAAGGGGCAGAAGGTATATGGGAGAAAATTACAGCAGAGAACTTCCCTAATTTGGGGAAGGAAATAGGCATCAAAATCCAGGAGGCACAGAGAACCCCCCTCAAAATCAATCAAAATAGATCAACACCCTGACATCTTATAATAAAACTTACAAGTCTCAAAGACAAAAAGAAAATCCTGAAAACAGCTTGGGACAAGAGATCTGTAACCTACAACGGTAGAAACATTACACTGGCAACAGACCTACCCAGAGACCTGGCAGGCCAGAAAGAACTGGCATGATACATTCAGAACACTAAATGAGAAAAATATGCAGCCAAGAATACTATATCCAGCTAGGTTGTCAATGAAAATATGAGAGATAAAAAGATTCCAGGACAAACAAAAACTAAAGGAATTTGCAAACAACAAACCAGCACTCCAAGAAATATTAGAGAGGTCCTCTAAGCAAAGAAAGAGCATAAAAGTAAAAGAGACCAGAAAAGAACACAGACAATAAACACTAACAGTCGCCTTACACGCAATACAATGGCACCAAATTCCTATCTTTCAATAGTTACCCTGAATGCAAGGACTAAATGCCCCAATCAAAAGACACAGGGTATCATAATGGATAAAAAACAAGACCAATTCATATGCTGGCAGCAAGAGATTTATTTTAGTCCCAAAGACACCTCCAGATTGAAAAGTGAGGGAGTGGAAAACCATTTACCATGCTAATGGACATCAAAAGAAAAGAGGGGTGGCAATCCTTGTATCAGACAAATTAGATTTTAAACGAAAGACTATAATAAGAGAGGAGGAAGGACACTATATCCTACTTAAAGGGTCTACCCAACAAGAAGATCTAACAATTGTAAATATCTATGACCCTAACATGGAAGTAGCCAATTATATAAGCCAATTAATAAAAAAAGCAAAGAAGCACATCGACAACAACACAGTAACAGTAGGGGACTTTAACACCCCCCTCACTAAAATGGACATATCATCTAAGCAAAAGATCAACAAGGAAATAAAGACTTTAAGTGACACACTGGACCAAATGGACTTCACAGATATATTCAGAACATTCCATCCCAAAGCAACAAAATACACATTCTTCACTAGTGCCCATGGAACATTCTCCAGAATACATCACATCCTAGGTCACAAATCAGGTCTCAACTGGTACCAAAATATTGGGATCATTCCCTGCATATTTTCAGACCACAATGCTTTGAAACTAGAACTCAATCACAAGAGGAAAGTCGGAAAGAACTCAAATACATGGAGGCTAAAGAGCATCCTACTAAACAATGAATGGGTCAACCAGGAAATTAAAGAATTTTAAAAATTCATGGAAAGAAATGAAAATGAAAACACAACTGTTCAAAATCTTTGCGATGCACCAAAGGCAGTCCTAATAGAAAACTATATAGCAATACAAGCCTTTCTCAAGAAACAAGAGAGGTCTCAAATACACAACCTAACCCTACACCTAAAGGAGCTGGAGAAAGAACAGCAAATAAAGCCTAAACCCAGCAGGAGGAGAGAAATAATAAAGATCAGAGCAGAAATCAATGAAATAGAAACCAAAAGAACAGTAGAACAGATCAACGAAACTAGGAGCTGGTTCTTTGAAAAAATTAATAAGATTTTTTGATAAAGCCCTGGCCAGACTTATCAAAAAGAGAAATGACCCAAAGAAATAAAGTCATGAACAAAAGAGAGATCGTAACTAACACCAAAGAAATACAAACAATTATAAGAACATATTATGAGCAAAAATATGCCAGCAATTTAGATAATCTGGAAGAAATGGATGCATTCCTAGAGATGTATCAACTGCCAACACTGAACCCAAACAATAGAAAACCTGAACATACCTATAACAACTAAGGAAATTGAAGCAGAAATCAAAAATCTCCCAACAAACAAAAGCCCAGAACCAGATGGCTTCCCAGGGGAATTCTACCAAACATTTAAGAAGAATTAATACCTATTCTTCCAAAACTGTACCAAAAAACAGAAATGGAAGGAAAACTTCCAAATTCGTTTTATGAGGCCACATTACCTTGATCCCAAAACAGACAAAGACCTCATCAAAAAGGAGCATTACAGACCAACATCCCTGATGAACATGGATGCAAAAATTCTCACCAAAATAGCAGCCAATAGGATCCAACAGTACATTAAAAGGATTATTCACCGCGACAAAGCGGGATTTATCCCTGGGCTACAAGGTTGGTTCAACATCCACAAATCAATCAATGTAATACAATACATTAATAAAAGAAAGAACAAGAACCATAGGATCCTCTCAAAAGAAGAAGAAAAAGTATTTGACAAAGTACAGCATCCTTTCTTGATCAAAACTCTTCAGAGTATAGGGATAGAGGCTACATACCTCAATATCATAAAGGCATCTGTGAAAAACCCACAGCGAATATCATTCTCAATGGGGAAAAGCTGAGAGCTTTCCCCCTAAGGTCAGGAACGCGGCAGGGATGTCCACTCTCACCACTGCTATTCAACATAGTATTTGAAGTCCTAGCCACAGCAATCAGACAACAAAAAGAAATCAAAGGCATCCAAATCAGCAAGGAGGACGTCAAACTCTCACTCTTTGCAGATGATATGATACTTTATGTGGAAAACCCAAAAGATTCCACCCCCAAACTGCTAGAACTCATACAGGAATTCAGTAAAGTGGCAGGATATAAAATCAATGTACAGAAATCAGTGGCATTCCTATACACCAACAACAAGACAGAAGAGAGACAAATCAAGGAGTCAATCCCATTTACAATTGCAACCAAAACCATAAGCTACCTAGGAATAAATCTAACCAAAGAGGCAAAGAATCTGTATTCAGAAAACTATAGAATACTCATGAAAGAAATTGAGGAAGACACAAAGAAATGGAAAAACGTTCCACGCTCATGGATTGGAAGAACAAACCTTGTAAAGATGTCAATGCTACCTAGAGCAATCTACACATTCAATGCAATACCCATCAAAATACCATCCTCTTTTTCCAAAGAAATGGAGCAAATAATCCTAAAATTTGTATGGAACCAGAAGAGACCCCGAATAGCCAGAGGTATGTTGAAAAAGAAAAGCAAAGCTGGCGGCATCACAATTCCAGACTTCCAGTTCTATTACAAAGCTGTCATCATCAAGACAGTATGGTACTGGCACAAAAACAGACACATAGATCAATGGAACAGAATAGAGAGCCCAGAAATGGACCCTCAACTCTATGGTCAACTCATCTTTGACAAAGCAGGAAAGAATGTCCAATGGAAAAAAGACAGTCTCTTCAACAAATGGTACTGGGAAAATTGGACAGCCACATGCAGAAGAATGAAACTGGGCCATTTCCTTACACCACACACAAAAATAGACTCCAAATGGTTGAAAGACCTAAACGTGAGACAGGAGTCCATCAAAATCCTAAAGGAGAACACAGGCAGCAACCTCTTCGACCTCAGCCGCAGCAACTTCTTCCTAGAAACATCGCCAAAAGCAAGGGAAGCAAGAGGAAAAATGAACTATTGGGATTTCATCAAGATAAAAAGCTTTTGCACAGCAAAAGAAACAGTCCACAAAACCAAAAGACAACCGACAGAATGGGAGAAAATATTTGCAAATGACATATCAGATAAAGGGCTAGTATCCAAAATCTATAAAGAACTTACCAAACTCAACACCCAAAGAACAAAGGATCCAATCAGGAAATGGGCAGAAGACATGAACAGACATTTTTCCAAAGAAGACATCCAAATAGCCAAAAGACACATAAAAAAGTGCTCCACATCGCTCGGCATCAGGGAAATCCAAATCCAAACTTCAATGAGATACCACCTCACACCAGTCAGAATGGCTAAAATTAACAAGTCAGGAAATGACAGATGTTGCCGGGGATGTGGAGAAAGGGGAACCCTCCTACACTGTTGGTGGGAATGCAAGCTGGTGCAACCACTCTGGAAAACATGAAGTTCCTCAAAAAGTTGAAAATAGAGCTACCATACGATCCAGCAATTGCACTACTGGGTATTTACCACAAAGATACAAATGTAGGGATCCGGAGGGGTACTTGCACCCCAATGTTTATAGCAGCAATGTCCACAATAACCAAACTGTTGAAAGAGCCAAGATGTCCACCGACAGATGAATGGATAAAGAAGATGTGGTATATATACACAGTGGAATATTATGCAGCCATCAAAAGGAATGAGATCTTGCCATTTGCAACGACGTGGAAGGAACTGGAGGGTGTTATGCTGAGCGAAATAAGTCAATCAGAGAAAGACATGTATCATATGACCTCACTGATATGAGGAATTCTTAATCTCAGGAAACAAACTGAGGGTTGCTGGAGTGGTGGGGGGGTGAGAGGGACGGGGTGGCTGGGTGAAGGACATTGCGGAGGGTATGTGCTATGGTGAGCGCTGTGAATTGTGCAAGACTGTTGAATCACAGATCTGTACCTCTGAAACAAATAATGCAATATATGTTAAGAAAAAAAAAAACAGAAGAAGAAGATAGCAGGAGGGGAAAATGGAGGGGAGTAAATCGGAGGGGGAGATGAACCATGAGAGACAATGGACTCTGAAAAACAAACAGGGTTCTAGAGGGGAGGGGCGGTGGGAGGATGGGTTAGCCTGGTGATGGGTATTAAAGAGGGCACGTTCTGTGTGGAGCACTGGGTGTTATGCACAAACAATGAATCATGGAACACTACATCAAAGACTAATGATGTAATGTATGGTGATTAACATAACAAAAAAAATCTAAAGTAGAAAAAAAAAGTTTGCTTGCCCCAAAATATACCTTTACCAATAATAAAGATGTAATAAAGATATTTCGGTCTTCAAAAAAAAAAAAAAAAGAAGTCCTTACCCACAGCAATCAAACATCAAAAAGAAATAAAAGGCATCCAAATTGGCAAAGAAGTCAAACTCTCACTCTTTGCAGATGATATGATACTTTATGTGGAAAACCCAAAAGACTCCACACCAAAACTGCTAGAACTCATACAGGAATTCAGTAAAGTGGCAGGATATAAAATCAATGCACAGAAATCAGTGGCGTTCCTATACACAAACAACAAGACAGAAGAAAGAAATTAAGGATTCGATCCCATTTACAGTTGCACCCAAATCCATAAGATACCTAGGAATAAATCTAACCAAAGAGGCAAAGAAACTGTACTCAGAAAACTATAAAATACTCGTGAAAGAAATGTAAAAGACACAAGGAAATGAAAAAACGTTCCATGTTCATGGATTGGAAGAATAAATATTGTGAAGATGTCAAGGCTATCTAGAGCAATCTACATATTTCATGCAATTCCCATCAAAATACCATCAACTTTTCTCAAACAAATGGAACAAATAATCCTAAAATTTGTATGGAACCAGAAAAGACCTCTAAAAGCAGAGGAATGTTGAAAAAGAAAGGCAAAGCTGGCGGCATCACAATTCCCGACTTCAAGCTCTATACAAAGCTGTCATCATCAAGACAGTATGGTACTGGCACAAAAACAGACACATAGATCAATAGAACAGAATAGAGAGCCCAGAAATGGACCCTCAACTCTATGGTCAACTCATCTTTGACAAAGCAGGAAAGAATGTCCAATGGAAAAGACAGTCTCTTCAACAAATGGTTTTGGGAAAATTGGACAGCCACATGCAGAAGAATGAAACTGGACCATTTCCTTACACCACACACAAAAATAGACTCCAAATGGTTGAAAGACCTAAATGTGAGACAGAAGTCTATCAAAATCCTAAAGGAGAACACAGGAAGCAACCTCTTTGACCTCAGCCGCAGCAACTTCTTCCTAGAAAACGTCGCCAAAGGCAAGGGAAGCAAGAGGAAAAATGAACTATTGGGATCTCATCAAGATAAAAAGCTTTTGCACAGCAAAAGAAACAGTCAACAAAACCAAAAGGCAACCAACACAATGGGAGAAGATATTTGCAAATGACATACCAGATAAAGGGCTAGTATCCAAAATCTATAAAGAACTTATCAAACTCAACACCCAAAGAACAAATGATCCAATCAGGAAATGGGCAGAAGACATGAACAGACATTTTTCCAAAGAAGACATCCAAATGGCCAACAGACACTGAAAAAGTGTTCAGCATCACTCAACATCAGGGAAATCCAAATCAAAACCTCAATGAGATACCACCTCACACCAGTAAGAATGGCTAAAATTAATAAGTCAGGAAACGAAAGATGTTGGTGGGGATGCGGAGAAAGGGGAACCCTCTTACACTGTTGGTGGGAATGCAAGTTGGTGCAGCTACTCTGGAAAACAGTATGGAGGTTCCTTAAAAAGTTGAGAATAGAGCTGCCCTATGACCCAGCAATTGCACTACTGGGTATTTACCCCAAAGATACAAATGTAGGGATCTGAAGGGGTATGTGCACCCCAATGTTTATAGCAGCAATGTCACAATAGTCAAACTGTGGAAAGAGCAAGATATCCATTGACAGATGAATACACAGAGAAGATGTGGTATATATATATATACAATGGAATATTATGCAGCCATCAAAAGGAATGAAATTTGCAACGACATGGATGGAACTGGAGGGTATTATGCTGAGCGAAATAAGTCAATCAGAGAAAGACATGTATCATATGACCTCACTGATATGAGGAATTCTTAATCTCAGGAAACAAACTGAGGGTTGCTGGAGTGGTGGGGGGTGGGAGGGATGGGGTGGCTGGGTGACAGACAGTAGGGAGGGTATGTGCTATGGTGAGCACTGTTAACTGTGTAAGACTGTTGAATCACAGACCTGTACTTCTGAAACAAATATTATATGTTAAAAAATAAAAAAGAAGACAGTAGGAAGAGAAAAATGAAGGGTGGGAAATTGGAGGGGGGACGAACCATGAGAGACTATGGACTCTGAGAAACAAACTGAGGGTTCTAGAGGAGAAGGGTGGGGGGATGGGTTAGCCTGGTCATGGGTATTAAAGAGGGCTCGTATTGAATGTAGCACTGGGTGTTATACGTAAACAATGAATCATGGAACACTACATCAAAAACTAATGAAGTAATGTATGGTGATTAACATAACATAATAAATTTTTTAAAAATGTTAAAGATAGAACTACCATATGACCCAACAATTCCCCTTAAGTATATAACAAAAAAATTTTTAAACAGGTATTCAAACAACTATCTGCACACAAATGTTCACAGCAGCACTATTCACAACAGCCAAAAGGTGAAAACAACCCAAATGTCTGTAAACTGATGAACGGATAAATAAAATATGGTATATGCCTACAATGGAATACTACTTAAAAATAAAAAGAAATCAAGTTCTTTTTTTTTAAGATTTTATTTATTTATTTGACAGAGAGAGAGCACAAGTAAGGGGAGCAGCAGAGGGAGAGGGAGAAGCAGGCTCCCCGCTGAGGAGAGAGACTGACATGGGACTTGATCCAAGGACCCCAGGACCATGACCTGAGCCGAAGGCAGATGCTTAACCGACTGAGCCACCCAGGCGCCCAAAAAGAAATCAAGTTCTGATACATACTTCAACATGGATGAAGCTTGAACACTGTGCTAAGTAAAAGAAGCAAGACATTAATTAAATAATTACATTTATATGAAATGTCCAGAATAGGCAAATCCACAGATAGAGAAAATAGATTAGTGGTTGCCAGGGGCTGGGGATAGAAAATTATGGGGAGTGTTTACTAATAGGAGTGGGGTTTCTTTCTCAGGTTATAAAAATATTCTAAAATTAGTCCATGGTGATACTTGCACAACTCTATACTAGAAAAACAGTGAATTGTACATCCTTAAAGGGTGAATTTTATCTCAATAAACCTATTTTAAAGGGAAAGAAGGCAGGCCAGCACTGGGTCTGAAAACTTTGAGAATTATGTCCTTAGAGAATTTCCTGTATATATGCACTAGGAAACATTTACAGGAATGCTCTGTTGCCTTAAATATATTATACACAATATCAAAGTACTGGTCACCCTTCCATACTTTCTCATATTTCATAAATCCTTGAAGATATCTTTGTTAAATCTTTTGAAAGGTCATTTTTGAGCTGACTGCAATGCCATTTAGTTAACATCTGAATCTCCCCTGTACTACTCAACAAAAAACTATTAAGGCACCATGTAATCCATATGTTTCAATATAACATGTTTTGATACAAATGACTATGTCACTTATTTTTTTATGTTTTTATAAAATGATAATGAGAGAATAATTAGGATGAAGCACCACCTCAAGATTTCATGTAAACACTTAATCAGATAACATGTTTAAGAAGGTAATTTCTCACCCAGTGAATTCTCAAAATATTGCTTATCAGAAGTTATTTCCTTATTAACTTTTTTTATATTAGAATACAATATAAAAAAGAAAAGAAAAGAAAAGAATGCAATATAAACTCTTGCTTCTCAGTGGGAGGTCAGGGGACAGAGAAGAGGAAGACAGATCAGTTTTGTAGAGTACTAAGCAGCTTCAAAAACACATTATCACCTCCATGGGATGCCACCATTGTGAGGGTCATGAGGACTTTGCTCAATGAATTTCAAGTATCACATTTTCTTATTTTTTTAAATTTAATTTTATTTTATTATGTTATGTTAGTCACCATACAGTACATCATTAGTTTTTGATGTCGTGTTCCATGATTCATTGTTTGTGTATAACACCCAGGGCTCCATACAGTACGTGCCCTCCTTAATACCCATCACCAGGCTAACCCATTCCCCCCAGGCCCCTCCCCTCTAGAACCCTCAGTTTGTTTCTCGGAGTGCATAGTCTCTCATGGTTCATCTCCCCCTCCGGCTCCCCCTCCCTTCATTTCTTAAAACCACATTTCTGCTACAAATTTTACTAAATGTGCTCATTCCATGCAAGATTTAGAACTGAAGAGAGTGAAGAAAGGATAAGAAGAAAAGAGAGAAGGAAGAAGATAGAGAATTCATTCCTTTTAGGTCTTTTACATACAGAACAAAAGTTCATAACTTCACAGATAAAGAATCAAAAAACCACTCAAATATTTCCAAAATCATTAAGAAGGAAAGAGATGTTTTTAATTAGCTAGCACAATAAAGCATCTTTTAAATGTCTGGTTTTCTATTACAAGAACCCTGGACAATCTACCTTTGTAGCTAAAAATCTCTCCTTCCATTTTCCTCATTGATCTTTGACTTACTAGGATTTCACAATGCTGGGGCACAAAGTGAAACCCTATTGGTCATACTGCCTGAGACCTCATCAATTTCACTGTCATAAGATGCACTTATTTGGAGAGTATACTGGAATCTTTCCCATATTAAGTCCACATGTGATGGGGGTTTGATCACTATTAGGAACTTAAGATTCAGACATATTTTTATCCTCTAACATTTTCAGATCTCAATTTTTATGGAAAATGGAATGAGGAAAGGAAGGCATTATTACAACATTCAAAATTATAATTTACTACAAAGACTGTTCCCTTCAGGGAATCAATTATCATGTATATCTTTGAGTCATAATATCATGATTGAATTCCAAGAAATGCTAAACAAGTGTTGCCTCCAGAAACACCAGGTTTTCCCTTCCTCAATAACTGGTTGCAACTCTAACTTCTAAGCTAGGGACGTTACTCACAGGAATATTGTGAGAAACATAGAATTCTTCACTTCACCCAAATGTCTGATGATGAAACTTTCCAATGCAAGAAATACTGGGAAAAGTTTGGGTATTATCTTCAAATTCCAGAAGCAAACTATAACTCTTTAAGCCACAGTTATTCCTCTGCTCAAACTGTCTAATGTCATCCCATCTCAAAGTAAATTCCAAAGTCCTTACTACAGGCTCTGTTGATCTCATCTCCCACTACTCTCCCTGCTCCTCCCCAACCAAGCCTTCTACTGCAGCCACACCAGTCTCCCTGCAATTCCTTCAACTCACTAAGCAAGCTGCCACTTCAGGCCTTTATACTTTTTGCACATATGCCTGCACTGCTCTTCTCCCAGAAAACCACAGGATCGCTTCCTTACCTCCATGTGTTCTCTGCCCAAATGTTATCTTCTCAGAAAGACCTTCCCTGATTATCCTATATAAATACATAGAAGCCCCCCACCCCACCCAAGTGCACACACTCTATCTGCTACTTCCTGTTTTACCCTTCCTTAATCTTCTCAATGAGAACAAGGACTTTGCTTTATTCTTTTATAGCTGAGTGCCAGGAGCTAAAAGAGTACTTCACCTCCATTAGGCACTCAAATATTTGGTGAATGAAAGAATGAATGAATCTGTAACATACGGGGTGATAATACCTACCTGGCAAGTTCACTGATAAAATTAGCATTGATATATGTAAAATGCCTTGCACAATGTCTGACACATTGTAATAACTCAGTTATGGGGTGAGCAGGGTGTGACAGAGGAATAACATACACTAAAACTTTAACCCTAAACTAACTCATACACTAAATAACACTTCAAGTGGAGACTTTACAGAGGAGACTGGATTTATGAAATAAAATAACTGCAGCCTAAACTTTCTTAATATGAATGGTATTCATTCTAAGAAACATTAGGGGTCCAAAAATACAAACTCCTAAACAGATCTCTTAACTCATTTTTGGAAAACTAGGAATGTAAATTTTTTTTAAAATACTCTTACCCATCTAAAAAAAGTTCAAATTAGTGCATGAACTAACATTCACATCTTCTTTTCTAACCAGCAAAATGTTGATACACTCTTATAAAGAAGATTTACCACTTGCAACAGAAACTACAATCATGGAACATAAAACTGGAGTAAATGAGTATAAGAGCCTCCACACCCATGGAAAGTGAATAATTCTTTTTTTTTTTTTTTAGTGAATAACTCTTCTAACAAAATAAGAATGATTTTTTTCACCATATAATCTGTCCATAATTGATCATTAATAGAGCCTATTTACCTGACAAATTTGATTTTAGCCACAATCTTATTAAAAAGCCATCTCTCACGCTTACAGCTTTCAACAGACTTTTAATCATAATTCACCTTCATACAAAATACTATCTAGAGCTTTCCATCTACTGGCAGTCTTAAAGACTTCTACCAAAATCAACCAGATGTAGAAAGTAAATTAGGAATATGAGAGCTAAAATAAACCAAAATGTGTCTTTTGATTTAATATCCTAAAACAGACTCACCTAAGAGAATAAGCTTATTTTCTTAGTCTGTATAGTTTATCACTAGGTGTATAGTTTTTCATGAAAAGCCAAACGAAGTTTCCTCTAAGCTAGGTTTACAAAAATTCTTTGTAACATCAAAGTCATCGATACAAGAAATAAGAATCGCTACTGAAAAACGTCCTCTACTGAAGAGTCAGGAAAAGAACTAGCACCAAGTAAACAAAATAAAATGCAGATTGTAATCTCACTTAAAAAAACACCATGAGAGACGATGGACTCTGAAAAACAAACTGAGGGTTCTAGAGGGGAGAGGGGTGGGAGGATGGGTTACCCTGGTGATGGGTATTAAAGAGGGCATGTTCTGCATGGAGCACTGGGTGTTATACACAAACAATGAGTCATGGAACACTACATCAAAAACTAATGATGCAATGTATGGTGATTAATATAATAAAAAAACCTTTAAAAAAATCAATGCAAATCATAATCTCACTTTCAAAAAATTCCTTATAAAAGGTTCACAAAACAAGATAGAAAATGACAAATAGAAAAGTACCGTGCAAAAATAACAGTAAAACCAAAAGATCTAGGATATTAACTGAACCCTGAAAAATTATACTGGATTTTAGCAACCTGGTGAAAGCATATAGTGATACTGTGGCACAAATACCTAATAAAAAAGTTTGCTTATAGAGTTCATATTTCTCAAGTCTTGGCCTCATTTAACATAGAAACAGTCCCATGCTATGTAAACTTCTTTCACCCAGACATAATCCTAGTGGAGATGACTGAAAAAATGACACATATGCATTTCATCAACTTAAACATCATTGATTACATTTACTAAAAATGGTAATATTACCTAAAATAAATTTTAGAAGTATACACTAATGAAATTAGAAAATTTATTAATGTATATCTAAAAATTCTACATTAAAAAATATAAGCCTAAGCTCTAAAAAAATGTCATTTTATAATATGTGATTAAAAATTAAGGTAATAAGTAAAACTAAATTTCTAGCTGAGATGTAGTGCTAAATCCTATTTCATACTGACATCATTAGGGATTTTAGAATTTAAGAGTTATTCAAAGTGTATTCTACTTAAGCAATTAGTCCACAAAGAAGATGAAAACATATATAAAAAAATAGGTTTTTAAAAAGTATAACCACATAATATTGAAGAGCAAGAAGCAAATTATAAATTTTAGAAAGACAGCAAGTGGACCTCGAGAGCTTGTTTGGAGGTTCTAGGAGGGGAACACAGACACTCGTATATACTTGACCTAAGAACGAAGAACAGTCCTCCTCTATCAGGGAAGATCGTCCTCTTAGAAGGACTGAGCACGCAGCTTCAGGACAGAGGCACATGGAGTGGTGAGGGAGGAAAGGGACTAGCCAGCCAGATTAGTCAAATCAACCATCGTGATCAATGGGGTGACAGAAGTCGCAGCCAGACCACCCTCACATTGAACACTCCATCAAAAACTAATGATGTACTATATGTTGGCTAATTTAATTTAAATTTAAAAAA
Organism: Zalophus californianus; assembly: GCF_009762305.2. Taxonomy (NCBI): domain Eukaryota; kingdom Metazoa; phylum Chordata; class Mammalia; order Carnivora; family Otariidae; genus Zalophus; species Zalophus californianus. The sequence continues at coordinate 19,723,381 of NC_045595.1, read as the reverse complement.
AGAGAGGCAGCTAAGGATTCACTATACATTCAAAGATGACAGAACTCAAAAGCATTATACTGTTTAAAGGGTAAATAAGGTACAAAGAAATAGAAGAAATTGAGAATACTAGATAATTGTTACAGAAGTCAGAGAGTAGCAGACTAGTGTGTATCTGTCCTTATTATCACTAAGTAAGTGCTCAGTAAGTACTTACTGTGTGAATGACCTGGCATAGGTGTAAGAACATACATTCGTCAACTCAACTCTGGATTATACCTACCATGATTGGTCATGCCAAACACTTTCTGTATATAAAAAAAGTCAAACTGATTTTTTAATTTAAATTCAAGTTATTTAATACATAGTATAGTATTGGTTTCAGTAGAATTTAGTGACTCATCACTTACATGAAACACCCAGTGCTCATTACAAGTGCTCTCCTTAATGCCCATCACCCATTTGGGACATCCATTCACACTCCTCCCTTCTAGCAACCCCCAGTTTATTCTCTATAGTTAAGAGTCTCTTACGATTTACCTCCCTGTTTTTATCTTATTTTTCCTTCCTTTCCCCTATATTCATGTTTTGTTTCTAAAATTCCACATGAGTGAAATATATGATAGTTGTCTTTCTCTGACTTATTTTGCTGAGTATAATACATTCCAGTTCTATCCACATTGTTACAAATGGTAAGATTTCATTCTTTCTAATGGCTGAGTAATATTCCATTATATATATGTATCAAATCTTTCTTATCCATTCCTCAGTCGATGGATATTTGGGCTCTTTCCAGAATGTGGCTATTGTTGATAGTGCTGCTGTAAACATTTGGATTCATGTGCCCCTTCGATTCACTATTTTTGTATTCTTTGGGTAAATACCTAGGAGTGCAATTCCTGGGTCATAGGGTAGTTCTATATTTAACTTTTTGAGGAACCTCCCTACTGTTTTCCAGAGTGGCTGCACCAGCCTGCATTCCCACCAACAGGGTAAGAGGGTTCCCCATTCTCCACATCATTGCCAACATCTTCTGTTTCCTGACTTGTTAATTTTACCCATTCTGACTGCTGTGAGTATTTCATTGTGGTTTTCATTTGTATTTCCCTGATGCCAAGTGATACTGACTGAACATTTTTTCATGTCTGTTGGCCATTTGGATGTCTTCTTTGGAAAAATGTCTGTTCATGTCTTCTGCCCATTTCTTGACTGGATTATTTGTTTTCTGGGTGTTGAGTATGATAAGTTCTTTATAGATTTTGGATACTAACCCTTTGTCTAAGACATTTGCAAATATCTTCTCCCATTCCATAGGTTGCCTTTTAGTTTGGTTGATTGTTTCCTTTGATCTGCAAAAGCTTTTTATCTTGATGGAAGTCCCAATAGTTCATTTTGGCTTTTGTTTCCCTTGCCTCTGAAGACGTGTTTGGCCAGTTGTTGCTGTCGAGGTCAAAGAGGCTGCTGCTTGTGTTCGCGTCTAAGGTTTTGATGGATTCCTGTCTTAACATTTAAGTCTTTCATCCATTTTTTTTGTTTTGTTGTTTTAAATTTTATTGTTATCTTAGTCACCATACATCATTAGTTTTTGATGTGGTGATCCACGATCCATTGTTTTCATATAATTTTTTTTAAAAATTTTATTTATTTATTTGAGAGAGAGGGAATGAGAGACAGAGAGCACGAGAGGGAAGAGGGTCAGAGGGAGAAGCAGACTCCCCGCTGAGCAGGGAGCCCGATGTGGGACTCGATCCCGGGACTCCAGGATCATGACCTGAGCCGAAGGCAGTCGCTCAACCAACTGAGCCACCCAGGCGCCCTCATATAATTTTGAATGTATTTCTGTGTATGATGTAAGAAAATGGTCCAGTTTCATCCCTCTGCATGTAGCTGTCCAATTTTCCCAACACCATTTGTTGAAGAGACTGTCTTTCTCCACTGGATGTTCTTTCCTGCTTTGTCAAAAATTAGTTGAACATAGAGGTGAGGGTCTTTCTATTCTGTTTCATTGACCTGTTTTTGTGCCAGTACTATACTGTCTTGATGATTACAGCTTTGTAATACAGCTTGAAGTCTGGCACTGTGATGCCTCCTGCTTTGGTTTTTTTCTTTCCTTTTTTTTTTTTTTTAAAGATTTTATTTACTCACTTTGAGAGACAGAGAGAGACAGAGAGAGCACAAGCAGAGAGAAAGGCAGAGGGAGAGGGAGAAGCAAACCCCCCGCCAAGCCGGGAGCCCAACGTGGGGCTCTATCCCAGGACTGGGAGATCATGACTGGAGCCGAAGGCAGACGCTTACCCATCTGAGCCACCCAGGTACCCCTGGTTTATTTTTCAACATTCCTCTCTATGCGGGGTCTTTTCTGGTACCACACAATTTTAGGATTGTTTGCTCTAGTTCTGTGAAAAATGCTGGTGTTATTTTGACATGATTTTACTGAATGTGTCAATTGTTTTGAGTAGTATAGACATTTTAACAACATCTGTTCCTATATTCCGTGAGCATGGAATGTTTTTCCGTTTCTTTGTGTCTTCAACTTCTTTCATTAGTGTTCTATAGTTTTCAGAGAACAGATCCTTTACCTCTTTGGTTAGGTTTATTCCTAGGTATCTTATGGTTTTTGGTGCAATTGTAAATGGGATTGATTCCCTTGATTTCTCTTTCTTGTTTCATTGTTAGTGTACAGAAATGCAACTGACTTCTGTGCATTGATTTTATATCCTGCCACTTTGCTGAATTCCTGTATGAGTTCTAGCAATTTTGGGGTGGAGAGTTGTAGGTTTTCTATATAGAGGGTCAGGTGATCTGCAAAGAGTGAAAATTTGACTTCTTCTTTACCAATCTGGATGCTTTTTCTTTTTGTTGCCTGATTGCTGAGGCTAGGACATCCAGTACTCTGTTGAACAACAGTGGTGAGAGTGGACATCCCTGCCACCTGCCTGACCTTACGGGAAAGCTCTCAGGTTTTCCCCATTGAGGATGATATTAGCTGTGGGTCTTTCATATATGGCCTTTATGATGTTGAAATATATTTCCTCTATCCTTACATTGTGGAGGAATTTTATCAAGAAAAGATACTGTATTTTGTCAAATGCTTTTTCTTCATCTATTGAAAGGATCATATAGTTCTTATCCTTTCTTTTATTAATGTGGTATATCATGTTGATTGATTTCGTGTATCATGTTGATACTGAACCACCCCTAGAGCTCAGATTGATTTGTGGATGTTGAACCACCTTTGCAACCCAAGAATGAATCCCACTTGGTCGTAGTAAATAATGCTTTAAATGTACTGTTGGATCCTCCTGGCTAGTATCTTGGTGGGAATTTTGGCATCCATGTTCCTGAAGGATATTGGTCTGTAATTCTCCTTTTTGGTGGAGTCTCTGTATTTTTTTTATTTAAATCCAATTAGCCAATATATAATACATCATTAGATTTAATGTAATGTTCAATGATTCATTAGTTGCATATAACACCCAATGTTCATCACATCGCATGCCCTCCGTAATGCCCACCACCCTGTTACCCCACCCCCCCACTCATCTCTCTTTCCACAACCCTGTTTGTTTCCCAAAGTCAAGAGTCTCTCATGGTTTGTCTCCTTCCCAGATTTCTTCCCATTCAGTTTTTCCTCCCTGTCCCTATGATCCTCTGAGCTATTCCTTATGTTCTACATACGAGTGAAACCATATAATTGTCTTTCTCTGATTGACTTATTTCACTTAGCATAATACCCTCCAGTTCCATTAATGTTGATGCAAATGGTGGTTAGTCATCCTTTCTGATGGCTGAGTAATATTCCATTGCATATATGAACCACATCTTTATCCATTCATCTGTTGAAGGACATCTCAGCTCTTTTCACAGTTTGGCTGTCATGGACATGGCTGCTATGAACATTGTAGTGCACATGCCCCTTCTTTTCACTACATCTGTACCTTTGGGGTAAATACCCAGTAGTGCAGTTGCTTGGTTGTATGGTAGCTTATAATTGCTCATAATATTCTCTTATAATTGTATTTCTTAGGTGTTGGTTGTGATCTCCCCTCTTTCATTCGTGATTTTATTTGGGTCCTTTCTCTTTTCTTCTTGGTAAGTTTGGCTAAGGGTTTATCAATCTATTAATTCTTTCAAAGAACCAGCTCCAGATTCCGTTGATCTGTTCTACTGGGTTTTTTTTAATTTCTATATTATTTATTTCTGCTCTAATCTTAGTTATTTCCCTTTTTCTGCTGGTTTTAGATTTCATTTGCTGTTCTTTCTCCAGCTCCTTTGGATGTAAGATTAGGCTGTTTTTTTTTTTTTTTTTAAGACTTTGAGAGAGAGAGAGCACAAGCAGTGGAAGTGGCAGGCAGAGGGAGAGGGAGAAGCAGGCTTCACGACGAGCAGGGAAGCCGATGTGGGGCTCGATCCCAGGACCCTGGGATCATGACCTAAGCCTATGGCAGACGCTTAACTGAATGAGCCACCCAGGCACCCTAGGCTCTGTATTTGAAATTTTTTTGCTTTTTGAGGAAGGCTTGTAATAATATATACTTCCCTTTATGACCCCCTTTGCTGTGTCCCTGGACTGTCGTGTTTTCATTTTCATTTCCTTCCATGTATTTTTTTATTTCTTAATTTCCCGGTTAACCCATTCATTCTTTTGTAGGATATTCTTTAAACTCCATGTATTTGTGGTCTTTCCAAATTTTTTCTTGTGGTTGACTTCCTAGCATTATGTTCTGAAAATATGCATGATATGATCTCCATCTTTTTTTACTGGTTGAGGCCTGATTTATGACCCAGTATTGATCTATTTTGGAGAATGTTCCATGGGCACTTGAAAAGAATGTGTATTCTGTTACTCTAGGATGAAATGTTCTGAATATATCTGTGAAGCCCATCTGTTCCAGTGTGTCATTCAAACCCACTGTTTCCTTCTTGATCTTCTACTTAGATGATCTGACACTGCTGTGAGTGGGGTGTTAAGTCTCCTACTACCATTTTATTATTATCCATGAGTTTAAGTTTGTTATTTATTGATTTATATATTTGGCTGCTCCCAAATTGGGGGCATAAATAAGTATTTATAATTGTTAGATCTTCTTGTTGGATAGACCCCTTTCTTATGACATAGTGCCCTTCTTCATCCCTTATTAGAGTCTTTGGTTTAAAATCTAGTTTGTCTGATATAAGGATTGCTACCCCAGCTCACTTTTGATGTCCATTAGCATGATACATGGTTCTCCACTCCCTCACTTTCAATCTGGAGGTGTCTCTGGGTCTAAAATGAGTCTCTCTTGAAAGGAGCATATTGATGAGTCTTATTTTTTTTATCCATTCTGATACCCTATGTCTGCTGATTGGAGCATTTAGCCCATTTACATTCAGAGTACTTAACTGAAAGATATGAATTTAGTGTCATTGTATTACCTATAAAGTCGTTGTTCCTGTAGATTGTCTCTGTTCCTAGTCTTGTTGCTTTTGGTCTCTTTCCCACTCAGTGGGTCCCCTTCAATATTTCTTGAAGAGCTAGTTTAGTGTTCACAAACTCCTTTAGTTTTTGCTTGTCTTGGAAACTCTTTCTCTCTCCTTCTATTCTGAATGACAGTCCTGCTAGATATTGTATTCTTGGCTGCACAATTTTCCTATTCAGTATGTTGAATGTATCACGCCGCTTTCTTCTGGCCTGCCAATTTCTGTGGACAGATCTTCTGCTAACCTTGTGTGTCCACCATTGTAGGTTAAGGACATTCTGTTCCTAGGTGCTTTCAGAATTCTCTTTTTCTTTGTATTTTGCAAGTTTCACCATGATGTCTTGGTGTTGACCTGTTTTTGTTGATTTTGAGGGGAGTTCTCTGTGCCTCTTGGACTTTAATGCCTGTTTCCTTCCCCAGATTAGGGAATTTCTCAGCTATAATTTGTTCAAATAAAACTTTTTCCTGCTCTTCTCCTGGTACTCCTATGATACAGATATAGTCGTGCTTTGTGGAATTGCTGAGTTCCCTAAGTCTATATTTGTGATCTAATAGCTTTCTTTGTTCTTTTCAGCTTCATTATTTTCTATAATTTTATCTTCTATATCACCTATTCAATCCTCTGCTTCTTCTATCCTGTGATTACATCCAGTGGATTTTTCATCTGTTATAGCATTTTTTATTTTGACCTAGTTTTTAGGTCTTTTTATCTCTGCAGCTAGGGTTTCTGTCTTCTATGCTTCTTTTAAGCCCAGCTAGTATTCTTATCACTGCTGTTCTAAATTCTTGTTCAGATATATTGCTTATATCCGTTTTGAGCAAATCCCTGGCTGTGATTTCTTCTTGATCTTTCTTTTAGGGAGAATTCTTCCATTTTGTCATTATGTCTAGGTTTCTGTCTTTTGTGTATTATGAAAGCTTGTTATGTTTCCTGCTCCAGAGTAATACTATATTAAGAAGGGGTCATACACTGTCTACGACCTGGCGCTTCAGGAAGTGTTTCTAGTGTATGCTGTGTGCACTCTGCTGTTGTACTTTGGCTGCTCTTTCCCACAGATCAGTCCTCCACAGAGTTCCTCCTTCCTTGCAGTGGGGAGTGTGTGGAACTTTAACTAGGTGTGTTTTGATAAAAGCCTGATAAAAATGGGGGGAAAGCCTGATCCAAGAAAAGGGAAAGGAAAAGGAACCAAAAAAAAACACAAACACTATAAGCCTGATTCCAAAGAAAAAGAAGGAAAAAAGGAAGAAAAAAAAAAAGGAAACAAACCTACAAACGAACAAAAAACTATAAGCAGTTACTAACTCCAAAGAAAAAATGAATAATAAAATAAAATAAAAAATAAAAGATAAAAAAAGAAAGCTTATTCCTATTTCCACCAGAATTGAAGCTGAAGCTTTGGAGCACTCTACAATCAGTAGATTTGTACAAGGCGGGGGGGGGGGGGGGGGGGTGACCCTACACACTGTTCTCTCTCCTGCTCTCTCCCTCTCTCCCTGATTTCTTTTGGGGAGAAGCATTCCCTCCCTTCACAGCACTGGGGCTTTTCTCTCCCCCAATTCGCATCTCTAAACCTCGCACGTGCCACGTTCTCTCCCTCCAATTGTGCAGATTGTTTTCATAATCCTCAGATCAATTTCCTAGTTGTTCAAAATAATTTGATGTTGATCTAGCTGTGTTTGAGGGACAAGTCAAGCTCAGGGTCCCCTTACTACTCCACCATCTTAGCTCCTCTTCACTCTGATTTTTTTAAAGGAAACTTGTTAAAAAAATTTAATCCCATTAGGTTAGAATAACAAAAAGTAAGGGAAATACAAATTAATTAATAGGGAAGGCTATTTAGAAAAACATTCTGGGTCTTGAGTATAAATATATATACATGGATATTTATATATTTATTATGTATTCATCTGAAAGTCACAATTACTTAAACATACAGGCAAAAAGTAATGGTCAGGGCACCTGTCTGGCTCAGTCGGTAGAGCATGCAACTCTTGATCTCAGAGTCATGAGTTCAAGTCCCATGTTGGGGATAGAGTTTACTTTTAAATAAATAAAGTGCTGGGGAAAACACTCCCTTTAAAAAGAAAAGTAGTGGTCACCTGTCCCTGCATCATGCTCTGTGCTAGGTATTTTCACATTTATAATCTCAAACACTGCTGAATACTGCTTTGTTAAATATGCATTATTATTTAGGTCGTGAATTGTCCTTACCAGTTACCCAATGTAAGTGAGGCTATACTATCAAAAAGAGCCAACAGTACCACTACAATGGCTACTGGCAGAGAGGCTGCGGAACAGTGTCAGCAGTGTTAATGCAAAAGAATGAAGCCTCTATATAGATCAGGCCATGTGACAGTCAACAATCAGCAGTCCTTTACAAAGATTCTGGGTACAAACCAATCAAGTCAGATCAAAAGCACCAATGCAGTTCAGCAGAAAGTACCACTCAACAAGAAGTTCCAAACTTTTTATTTCAAAGGTGTAACATATTCTTCACTGACAAAAGGAAAACAAATGCAAATTTATTTACACCCACCCACTATCGTGGGAGAGCAGTAGCACAGGAAATAGAGACAGGTAGATGACAACCACAACTTCTCTTCTATTCCATATCATGATTTAAAATAGTTTAGGGGTGCCTGGGTGGCTCAGTCATTAAGTGTCTGCCTTCGGCTCAGGTCATGATCCCAGAGTCCTGGGATCGAGCCTCGCATCGGGCTCCCTGCTCCGCGGGAAGCCTGCTTCTCCCTCTCCCACTCCCCCTGCTTGTGTTCCCTCTCTCGCTGGCTCTCTCTGTCAAATAAATAAATAAAATCTTTAAAAAATAAAAATAAAATAAAATAGTTTAGTGAAAAGTCATGGTTCACTATGAAGGGCAGACTTCCATGTAGATCAACCTTAGAAATCATTTAAGTAACCAACTATAAAATCAAGGGCCAAAACCAAAATCTGTAATTATCTAAAAATACTGATTTTTTTGTTTTGTACATCAATAAAAATATGCACAGCTCACACAATTTTTCATCCTTTTCCAATTATGTAATAGGCAAGAAAGAAAGTGCCAAACACTTGTATAAACTTATATAGAAAATTCAGCCCCCAAACAGAGAAACAAAATTATTCAAAAGGTCTAACATTCAAAATGATTTTGCCAGTATTTTCACTGAAAACTGTTAAAGAACGATCTAGTCCACTTATTTGCATAACTTAGTGCTATTTTCAATCTTCATTCATCTGCAGTAAGTATAAAAGATAACAATTGGCAATTAAAATGCACATTAAAAAATGAGGTCTTTTACTTCCAAATGAGTTCTTTTTCCCTTAAAATTAATCACTTTGGAGAGCCACAAACAAATTTCAATAATACTGCCATTGATTAAGAAGTTTTAAAACTTTTAGAATTCAAAAATATATAAAATACATTTACAAACTTCTGGTTTTAGCCCTGACAAACCATTTGCATTGAACAAATATAAACCTGAATGACTACATGAAACAACTGTGTAAGAGCACTGGAGAGCAACTATCATAGATAAGACTCGAGGTACTATAATCCCATAGAAAAGGGAACATCAAAATGAGATCCTCATTCACCTGACTTTCCATGAGAGGATCCCAGCAAAAAATGATAGTCCCACTGAGATAAGCAGAAAAAGGTTAACATTGAGAGCTACCAATACAATCTCCACTCTTAGGACTGCCCAAATCCTAAACAGGGATGCAGGGAAAGGCTCAAAACAGCCCAGAAGAAAGCAACATCCAGGAGGCTAAAGAACTGAGCAGAGCCACATTACCTTTAGGGGAACAATAAAACACGCACAGTAACTTTTCAACAGAAACTACAGAAATCAAAAATTAATGAGTAAAATCATTAAAATGTTAAAAGAACATATTCACCAACCTTGAAATCTATATCCAGGGAAAACATCTTTCAAAAATGATGACAAATTAAAAACAGACACACATAAACAAGCTGAATGAATGTGTAGCAAACCTGCACTAAAAGAAACACTACTAAAAGGAGTACTTGCAGTAAGAAGAAAATGATCCCAGGTTGAACCACGAAAAACAAGAAAGTAAGGAAAAGCATTAGAAAAGCCAAAAATGTGGACAAACAAGTGAATATAGATACAAGTAAGATATATGACAAGAGTAGTAACAAAAGGTAAGAAACAGGTAAATGCAATTAAATCACTGCAAAGTTCATGTGTTGCTGGAAGTAGAAAAAGTACACATTTAACATAGACCCTAATAAATCAAGAATGCATATTTTAAACTCTAGGGTAGAAAAGCAAGAAATATCCAATGGAAAAAAGGGTTCTTCAACAAATGGTGTTGGGAAAACTGCACAGCAAAATGCAGAAGAATGAAACCAAACCACTTTCTTATACCATACACAAAAATAAATTCAAAATGGATGAAAGACCTAAATGTGAGACAGGAAAACATCAAAATCCTAGATGAGAACATAGACAGAAACCTCTTTGACCTCCGCCGTAGTAACTTATTAGACACGTCACTGGGAGGCAAGGGAAACAAAAGCAAAAATGAACTACTGGGACCTCATAAAGATAAAAAGCTTCTGCACAGCAAAGGAAACAAAACTAAAAGGCAACCTATGGAATGGGAGAAGATATTTGCAAAAGACATATCAGATAAAGGGTTAATATCAAAAATCTATAAAGAACTTACCAAACTCAACACCCATAAAACAAATGATCCAGTTAAGATATGGGCAGAAGACATGAATAGAAACTTTTCCAAATAATACATCCAGATGGCTAACACACACATAAAAAGATGCTGGGGAGACCACCCGGTGGGAACACGACCGAAAACCACCCACCACAAGAGAGCAATGCCCCACCCAGGGCTCACGGCCTGGAGATGAGCAGTACGAGAAAGTGAGAGAAAGAGAGAGAGAGATCAAGGCTGGGAGGGGCAAAGGGAGAGAAAAGTGTTAGCAGACTCTACGCTCAGCATGGAGACAGGGTTCCATCACAATCCTGAGATCAGGACTTGAGCTGCAAGGAGGAGTTAAGATGGCATTAATTTCATCTGGTCTCTGGAATTCAGCTAGATAGTTATCAAATCATTCTGAACACCTGCCAAGTCAACCAGAGATCTCAGAAAAGATTTGCTGCACTTCTACAAATGGAAAATCAACCACTTTTTGCAAGATTGGAGATGCAGAGAAGTGAATCCCAGGCCATGTATCTAGAAGATAAACTGTGGGGGGAGGGAGCCTCTGTAAGCCGGCTACCAGAAAGGGTTATAAGCAGTCAAGCACAAAATTGTAACTTTTAGAACTCTGTTCTGGTGGGGAACACCCCTGCCTGAAAGGTGCTCAGGGGGTGAAGTGGGGTGGAATCCCTGGTGGGACAGCATAGTCTCAAGATCCCCAGGGTCAAAAAAAAATTGGGGTGCCTGAGTATGGAAGAGTTCCCAAGCATCGGAGCTGCAAACAGTAAGTCTAGATGCCAGCTTTCAGCTTGGTGTTGTCATAAACCCCCAAACTCTGCACAACCAGGTGACCACTCTCCAAGCAGGGGCCCAGCAAAAGGCAGAAGTGTGCCCCCCCCCCTCCTGGGAGGAACAGCGCCAGTCTCCACTGCAGGAGTCTGTAAAGTTTGGAGACTTGAAACAGGGTCATATGCCTGAGATAAAAAAGCCTGGTCACAGGCTGGGTGAACACAGAATTTGGATGGAAACCAGGGAGACAAGAGTGATTGACTGCTTTTCTGTGAGCACACACTGAAAAGTGGGGGGCGTGAACATTCAGCTAGACTAGAGATAGAGGCACACCATTTTCATCCCCGAATCAGGGCTGAAAACCTTCCAAGAGAAAACAGAGCCACAGAGTGCAATCCAGAGCCGCTTACACTGAGCCCAGACCCTGACAAGGGGGGTTCAGTGCCACCTGAGCAAAAAGACACCTGAAAATCAGCACAACAGGCCCCTCCCCCAGAAGACCAGCAGGACCATCAGGCTAACACCAAGTTTATCATAGAGAACTACAAAACTTCAGCTCTTGGGGAAAACAATATATACCATCCTGGTATTCTTTTTTTCTTATTCTTTAGTCTTTCAGTTGTATTTTTTTTCCTTTTCAGCTATTTTCTTATTTTATAAAATCTTTTAAGTTTTTTCATTTTTGTTTTTATATTATGCTATATGCATTTTTTTTTCATTTTTTCTTTCCTTTCACTGTGTTCAATTTTATTTTTGTATATACATAAAGTTTTTCTTTCATTCCTGTTTTGGGATCTAGTTTCTTCTAACAACAAACAGACCAAAATACACCCAATATCCAACTTATTGTTTTGGTCTGTTTTACTTCTTGTTTGAGTTTTTCTTCTTTTTGTTTCTTTTTTCTGCTGATTTGTTTTGTTTGTATTTTTCATGTGTTGTTCCTGCTATTTTTGTATTTTCTCTCTCTTTCATCTATTTTTTTCTGGACATAATGACAAGATGGAAAAGAAAGAACAGGCGGCAGTACTCACTGCCAGAGATTTAATCAATATGGAAAGAAATAAGATGCTGGAATTAGAATTCAAAACGATTATAAAGATACTGGCTGGGCTTGAAAAAGCATAGAAGACACTAGAGAATCCCATACTAGAGAAATAACAAAAATCTAATCAGGCGAAAATCAAAAAGGCTATTACTGAGAGGCAATAAAAATGGAGGCTCTGCCATGATAAATGAGGAAGAAGAGAGATTTAGTGATATAGAAGACAAAATGACAGAATAAGGAAGCTGACAAAAAGACAAACAACTACTGGATCACAAAAGAAGGATTCAAGAGATCAGCAATACCATAAAGCGAATAATAATAGAATAATGGGGTCCCAGAGGAAGAGGAGGGAAAAAAGGGGCAGAAGGTTTATCTGAACAAATTATAACTGAGAACTTCCCTAATCTAGGGAAGGAAACAGGCATTCAAGTCCAGGAAGCACACACACCCCCATAATCAATAATCGACATATAAGAGTGAAGCCTGCAAATTTCAGAGATAAAGAGAAAATCCTGAAAGCAGTGCGGGACAAGAGGTCCTTAACCTACAAGGGCAGAAACACATGGCTGGCAGAAGATCTGTCCGCAGAGACCTGGCAGGCCAGAAAGCACTGTCATGATATATTCAAGGTGCTGAATGAGAAAACTATGCACTAAGAATACTTTATCCAGTAAGGCTGTTACTCAGAATAGAAGGAGAGATAAAGAGTTTCCAGGAAAAGAGAAACTAAAGGATCTCTGATCACTAAACCACTCCTGCAAGAAATATTATAGGGCATCCATTGAACAAAGAGAGAGCCCAAAAGTAACAAAGAACAGAAAGGAACACAGACAGCCTACAGAAACAGTGACTTTACAGGTAATATAATGGCACTAAATTCATATCTTTCAGTAGTTACTCTGAATGTAAAAGGGACTAAATGCTCCAATCAAAGGACACAGAGCATCAGATTGGATTAAAAAAAAAAAAAAGACCTATTAATATGCTCTCTACAAGAGACTCGTTGTAGACCCAGACACCTCCAGACTTCAAGTGAGGGGGTAGAGAACAATTTACCATGCTAATGCACATCAAAAGAAACCTGGGGTAGCAATCCTTACATTAGACAAACTAGATTTTAAACCAAAGACTGCAGTAAGAGATGAAGAAGGGCGCTATGTCATAATAAAAGGTTCTATCCAACAAGATCTAACAACTGTAAATATTTATGCCCCTAACATGGAGCAGCCAATTATATACACCAAGTAATAACAAAACTGAAGAAACACAATGATAACAGTACAACAACAGCAGGACTTTAACACCCCACTCACAGCAATGGACAGATCATCTAAGCAGAAGATCAACAAGAAAACAAGGGCTCTGAAAGACACACTGGACCAGATGGACTTCACAGATATATTCAGAGCATTTCATCCTGAAGCAACAGAATACACATTCTTCATGAGTGCACACGGAACATTCTCCAGAATAGAGCACATACTGGGTCACAAATCGGGTCTCAGCTGGTACCAAAAGACTGGGATTATTCCCTGCATATTTTCAGACCACAGTACTTTAAAACTTGAACTCAATCGCAAGAGAAAATTCGGAAGGACTACAAATACATGGAGGTTAAATAGCATCCTACTAAAGAATGAATGGGTCAACCAGGAAATTAAAGAAGAATTTTTGAGAATTCCTCAAAACAAATGAAAATGAAAACACAACAGTTCAGAATCATTAGGATGTAGGAAAGGTGGTCCTAAGAGGGAAGTATATAGCAACACAGGCTTTTCACAAGAAACAAGAAGTCTCAGGTACACAACCTAATCCTACACCTAAAGGAGTTGGAGAAAGAACAGCAAATAAAATCTAAAACCAGCAGAAAAAGGGAAATAATTAAGATTAGAGCAGAAATCAATGAAATAGAAACCAAAAGAACAGTAGAACAGATAAACATAACCAGGAGCTGGTTCTCTGAAAGAATTAATAGGATCGATAAACCCCTTGCCAGGCTTACCAAAAAGAAAAGAGAAAGGACCCAAATAAATAAAATCACGAATGAGAGAGGGCAGATCACAACCAACACCTAAGAAATACGATTATAAGAGAATATTATGAGCAATATATGCCCCCAAAATCAAACAGTCTGGAAGAAATGGATGCATTCCTAGAAACATATAAATGACCAAAACTGAAACAGGAAGGACAGAAAACCTGAACAGACCCATAACCAGAAAAAGAAATTGAAGCAGTAATCAAAAATCTCCCAACAAACTAGAGTCCAGGGCCAGATGGCCTCCCAGCAGAATTCTACCAAACATTTAAAGAAGAATACCTATTCTTTTGAAGCTGTTCCAAAAAACAGAAATGGAAGGAAAACTACCAAACTCATTCTGTGAGGCATTACCTTGATCTCATAACCAGACAAAGACGCCACCAAAAAGGATAACTACAGACCAATATCCCTGATGAACTTGGATGCCAAAATTCTCACCAAGATACTAGCCAGTAGGATCCAACATTACATTAGAAGGATTATTCACCACGATCAAGTGGGATTCATTCCTGGGCTGCAAAGGTGGTTCAACATCCACAAACCAATCAATTAATAAGAGAAAGGACAAGAACCATATGACCCTCTCAAGAGATGCAGAAAAAGCATTTGACAAAATACAGCATCATTTCTTGAGTAAAACTCTCCACGGTGTAGGGATAGATGGAACATACCTCAGTATCTTAAAAGCCACGTATGAAAAACCCACAGCTAATATCATCCTCAATGGGGAAAAACTGAGAGCTGTTCCCCTAAGGTCAGGAACATGACAGGGATGTCCACTCTCACCACTGTTTTCAACAGAGTACTGGAAGTCCTAGCCTCAGCAATCAGACAACAACAAAAAAGCATCCACGTCGGCAAAGAAGTAATCAAAGTCTCACTCTTTGCAGATGACATGACACTCTATATTGAGAACCCAAAAGACTCCACCCAAAAATTGCTAGAACTCACACAGGAATTCAGCAAAGTGGCAGGATATAAAATCAATGCACAGAAGTCAGCTGCATTCCCATACACTAACAACGAGACAGAAGTAAGAGAAATCAAGGAATCGATCCCATTTACCATTGCACCAAAAACCGTAAGACACCTAGGAATAAACCTAACCAAAGAGGTAAAGGATCCATACCCTGAAAACTATAGAACACTTACAAAAGAAATTGAAGAAAACACAAAGAAATGGAAAAACATTCCATGCTCATGGATTGGAAGAACAAATACTGTTAAAATGTCTATGCTACCCAAAGCAATCTACACTGTCAATGCAATCCCTAACAAAATACCATCAACATTTTTCACAGAGCTGGAAAAAATAATCCTAAAATTTGTATGGAACCAGAAAAGACCCCAAATAGCCAGAAGAATGCTGTAAAAGAAAACCAAACCTGGTGACATCACAATTCCAGATTTCAAGCTCTATTACAAAGCTGTAATCATCAAGACAGTATGGTACTGGCACAAAAACAGACACATAGATCAATGGAACACAACAGAGAATCCAGAAATGGACCCTCAACTCCATGGTCGACTAATCTTCAACAAAGCAGGAAAGAACATCCAATGGAAAAAAGACAGTCTCTTCAACAAATGGTGTTGGAAAAATTGGACAGCCACATGCAGAGGAATGAAACTGGACCATTTCCTTACACCATACACAAAAATACACTCATAATGACTGAAAGACCTAAATGTGAGACAGGAATGCATGAAAATCCTAGAGGAGAACACAGGCAGCAACCTCTTTGACCTCGACCACAGCAACTTCTTGTTAAACATGTCTACAAAGGCAAGGGAAACAAAAGCAAAAATGAACTATTGGGACTTCATCAAGATAAAAAGCTTTTGCACAGCAAAGGAAACAGGTGACAAAACTAAAAGACAACCTACAGAATGGGAGAAGATATCTGCAAATGTCTTATCAGACAAAGGGCTAGTATCCAAAATCTATAAAGAACTTACTAAACTCAACACCCTAAAAACAAATAATCCAGGCAAGGAATGGGCAGAAAACATGAACAGACATTTTTCCAAAGATACACAAATTGCAGACACATGAAAAAATGCTCAACACCACTGGGCATCAGGGAAATACAAATCAAAACCACAGTGAGATACCACCTCACATCAGTCAGAATGGCTAAAATTAACAAGGCAGGAAACAACAAATTTTGGAGAGGATGTGGAGACAGGGGAGCCCTCTTACTCTGCTGGTGGGAATGCAACCTGGTACAGCCACTCTGGAAAACAGTAGGGAAGTTTCTCAAAAAGTTAAAAATGGAGTTACCCTATGACCCAGCAATTGCACTGCTGGGTATTTACCCACTGGATACAAACAGTGATTCAAAGGGGCATCTGTACCCTAATGTTTATTGCAGCCATGTCCACAATAGCCAAACTATGGAAAAATCCCAGATGTCCATCAACAGATGAAAAGATAAAGATGATGTGGTGTATATATATATACAATGAAATATTATTCAGCCATCAAAATGAATGAAATCTTACCATTTGCAATGACATTGATGGAATTAGAGGGTATTATTTTAAGAGAAATAAGTCAGTCAGAGAAAGACAATTATCATATGATTTTACTTCACGTGGAATTTAAGAAATAAAACAGATGGTGGGGTGGCTCAGTTGGTTAAGCATCTGCCTTTGGCTCAGGTCATGATCCCAGGGTCCTGGGATCAAGCCCCATAAATGGCTCCCTGCTCAGTGCAGGGAGTCTGCTTCTCCCTCTCCCTCTGCCGCTGTCCCTGCTTGTGCTCTCTTTCTCAAATAAATAAAATCTTAAAAAAAAAGAAACAGATGAACGTAAGGGAAGGCAGGGAAAAATAAAATAAGACAGAATCATAGAGGGATGCAAACCATAAGGGACACTTAACTATAGGAAACAATCTGAGGGTTGCAGGAGGGGAGATGAGAAGGGTAATGGGGTAACTGGGTGATGGGCATTAAGGAGCACTAGGTGATTATATGCAACTGATGAGTCCCTAAACTGCACCTCTGAAACTAATAATATATGTTAATTAATTGATTTAAAATTAAATTAAATTTAAAAAGAAAAGATGCTCAACATCACTCATCATCAGGGAACTACAAATCACAACTATGATGAGATACCACCTCCCACCTGTCACAATGCCTAAAATTAGCAACACAAGAAACAACAAGTGTTGGCAAGGATGAAGAGAAAGGGAAATGCCCTTGCACTGTTGATGGGAAGCAAACTGGTGCAGACACTCTGGAGTACATTTTGGAAGTTCCTCAGAAAGTTAAAAATAGAACTACCATATGATCCAGCCATTGCATTATTAGGTATTTACCCAGACGATACAAAAATCCAGATTCAAAGGGTACATGACCCCTATGTTTATATCAGCATTATCAACAATAGCCAAACTATGGAGAGACCTCAAATGTCCATCGACTGAAAATATGTGGTATCTATACACAATGGAATATTACTCAACCATCAAAAAGAATGAAATCTTGCCATTTGCGATGATGTGGATGAAGGTAGAGTGTATTATGCTAAGTGAAATAAGTCAATCAAAGACAAATACCATATGATCTCACTCATATGTGGAATTTAAGAAACAAAACAGATGAACATATGGGAATGGGGAAACAAAAAAGGAGAGAGGAAAAGAAGCCATAAGTGACTCTTAACAACAGAGAACAAACTGAGGATTGCTGGAGGGAAGTGGGTGGGGCATGGGCCAGATGGGTGATGGGTATTAAAGAGGGTACTTGTGATGAGCACTGGATTTTGTAAGTAAGTGATGAATCACTGAATTATATTCCAGAAACCAATATTGTACTGTATGTAAACTAACAAAATTTAAATAAAAAATAAACTCTAGAGTGACCACTACAAATAAAATACTTTAAAGCCAACAAGCTAATAGAGGAAAATACCTAGAATAATCAAAATAGGTTAATAAGGCATGCAAGAAAGGATAAGTCAAGAAATGCAATAAGGCACAAAGACCAAGGTGATAGCCTTAAACCTAACTAAATAAATAATTAAACCAACTACATAAAGACTAAATAATCCAGACTGTCAGAATAAATAAAAATAAACCCCCCACTACATGCTATTTATATACCACACACATACTTAAACATAAGAATACATGAAAGTTAAAAGAATGGTTGATTTCCACATGGCCCTAGAATAATGGCAGGCATTGAATCTACATAGCCTCCAAAAAGACATATAAAAGATCAAAAAAGAGGGTATAAAGCCATATAGAGGGTATAAAGCTTTATCAAGCCATATAAAATCAATGCCTTCAACATTACCGTCAGAGAATACTATGGACTTCAAACTACATTTATGCAGTGAAAAATTCTATATTACAACAGAAGTAACTCTAAAGCTCCTGCCACTACTAGATAGCTCTTCACTGCCATATCTCCAAAGGGTACCTTCCTCCTACTTACGTATTTCCCCTCTAGATGCCACTTCTTTTTCACACACTCTTCAGATTACTCCTTGCACTCTACCCACAGACTTACTGTGGTAGAATGAGTATTCTCAGCTGTACAGGCAGCAGAGTATGGAGCAGAGTAGGAACTTTGTCAAAAACAAGTCAAGTACATGTAAAATTCTTGGGCAAGCTCAACTGGTCATTCTGTCCTCAGATTTTAAAAAGCAGTATAATGGCAGGAAGGAAGATGGTAAAACAGCCTTCAATAGGTCTGTCTCTGTCTTAAGTCACACAGCTCTAATTTATCCTGATTACTTTCTATATCTGGTATTCACTTGTCATCCTATCACCCTTTATATTCATCCTGGGAATTACCTTTTTGTTTAATGTTATGTTCGTCACCATACAATACATCATTAGTTTTTGATGTAGTGATCCATGCTTTTTTTCGTGTAACAATCCTGGGGATTACCTTTAAGAGTCTATCCTGTGCTGGTTTCTCCTGATTCTTGAATCCCATATCTTTCCATTCTTTTAACTTATTGCTTTATTCTACAGGAATACATCCCCTCATAGCTTCATGAGTAAAGTTATATAGGAGGACAACTGACAATTTTCATGTCAGAAAATATATTTAGTATACTCTCATATTCAATTCATAGTTTGGCTGAATGATAAATTCTAGGTTATAAATCATTTTCCATCAACATTTTGAAGACACCACTCCACTGTCTTCCATAGTTAAAGTCTAGTCCTTTGTATATACCATACTCTTTTCTATCTTTGAATGTTGGCTGACTCTTCTTGGTCGCAATATTCTGAAATTTCACAATGGTATGGGTCTATTTTCATTCATTTTTGTTAGGTACTTGCTGGGTCCTTTCAATATGGAAAGCCATGTCCTTCCATTCTGGAAAATTTTCCTGAGTTATTTCATAGCTGATTTCTGTTCTCCAGTTTCTTTCCTCTGTTTCTGAACCTCCACCAAATGATGGACCTCTTGAAGCTGACCTTGAATTGTCTTATATTTTCCAATTTTCCATGACTTGTATTTTTGTTCTACTTTCTGGGAAATTTCCTCAACTTTATCTTCCAACCCTTCTACTGAGATTTTTCATTCCTGCTATCATGTTTTTAATTTCCAAGAACTCCTTTCTGTTGTCTAATGTTCCCTTTTAATAGCGTCCTATTCTAGTTTCAAGGATGCAATGTCTTTATCTCTGAAGAAATTATTCATAAGGATTGTTTTCTAAGCTTTCTCCACCCTATGTAGTCTCTTTCCCATGAGTTTCTTTTTTGGGGGGGGGGAAGAAGAGCCATCTTTCATATTAGAGCATCCTCAAATACCTGGTATCATTGGTTGTCTGCTCATATTTAAAAGAAAGGAAAAAAAAAGTTAACTGGAATCTCTAAACGCATGGGTGAATCTTGCTGACCTTATGATTCACTGTTTGGAGATCTGGCTACCATTTGTTGTGAAAATCCTGATAGCAGGGTATCAACTGGGGTCTAGTCAGGAGACAAAAACCAATCTTTCAAACAGGAAAACATTTATTATTAAAAAAATCATTAAATAGGTAAAAGATAATAAATGACTAAAATGTAAAAGGGAACTCTTAAGATATAACCAAGGTAGCAACTATGAAAAGATATTGCAACCTTTAAAGCTAAGTGAAAAGTAAACAAGAAAAAAAGCTTAGTAACTTATAAAAGGGATTCCAAAAACCTAAGATACTGATCTCTGATGAAATGGTGGGCTACTGCAGAAATATGATATTCACTGCTACAGTGAGAATTTCTGGAGGCCACTCACCAAAACCAAGACTGCTGCTTGCCATGGAAAATACTGTAGGGACCAACTGCCTGCAGAGCAGTTTTCTACAGGGATAAAATAAAAACAGGAAGAACGAAGTCCCTTCTTCATCCTCCAGGCAAGTAGTCTTCCTACAGTGCCTCTTTATTGGCAGAACCTAACAAAGATTCAGCTGGCAAAGAAGAAACGTGGTATGCAAAATCTCCAGCTCTAGCATCATAATAAAGGGATAAGAAGGGCGGGTTCAAAACCCAGAGACAGTAAGTCAATAACTGGCACAATCAACATCTTTAAGTCCCTCATCTTGCCCTATTCAGACTGTCCGGAAAGAGTCCTCTAATCTGTTTTGGACGGTAAAGGTCTGGCTGCCAGGATTTCAAGAGCCAAGTGGGAGATGACTAGAAGTTTCTATATTCAGTATTCAGTAGGCATGTTGTCACTTAATCCCCAGTTTTCAATACAAAGCCTATCTCCTATGGAACTGTGCATGAAGTCTCCCAATCCACAGATGCTTTATTTAACCTCCATCAAAAATAAGCCTCAAAACTTCTACTAGGATGGTGCAACTGACTTTGGCTTCATTTCAGGTCATGATCTCAGGGTCGTAAGATCTAGCCCCGCATCCAGCTCTATGCTTAACACCGAGTCTGCTTCGTACTCTCTCCTCCTCTCCCTTTTCCCTCCCCCACTGCATGCATGCTCTAATAAATAAATCTTAAAAAAAAAAAAAAAAACTTCTACCAGGTTGAGGGAGGAGCTGCCACCAAATGAGATGAAGTAAGGGAGAAGATCTATATAATTTCATCCTCATTTCCAAAAGTACCTGGTGCTGTAATTCCTATGTGTTTTGAGGATCTGCAGTATTAATAAGGTTGGTTCCCAGCTATTCCTACTATACATGCTTGGGATGTTTCAAAGGTCATTTTGAGCATCAGCTGAAATAATAAATGTATAATATCTACCACTATTGCCTAGAACATGGTAGGCAGAGAGCAAATGAGTCTTATGAAAGTCTTATTTACTTTTAAACATTAACTTAAGTTGCAAACATAATGAAAAATCTGCCAAAGTCATTTAAAAGTAACAGGGTTAAGTGTTTAGAGCTATATTATATAAATGTACGATAAGTACTGTGATTTGAAATTCTATGACAATTTTCATACATAAATTATTTCTTAAGGTGAACAGAAATAAAATCTTTTTATACTTTTAACCTTCTTATAAGAGGCAAATTTTCCTATCCATAAAGTCTCATTAAAACATAAGCTTTTGGGGCGCCTGAGTGGCTCAGTCAGTTAAGCATCTGCCTTCGGCTCAGGTCATGATCCCAGGGTCCTGGGATCAAGCCCTGCATCAGGCTCCTTGCTCAGCGGGGAGTCTGCTTCTCCCTCTCCCTCTGCTGCTCCCACTGCTTGTGCTGTCAAATAAATTTAAAAAATCAGCCTTTATTTTTTTTTCAAGTTTTTATTTAAATTCTAGTTAGTTAACATTTAGCAATATTGGTTTCAGGAGTAGAATTTAATGATATATCACTTACATATAATACCCAGTGCTCATCACAAATGCCCTCCTTAATACCCATCACCCATTTAACCCATCCCCCCACCCACCTCCCCTCGAGCAACCCTCAGTTTTTTCTCTATAGTTAAGAGTCTTTTATGGTTTACCTCCCTTTCTTTACCCTTTGTTCATCTCTTTTGTTTCTTAAATTCCACATATGAGTGAAATCATATGGTATTTGTCTTTCTGTAATTCATTTCTCTTAGCATTATACTCTCTAGCTCCATCCACATCATTACAAATGGCAAGATTTCATTCTTTTTGTTAAGTAATATTTGACCATATATAGATAACACTTCTTTATCCATTCATCAGTTGATGGACATTTGGGCTCTTTCCCATAATTTGGCTATTGTTGATAATGCTGCTATCAACATCAGGGTATATTTGTTTATCCTCTGGGTAAATACCTAATAGTGCAATTGTTGGGTCATAGGTAATTCTATTCTTAACTTTTTGAGGAAACTCCATACTTTTCCAGAGTGGCTACACCGCTGGCATTCCCACCAACAATGTAAAAGGGTTCCCCTTTCTCTGCATCAGCCATTCTGAACAGGTGTGAGGTGGTATCTCATCATAGTTTTGATTTGTACTTCCCTGATGAGTGATGTTGAGCACCTTTTCATGTGTCTTTTAGTCATCTGTATGCCTTCTTTGGAAAGTTGTCTTTCATGTCTTCTGTCCATTTCTTAATTGGATTATTTATTTTCTGGGTGTTGATTTGATAAGTGGACAGCAACATGCAGAATGAAACTGGACGACTTTCTTACACTATACACAAAAATAAATTCAAAATGGATGAAAGACTTAAATGTGAGACAGGAAGCCATCAAAATCCTAAACGAAAACACAGGCAGCAACCCCTTTGACCTAAGCCCTAGCAACTTCTTACTAGACATGTCTCTTAAGGCAGGGGAAAACAAAAAAATGAACTATTGAGACTTTATCAAGATAAAAATTTTCTGCACAGCGAAGGAAACAATCAACAAAACTAAAAGGCAACCTATGGAATGGAAGAAGATACTTGCAAATGACATACTGATAAAGGGTTAGTATCCAAAAACTTAAGTTTTTAAATGCCATTAGAAAGTGGCAGTGAGGAACCTCCATACTGTTTTCCAGAATGGCTGTACCAGCTTGCATTCCCACCAACAGTGCAAGAGGGTTCCCCTTTCTCCACATCCTCCCCAACATTTACTGTCCCCTGTCTTGTTAATTTTAGCTATTCTAACTGGGGGCTATGGTGGTATCTCATTGTGGTTTTGATTTTTATTTCCCTGATGGCTAGTGATATTGAGCATATTTTCATGTGTCTGTTAGCCATTTTTATGTCTTCTTTGGAGAAGTGTCTGTTCATATCTTCCACCCATTTGACTGGGTTGTTTTTTAGTGTTGAGTTTGAAAAGTTCTTTATATATCTTGGATACCAGCCCTTTATCTGTAATGTCATTTGCAAATACCTTCTCCCATTCTGTGGACTGCCTCTTAATTTTGTTGACTGTTTCCTTTGCTGTGCAGAAGCTTTTTATCTTGATGAAGTCCCAAAAGTTCATTTTTGCTTTTGTTTCACTTATCTTTGGAGACGTGTCTTGAAAGAAGTCACTGTGCCTGATGTCGAAGAGGTTACTATGTTCTTCTCTACAATTTTGATGGATTCCAGTCTCACATCAAGGTCTTTCATCCATTTTGAGTTTATCTTTGTGTATGGTGTAAGGGAATGGTCCAGTTTCGTTCTTCTATATGTAGCTGTCTAATTTTCCCAGTACCACTTACTGAAGAGGCTTTTTTCCATTGGATATTTTTTCCTGATTTGTCAAAGATTAGTTGACCATAGAGTTGTGGAAATGTTCTTACAGAAAAGCCAGAATCAATTTTAGAGCTAAGGACAGCACAGGAATAGGCAGCAAATCAGACTAAGTCAAATCAGACTAAGTCAAATCAGACTAAGATCATGAGAAAGGGGATAGAAGACAGAAATGTTCAAGGTAAAATGGAAGCTGGAACTGAGTGAGAAATCTACAGCACAAATACTTACAAAACCCAAAGTCAAAGCAGACTATGGATCATGAATCGAGATAGTAAAACAGGGCATGAATAAGATGGCTTCAGAGAACTATACAGACAACAAATCAGCAAACAGACGCAATGTGGATAACTGACATGAGTCTTCCAGCACAAAGCATATGTCATAAGCAATAAACACTGTCTCAATAATGAAGCCAGAGAATTTTCTTACACACTTTCATTTATAAGCATGAGCCCAGGAATTTAAGTGGAATTCCTGACTTGGGATGTAATGAAAACAGAGTACCTACCTAGGCTCTTAAAACAATTAGATTCTGACATTATTTATGACAGGGAAAATGATGTTAACCAACAAACCAAAATCAAGTAATAGTCTGAGGCCGCCTGACTGCTCTCACAAAATAATTTCTAAATAAAAATTCTAAATCTAAATTTTAAGTCAAAACCACAGTAAGATATTATCTCACACCTGTTAGGATGGCTATCATCAAAAAGACAAGAGATAACAAATGCTGACAAGGATGTGGAGAAAAGGGAGCCCTGGTGCACTGTTAATGGGAATGTAAATTGGTACAGCCACTAAGGAAAACAGTATGGAAGTTCCTCAAAAACTTAAAACTAGATATCTCTTTTCCCATGTTCACTGCTGCATTATTCACAATAGCCAAGACAAAGAAACAACCTAGGTGTCCATCAGTGGATGAATGAACCAAGAATAGGTGATATATGTATATATAAATTATATATATTTTTAAATATATGTCAAATATTAATTCCAGAGAAACAAATGGTAATACAAGATATAATAATATACCATATAGATCAGCCATGAATTAATCATAGTAATAAAAAACAAATACCAATTTAATTAACAAGGATGCTAAGTATATTGGAAGAAGTAAGAAGCATGTTTGTGTATTGTTTGGGATGGGAAAGGATAACAGAGCTAAAGTCTTATCTTCTGTTGCAGAGTAAATACATAAGAATAAAACGGAAAAAATTAGGGGCACCTGGGTGGCTCAGTTGGTTAAGCATCTACCTTTGGCTCAGGTCCTGGGATTGAGCCTTGAGTCAGGCTCCCTGCTCAATGGGAAGTCCTTGAGTCAGGCTCCCTGCTCAATGGGAAGTCTGCTTCTCACTCTCCCTCTGATCCTCCCCACTGCTCGTGTTCTTGCTCTGTCTCTCTCAAATAACTTTAAAGAAAGAAAAAACTGGGGCACGTGGATGGCTCAGTCAGTTGAGAGAGCCTGCCTCCGGCTCAGGTCATGAGCCCAGGGTCCTGGGATGGAGCCCTGCATCGGGCTCCCTGCTCAGTGGGGAGCCTGCTTCTCCCTCTTCCTCTGCCTGCCACTCCCCCTGCTTGTGCTCTCTCACACTCTGTCAAATAAAACCTTTTTAAAAAATGGAAAAGATTAATAGAAATACAAGCATGTTATTTTTCATGTGTTCTTTATTATTTTTTTACACTTTTCCAGCTTTATTGAGCTGTAATTGACATATAACAGTGTATAAGTTTAAGGTGTACATTACACTTTTGATACTTTGATTTGATACACTTACATACTGCAAAATTATTACCTCCATAGGGCAACTAGCTAACACTTCCATCAGGTCACATAATTACCATTTCTTTTTTGTAAGTGACATTTGAGATCTACTCCTAGCAACTTTAAAGTATGTAATACAGTATTATTAACTATAATCACATGTTGTACATTAGATCCCATAATTTATTTCGCTAACATTCTCTTGTTGGTAGACATTTAGGATGTTATCAATTTTTTGCTACCATACACAATGCTGTAGGTGTCTTCATGTGTACATATGCAAAAGTTTCTCCAGATCAATACAAATATTTTTTTAGCATGGCCCAGATTTAGAAATAGATTTTATATCACAATCCCATATACATAAAATCGAAGCAAATCTCATGAAGTAAAAAACTTAATGATGCTACATGCAATTGTGCCAGTTACCAATTGACTACCCCTCAGCACCAAATCTACCCTTCTCTATCCTGTTTTTTAATAATGGAATTGAGCCCTATGATGGTTAATCTTATGGTTCAACCTGACTGGGTCACCCAGTGCCCAGATATTTGTTAAATATTTTTCTGGGTGTGTATGTGAGACTTTCTGGATCATATTGACATTTTTTATTGGTAAACTGAGTAAAGCATATTGTCTTCCCCAACATGAGTGGGCCTTATCCAATTTACTGAATGCTTGAATACAACAAATAGGTGGAGTAAGAGAGATTTCACTTTCTCTGCCAATTTTCAAGCGAGGACACTGGCCTTCTCCTGCCTTCAGGCTTGGACTCAGACTGGAACTTACACCATCAGCTCTCCTGGTTCTCAGGCCTTCTGAATCTGACTAGAACATTGGCTCTCTTAGGTCTCTAGCTTGCCAACTGCAGATCTTGGGACTTCTTAGACTCCATATCATGTAAATCAATTTCTTGTAATAAATATATACATAGACTTAATGTATCTCTTACTGGTTCTGTTTTCCTGGTAATCCCAAACTAATATAGACCATATCAACATTTCTTCTTTGACAACTCACCCAGCATTAAGCTTTGTCAATAAAGGGTACTAATGGGACAACTGCAAGGCCATAGCCGAAAGAAGGAGCTTCCCCTTCTTGGTTCTGATGCACTGCTATGTTACTGTCAGCACCCTAGCCAGGTGACTGGCATGTTGGAGGCCCTCCATGCCCTCGGGCAAGTTTCTTCACCACTTACAGTCTACACGTTCCTAGGGCAGCCATGCCCTTTTCCAAAAGGATCTGAATATTTGCCTTGAGGCAGAGAGTGCTCTTTTAAATTCTTGGTTCCTTGCTTGCTGGCTCTTCCTCAATAGTTGTTGACTTTTACACCCGCTACTTCTATACCCTTTGAATGTTTTTAACCCCTTTTAGTAATTCCTTTTTATCAGTTAACATTTATATTAAATATTCCCTATTCAAATTATTGCTATAAATGGATTGTAACTGATACAGCAACACACTCTTGACATTTTTTATTAATGCTGATAGTGAGCACTAAATGGAATTTGTAACCCACTAATGATTGATGAGGATAGCTTTAAAAACACTTCTCTAAAGTATAAATTTAGGAGTTAAACTGCTAAATCACAGGATATGCACATCTAACATCACAAGATACTCCCAGTGTATAAGCATTCCCACTGAAACATATCTGGGCCAACATTTGGATATGTCAGACATTTTAGCCTTCTCAAACTAATATATGTGGACTTGTTCATCACTCTGATTTTAACTTGCTATTCTTTGCTGAAAAGATTGAGCATTTCTGTGAAGTCCATAGTCATATTTTTGTCCATTTTTCTTTTTTTCTAAAGATTTTATTTATTTATATGACAGAGAGAGAGAGCACAAGTAGGCAGAGCAGCAGGCAGAGGGAGAGGGAGAAGCAGGCTCCCCACTGAGCAGGAAGCCCAATGCAGGGCTCCATCCCAGGACCCTGGGACCATGACCTGAGCTGAAGGCAGATGCTTGACTGACTGAGCCACCCAGGAGCCCCTGCTCATTTTTCTATTTACCTGTTGTTTATTTTTATTGATTTATAAAAGTTCTCTATTATCTTTGTAATTTATATTTCAAAAAAAATTCCAAGTTGGCTTTTGTCTTTTTTAACATTAATCCACCTCACTGATGCATAATTTACATACAATGACATGCACAGATTGTGAATTTAGCATTCTATAAGCTTTGACACGTGTAACACCCATGTAACCTGGATTTCATCAAGACATAGAACTCTTCAATCATCCTCAAAGCTCCTTCATGCCTCTTTCCAGCCAATACTCTCCCAGGCAACCACCATGCTGTCGTCTTCTATCATCAAGGATTTGTAGTATTGCTTATTCTTGAATTTCATATAAGTTGAATCATATACAATGTAATCTTTCATACCTGGCTCTTTTGTTCAACATATTTTTTAGATGCAACCATGTTGTAGCATCTCTACACTTTTCATAAAATTTTTTACCAAGTCCTTTTATTTTTTAAATTCTTTATTGATAGGTAACTTTTTTTAAGTTTTATTCTATTATGTTATGTCACCATACATCGTTAGTCTTTTATGTAGTGATCCAAGATTCATTGTTTTCTTATAACACCCTGTGCTTCAAGCAATACGTGCCCTCCTTAATACCCATCACTGGGCTAACCCTTCCCCCAACCACCACTCAAATAAGTAAAATATTAACAGCATCCCAAATGCCACTTCTGTCTCTTTCAGTCACTAACACACACACCCTTAAATTGAATGTGCTACAGAAAGGAAAATGGATTGTTACTACATACAACAGTATCACAGACACAATCTTAGCAAAAGAAGCCAGATAGAAGAGTGGTTATTTAACCACTATTCTGATAAATATCACCAGTTATTAGTTTTACCTGATTTGGTACTTTATGTGCACAGGACCATAACAGCATGAACTCTTACATCTGACTTCTGTCAAGAGAGATCTGTGATAATCATCTGTATTATTGTATGTAGTAATTCATTCATTTTCCTTTCTGTGTCACATTCAATTGTATGAATATACCATAATTTATTTACTGTTGATGAACATGTGTTTCTTCTCCAGTTTGGTTTGTGCAATTATGAATAAAGCTTTTACTAACATCTTATACATGTATTTTACTGTTGGATTCATACCTATGAGTAGATTTGCTGGATCATCAGATACATGTACATTCAACTTTAGTTAATAGTGCCAAACACTTTTCTAAACTGGTTATCCCATTTCCTCTCCCACCAGCAGTGTTTGAAAGTAACAGTTGTTCTACATCCTTACCAGCACTTGGTATTGCCACTGTTTTGAATTTTAGTCATTCCAGTGGCTGTGTTGTGTTATCACACTGTAGTTTTAATTTGTATTTCCCTGCTAAACGAAATTAAACACCCTTCTGAACGTTTATGAGCCACTGGAATATATGTTTTGTGAAGAGCCTAATCAAGCCTTCTGCTCATTATTCTACTGGAATATCTTATTTTTGATTTGTAATAGTTCTTTATATACTCTAAATACAAGTCCTTCATCAAGTATCTCTCTCTGTGACTTGCCTTTTTTCTCTCCTTAATGTCTTCTGAACAGATCTTCATTTTAATAAAGTACAACTTACCAATGTTTTCCTTTATGGTTAGTGCTTTTGTCTTCCCCAAGGTCAAGAAGAATCTTCGTCTACCCCAAGGTCAAGAAAAATATTTTCCTATATTTCCTTCAAGGTACATTATGGTTTTACATTTCACATTTAGGTAGCATCCATCTGGAACTGTGTTTGGGGCAAATACTATGAGGTAGAGGTCAATATTCGTTGCTTTTGATATTGACACAATACCATTTATTGAATAGACTATCATTTTTTATTCCAGGTGGCCCAGTATCACCTCTTGCAAAGGATATCATTTCCCCAGTGCACTGCAATTTTTACCTTTTTCATATATCACTGGATGATATACATGATATACATGATGGTCTGTTTCTGGACTCTCTATTCTGTTTCATTATTCCGTCTTTGCCCCAAAACCACAATGTCTTCATTTATAATAAATCTTCATATCTGGTAGCATAAATTTTCTACTTTGTTTCCTTCTTCATGATTGTCTTGGCTATCTGTAACCTTTTGCTTTTTCATATAAATGTTGGAATCGGCTGTTCAATATCCATACCAAAAAAAAGAAAAAAAACCTGATGGATTTTTATTGGATTGCATTAAACCAAGATCAATAGGGGAAGAACGGACATCTTAAGACAGCGAGTCTTTCAATTTATAAACATGGTATATCTTTCCATTTATTTAGATTTTCCTTAATTTTTATCAACAATGTTTTTATAGATTTTAATGTACGTGTCTTACATTTTTATTAGTTTTGCTTCTAGGCATTTATTGTTTGTGATACTATATAAATAGCATTGTTTCTTTAATTCATTTTCTAGTTCTTAGTTGCAAATACAAAGTAATATATATTTAAAATATTGATATTGTAGCCATCATATTTTTAAGTTCTCATATTTATTCCCAGTTATTTTTTATAGAATCTATTGGATGTTCTACATATACAATTATATCATGTACAAATGATAGTTTCAATCTTATATTTCCATTATTTACGTATTTTTTTTAAGATTTTATTTATTTATTTGACAGAGAGAGACACAGTGAGAGAGGGAACACTAGCAGGGGGAGTGGGAGAAGGAGAAGCAGGCTTCCCGTGGAGCAGGGAGCCCAATGCGTGGCTCAATCCCAGGACCCTGGGATCATGACCTGAGCCGAAGGCAGACGCTTAATGACAGAGCCACCCAGGCACCCCTATGTATTTTATTTTTCTTACCACACTACCTAGTACTGCCAGTATAATGTTTAATACACACGATTATAGCAGGTCTTCTTGTCTCGTTTTTAGATCTCAGTGGGAAATTTTTCAATATTTTACAATTGGATAATGATATTTGCTGTAGGCTTTTTAGCAGGTATCCTTTACCAGATAAAGAGAATTCCCCTCTATTATTTTGCTAAAAATTTTTATCCTGAAGGGGTATTGATTTACATTTCTGTTTTAAGAAAATACTGAATGAGTGCTGCACTAGAGCTCCCTTTCCAGAAAAGTACACTCCCAAACTTACATAATTCCTGGGTCATGGTAGGTTAACACTTACTTCCATATCCATCTTAAGAGTAGGAAAGTGGATCAGAGCTCCATTTACGTGGCATTGTCTCCATGCCCACATAGCAACATTTCCATTCTATTATGTAATTTGAACTGCCAGCCTAGGATGCCCAGGTTCTTACCCATGGTATCAATTTTGCTTTTGTCAATACTCTGATTTTATGTGATTTCTCCAACTTTATTTTTTCCATATATCTTGATCTGAGTGCATGATTTTTTTAAAGATTTATTTATTTATTTTAGAGACAGGGGAGGGGAAAAGGGAGAGGGAGAGAGAGTTTTTATTTTTTTAAACATATATTATTTGTTTCAGGGGTACAGGTCTGTGATTCATCAGTCTTAAACAATTAACAGTGCCCACCATAGTACATACCCTCCCCAATGACCATCACCCAGCCACCCCATCCCTCCCACCCCCCTCCACTCCAGCAACCCTCAGTTTGGTTCCTGAGATTAAGAGTATCTTATGGTTTGTCTCCCTCTCTGGTTACGTCTTTTTTCATTTTTCCCTCCCTTCCCCTATGATCCCCTGTCTTATTTCTCAAAATCCTCATATCTATGAGATCATATGATATTTATCTTTCTCTGATTGACTTCTTTCGCTTAGCATAACACACTCTAGTTCCATCCACGTCATTGCAAATGGCAAGATTTCATTTTTTTTGATGGAAGCATAATATTCCATTGTATATATATATACACCACATCGTTATCTGTTCATCTGTTAGTGAACATCTAGGCTCTTTCCATACTTGGCTATTCTGGACATTGCTGCTATAAACACTGGGATGCAGGTGCCCCTTCAGATCACTACATTTGTATCTTTGGGGTAAATACCCAGTAGTGCAATTGCTGGGTTGTACGGTAGCTTTATTTTCAACTTTTTGAGGAACCTCTATACTGTTTTCCAGAGTGGCTGCATCACCTTGCATTCCCACCAACAGTGTAGGAATGGTTCCCCTTTCTCTGCATCCTCGCCAAAATCTATCATTTCCTGACTGGTAATTTTAGCCATTCTGAGTGGTGTGAGGTGGTATCTCATTGAGGTTTTGATTTGGATTTCCCTGATGCCGAGTGATGTTGAGCACTTTTTAACATGTCTGTTGGCCATGTGAATGTCTTCTTTGCAGAAATGTTTGTTCATGTGTTCTGCCCATTTCTTGATTGGATTAACTGTTCTGTGGGTGTTCAGTTTCATAAGTTCTTTATAAATTTTGGATACTAGCCCTTTATCTGATATGTCATTTGCAAATATCTTCTCCCATTCTGTCAGTTGTCTTTTGGTTTTGTTGACTATTTCCTTTGCTGTGCAAAAAGCTTTTTATCTTGATGAAGTCCCTATAGTTCATTTTTGCCCTCGCTTCCCTTGCCTTTGGCGATCTGTCTAGGAAGAAGTTGCTGCGGCTGAGATCGATGACGTTGTTGCCTGTGTTCTCCTCAAGGATTCTGATGGATTCCAGTCTCACATTTAGGTCTTTCATCCGTTTTGAGTCTATTTGTGTGTGTGGTGTAAGAAAATGGCCCAGTTTCATTCTGCATGTGGCTATCCAATTTTCCCAACACCATCTGTTGAAGAGACTGTCTTTTCTCCATTGGACATTCTTTCCTGCTTTGTTGAAGATTGGCCATAGAGTTGAGGGTCCATTTCTGGGCTCCCCACTCTGTTTCATTGATTTATGTGTCTGTTTTTGTGCCACTACTATACTGTCTTGATGATGACAGCTTTATAATAGAGCCTGAAGTCTGGAATTGTGATGGCACCAGCTTGGTTTTCTTTTTCAACAGTCCTCTGGCTATTCGGGGTCTCTTCTGGTTCCATACAAATTTTGGGATTATTTGTACCATTAATTTGAAAAATGTTGATGATATTTTTATAGGGGTTGCATTAAATGTGTAGATTGCTCTAGGTAGCATAGACATTTTCACAGTATTTGTTCTTCCAATCCATGAGCAGGGAACGTTTTTCCATTTCTTTGTGTCTTCCTCAATTTTTTGCATGAGTATTATAGTTTTCTGAGTACAGATACTTTGCCTCTTTGGTTAGATTTATTCCTAGGTAGCTTATGGTTTTGGGTGCCATTGTAAATGGGATCGACTCCTTAATTTCTATTTCTTCTGTCTTGGTGGTGGTGTATAGAAATGCCACTGATTTCTGTGCACTGATTTTATATCCTGACACTTTACTAAATTCCTGTATGAGTTCTAGCAGTTTTGGGGTGGAGTCTTTTTCCACATAAAGTGTCATATCATCTGCAAAGAGTAAGAGTTTGACTTCTTCTTTGCCAATTCAGATGCCTTTTATTTCTTTTTGTTGTCTGATTGCTGAGACTAGGACTTCTAGTACTATGTTGAACAGCAGTGGTGATAGTGGACATCCCTGCTGTGTTCCTGACCTTACGGGAATGAGAATGATATTCACTGTGGGTTTTTCCTAGATGGCTTTTATGATACTGAGGTATGAACCCTCTATCCCTATACTCTAAAGAGTTTCGATCAAGGAAGGATGCTGTACTTTGTCAAATGCTGTACTCTATCAAATGCTTTTTTCTACATCTACTGAGAGAATCATATGGTTCTTCTTCTTTCTTTTATTAATGTATTGTTTCACATTGATTGATTTGCGGATGTTGAACCAACCTTGCAGCCCAGGAATACATCCCACTTGGTCCTGGTGAATAATCCTTTTAATGTACCATTGGATCCTATTGGCTAGTATTTTAGTCAGAATTTTTGCATCCATGTTCATCAGGGATACTGGTCTATAATTCTCCTTTTTAGTGGTGTCTTGGGTTTTGGGATCAAGGTAATAGTGGCCTCATAAAACAAGTTTGGAAGTTTTCCTTCCATTTCTGTTTTTTGGAACAGCTTCAGAAGAATAGGTATTAATTCTTCTTTAAATGTTTGGTAGAATTCCCCTGGGAAGCCATATGGCCCTGGGCTCCCATTTGTTGGGATATTTTTGATTACTTCTTCAATTTCCTTGCTGGTTACGGGTCTGTTCAGGTTTTCTATTTCTTCCTGGTTCAGTTTTGGTAGTTGATACATCTCTAGGAATGCATCCATTTCTTCCAGATTGTCTAATTTGCAGGCATGTAGTTGCTCATAATATGTTCTTGTAATTGTTTGTATTTCTTTGGTGTTGGTTATAATATCTCCTCTTTCAATCACGATTTTATTTATTTTGGGTCATTTCTCTTTTCTTTCTGATAAGTCTGGCCAGGGCATATCAATCTTAATTCTTCCAGAGAACGAGCTCCTAGTTTCATTGATCTGTCCTGTTTTTTTTTTTGGGGGGGGGGTTCTATTTCATTGATTTCTGCTCTGATCTTTATTATTTCTCTTTTCCTGCTGGATTTAGGCTTTATTTGCTGATCTTTCTCCAGCTCCTTTAGGTGTAGGGTTAGGTTGTGTATTTGAGACCTTTCTTGTTTCTTCAGAAAGGTTTGTATTACTATATACTTTCCTCTTAGGACCACCTTTGCTGCATCCCAAAATTTTGAACAGTTGTGTTTTCATTTTCATTGGTTTCCATGAATTTTTTTAATTCTTCTTTAATTTCCTGGTTGACCCATTCATTCTTAGTAGGATACTCTTTAACCTCCATGTATTTGAGTTCTTTCCAACTTTCCTCTTATGATTGAGTTCTAGGTTCAAAGCACTGTGGACCGAAAATATGCAGGGACTGATCCCAATCCTTTGGTACCAGTTGAGATCTGATTTGGGACCCAGGATGTGATCTATTTTGGAGAATGTTCCATGGACACTAGAGAAGAATTTGTATTCTGTTGCTTTGGGATGGAATGTTCTGAATGTATCTGTGAAGTCCATTTGGTCCAGTGTGTCATTTAAAGTCTTTATTTCTTTGTTGATCTTCTGCTTAGATGATCTGTCCATTTCAGTGAGGGGGGTGTTAAAGTCTCCCACTATTTTTGTATTGTTGTCGATGTGTTTCTTTGATTTGTTATTAATTGGCTTATATATAATTAGCTGCTCCCATGTTAGGAGCATAGATATTTACAACTGTTAGATCTTCTTGTTGGATAGACCCTTTAAGTAGGATGTAGTGTCCTTCCTCATCTCTTATTACAGTCTTTGGTTTAAAATCTAATTGGTCTGATATAAGGATTGCCACCCCACTTTCTTTTGATGTCCATTGGCATGGTAAATGTTTTCCACCCCCTCACTTTCAATTTGGAGGTGTCTTTGGGTCTAAAATGAGTCTCTTGCAGACAGCACATTGATGGGTCTTGTTTTTTTAATCCAATCTGATAGCCTGTGTCTTTTGATTGGGGCATTTAGCCCATTTACATTTAGGGTAATTATTGAAAGATATGAATTTAGTGCCATTGTACTGCCTGTAAGGTGACTGTTAACTGTATATTGTCTCTGTGCCTTTCTGGTCTATGTTACTTTTAGGCTCCTTCTTTGCTTAAAGGACCCCTTTCAATATTTCTTGTAGGGCTGGTTTGATGTTCACAAATTCTTTTAGTTTTTATTTGTCCTGGAAGCTTTTTATCTCTCCTTCTATTTTCAGTGACAGCCTAACTGGATACAGTATTCTTGGTTGAATTTTTCTCATTTAGTGCTCTGAATATATCATGCCAGTCCTTTCTGGCCTGCCAGGTCTCTGTGGATAGGTCTGCTACCAATCTAATGTTTCTATCAGGTAGGTTACAGAACTCTTTTCCCGAGCTGTTTTCAGGATTTTCTCTTTGTCTCTGAGACCTGTGAGTTTTACTATTAGATGTTGGGGTGTTGACCTAATTTTATTGATTTTTAAGGGGGTTCTCTGTGCCTCCTGGATTTTGATACCTGTTTCCTTCCCAAATTAGGGAAGTTCTCTGCTGTTATTTGCTCCAATATACCTTCTGCCCCCTCTCTCTTTCTTCTTCTTCTGGGATCCCAACTATTCTAATATTGTTTCGCTCTATGGTATCACTTATCTCTAAAATGCTGCCTTCGTGACCCAGTAGTTATCTCTCTTTTTCTCAGCTTCTTATTCTCCATCATTTGGTCTTCTGTATCACTAATTCTCTCTTCTGCCTCATTTATCCTAGCAGTTAGAGCCTCCATTTTTTATTGCACCTCATTAATAGCCTTTCTGATTTCAACTCGGTTAGATTTCAGTTCTTTTATTTCTCCAGAACGGGATTCTCTAGTATCTTCTATGCTTTTTTCAAGCCCAGCTAGTATATTTATAATCATCATTCTGAACTCTAGTTCTGACATCTTACTAATGTCTGTATTGATTAGGTCCCTGGCAGTCGGTGCTGCCTCTTGTTCTTTTTTTTAGGTAGTTTTTCCATCTTGTCATTTTGTCTAGAGGCGAATAGATGAATGAGACAACAAAATGCTAACAGGGTAACAATGACCCCAGAACAATATACACTAAGCAAATCAGAAGGGATTCGAAACCGGGGGGAAAAGAAAGGTCAATTAACAAAAAAAGAATTTGATCAGGCTGGTGAATAGAACAGAGCCACACACTAGAATTTGAGTATATTTTGGTCTGTTAGAAGAAACTGTCTCCCAAAATTTTAAAGAATGAAAAGCTTAAATACATACAAAAATAAGGGTAAATACAATTAAGGGTTGGAATATGACTATAAAGATGAAAATTAAATAAGCTTTTAAAAAAAGAATTGATAAGTTGTTTGAAAAAAGAATGAAAAAAATTTTTAAAAAGGAGAGAATGTGATCAGGCGGGAGACTAGGAAAACATCATACACTAGATTTAAGGTATATTTTGGTCTGTTAGAAGAAACTGTATCCCAAAATTTTAAAGAAAGAAAAATTTATATATACACAAAAAGTAAGGTTTAATTCAATGAAGGGATAAAATATGACTAAAAATGAAAATTAAAAAAGATTTTTAACAAAGAAATTGATAAGATGTTTT
The DNA here is from genome assembly GCF_009762305.2 of Zalophus californianus. Taxonomy (NCBI): domain Eukaryota; kingdom Metazoa; phylum Chordata; class Mammalia; order Carnivora; family Otariidae; genus Zalophus; species Zalophus californianus. The sequence goes on along the minus strand of NC_045595.1, from coordinate 19,686,946 downwards.
TTGAAAAAGGGAAGAAGAAAAATTCAACTAAAAAATAGAAAAAGAAAAATAAAGAAAATTTTTTAAAAATTAACTTTGAGGGATGCCTGGGTGGCTCAGTTGTTAAGCGTCTGCCTTCGGCTCAGGTCATGATCCCAGGGTCCTGGGATCGAGCCCTGCATCGGGCTCCCTGCTGGGTGGGAAGCCTGCTTCTCCTTCTCCCACTCCCCCTGCTTGTGTTCCCTCTCTTGCTGTCTCTCTCTCTCAAAAAACAAATAAAATCTTTAAAAAATAAAAAAAAAAATTAACTTTGAAAGACTACAGAATCATGGGGGAAAAAGCCATGAATTCTATGTGCTGTATTCCCCTAGCTGTGGGGTTTTGCCGTTCTAATTGATTGGTAAACTTTGTCTTGGCTGGATGTTCTTGCTGATCTTCTGGGGGAGGGGTCTGTTGCAGTGATTCTCAAATGTCTTTGCCTGACGTGGATCTGTACCACCCTTGCCAGGGGCCAGGCTAAGTAATCTGCTTGGGTTTGCTCTCAGTAGCTTTTGTCCCCTGAAAGCTTTCCGTACAGCTTTGGAGGACAAGAATGAATATGGCAGCCTCCCAACCTCTGGTCCTGGAGGAGCCGAGAACTCAGGGCCCTACTCCTCAGTGAGCCCTCAGAGAAAAGCAGTCACTCCTGTCTCCCTGGTCTCCAGCCGTACTCCGTGGGGAGAATCTTAAGCAGATTCTGTCCTGAGCCTAGAGCCTGATGTGGGACTCAATCCCACAACCCTGAGATCACAACCTGAACTGAAACCAAGAGTCAGATGCCTCACCAACTGCACCACCCAGGAGCCCCAAGTGCATGATTTTAAAAAATGTTACATTTTTCAATAATGCATAAATGTTACCACAGAACTACCCATATACATCACAGAGGAGGCTAGTAGTCAAGCCAAACTTCACTTGAGCATTATTTACTGCCTTGTTTTAATTATAACTGATCACATCCAGCCAATCAAACAGAAACATGCAAATGAACTAATTACAATTCAATTCTATTCAAATGCAGCTAAGCATGGGTGGAAGATTATCTATTTAATTGTAAAATCAAAATTAATCATTTACCATATTTTGTGTAAAAATTACATTCTGAGGGCCAACAATGAGTTCTTTAATTGTTCCTATTAGATTAGAACCAAAATAACACATACATTTATGATAAATATAAATCAGGAAGGATTTTATAACAATATATCATAATGTGGTTAATTATGCTTTCAAAATGAGTGCTTATAATCTATCACTACAAAATAAATGTATATAATACTACCCAAAATTATCACTGTTTGTGTACTGTATGGGTCCATACTTACCTTCACATTTTTCAAGAATCTGGACTGTTTCTCCTATTTCCAAGACCAACCCTTGAGGGACAGATCCTCGAAAGCTGCATATCACTAGGAAAACAAAGGTAAACACATCAATTAGCATTTTTAAATACTGAAGCAAGGTCAGTGTCATTGAAATCAAACACTAAATTTTCTTAAATATATACTTTCCCTTCTTCACTAATTCATCTTTCAAATATGTAAGCCCCTTTCAACTTAATCTATATTTTGAGTAGTAACATAAAGTAGCTCAGTATACTGAAGTATATTTTGGCAAAATTATTCCTGAGTAGTATATGTATGAAAATGCTTCTGTAAACAGAGTCTCTTTCCCTCAGCATGACTTGTGTTCACCCGTCCTTTCTGGGCAAATATGTCTCAATTATTTAAGAAGAAATTAACACTGGAGTCTTCTTATCTAATATAAACAGACAGTTTTATAAAGAATCACCAAGTAAATATGATTATACTTTGAAAAACAAAGTCCCCATAATAAAAATGTAAACAGAAATTCATGAAATAAAAAGCAAATGTACAACAGAGAAAATCTATAATACCAGTCAGAATTCCATATTTATTGCAACATTATTTACAATTACCAAGATAAGGAAGCAACCCAATTGTCAATCCATAGATGGATGAAGAAGAGGTAGTGTGTATGTATATATATCCGTGTGTATATATATATATGTATGTGTGTGTGTGTATATATCTATATATAGTATGTCTGTATATATACATACACACAATGGAATACTACTTGACCATAAAAAATGAAATCTTGCCATTTGCAACAACATGGATTGATCTAAAAGGTATAATGCTAAGTGAAATAAGTCAAGAAAGATAAATACCGTATGATTTCAATCATATGTGGAATTTAAAAAACAAAACAAAACAAAAGACAAAAAGACAAAAAAGAACAAACTCTTAAAAATAGAGAACTGGTAGTTGCCAGAGGGGAGGAGTTGGGTAGGGGGATGGGTGAAGTAGGAGAAGGCGATTTAAGAGTACGCTTACCATGATGAGCACTGAGTAATGTATAGAATAGTTAAATCAGTATATTGTACAACTGAAAATAATGTAACACTGTAAGTTATTATACTGGAATTTAAAAAAATTTTTTAATTTAACCCCTCTTTTTAGGAAAATGATAATTTGATTTCAAAATTTATGTAAGAATACAAAGAAACAAGAATAGCCTTGTCAATCTTAAAAGACTTCTACTACCATATATCAAGTCTTATAATCTAAAATCAGTTCTTTGAGTGGCATCAAAACAACAAGAAATAACAAGTGTTGGGAGGATGTGGAGAAAAGGGACTCTCATGCACTGTTGATGGGACTGTAAATTGGTGCAACCACTATAGAAAATAGTATGGAGGCCCTTCATAAAACTAAAAATAGAAGTGCCATAGGACCCAGGATTCCACTACTAAGTATTTATGCAAGGAAAATGAGAACACTAATTCAAAAAGATATATGCTCCCCTATGTTTATTGTAGCATTATTTACAATAGCCAAGGTATGGAAGCAACCTAAGTGTCTATCAGTAGATGAATGGACAAAGAAGATGTGGGGTGTGTGTGTGTGTGTGTGTGTGTGTGTGTGTATAATCCAATTTTACTTATAAAAAAGAATGAAATCTTGCCATTCATGACAATACGGATGGACCTAGAGGGTATTATGCTAAGTGAGATAAGTCAGAAAGAAAAAGTCAAATACCGTATTATTTCACTTCTGTGTGGAATCTAAAAAACAAAACGGACCAAAAAAGGCAGAAACAGACCTATTAATGCAGAGAACAACTGATTACCAAGGGTTGAGGAAATGGATAAAATGGGTGAAGGGAAGTAGAATGTACAGGCTTCTAGTTATGGAATGAATAGGTTACAGGAATGAAAGGTACAGTATAGGGAATATTAGTCAATGGTACTACAGTAATTTTATATGGTGACAGTAACTATCCTTGTGATGAGTATAGCATACCCTACAGAGTTGTTGGATCACTAGCCATGTTGTTCACCTAAAACTAATGTAACATTGTGTGTCAACTACACTTTAGTGAAAAAAGATGCCAAAAAAAGTGATAAATCCCTCATCAGAGTGATTCAAAACAAACAAATAACTTCTATAAAAATGTTCACAGCAGCTTTATTCACAATAGCCAGAAATGGAAACAACCCAGCTGTTCATCAAAATAAGTATAGATAAAATATGCAATATTCAAAAATACAGTATCACTTAGATGTAAAAAATAAAGATCCACTGATACAAATAACACATTGGATGAATATCACAATCATTATGCCGAACAAAAGAAGTTAGATGCAAAAGTGTACATACTACATAGTTCTATTTACTAAAAGATCTAGAACAGGCTAAATTAAGATAAATAAAATCAAAACACCAGTTGTCTCCAGAGAAACATGGACCGATCAGGTAGCACAAAAAGAATATTCTGGAAAGACAGAAAAGTGTTTGACAATGTGTAAGACTTTAGGCAAAACTGTACAACTAATTCAATATATGTGAATTTTACCTCAAACTGGATCAAAGACAATATAAAAGCTAAACTATGCAATTCTTAAAAAAAATATGAGTAAATCTTTATGACCTTAAATTAGTGCTTCCTTATATTATGACACCAAAACCATAAACAAAAAAAAGAATAAATTGAACTTCATCAAACTTAAAAACTTCTGTGCTGCAAAGGACACCATCAAGAAAGTGAAAAAGAAAATCCAGGGAATAGGAGAAAATAATTGCAAATAATATATCTTACAAAGGATTTGCAAACAGAATATATAAAAGAACTTTTACAACAATAAAAAAATTAAAAATGGAAAGAGGATCTGAATGGATATTTCTCTAAAGAAGATATACAAGTGGCCAATAAAACATGAAAATGCTCAACATTAGTCACTAGCGAAATGCTAATCAAAACCATGAGATGCCATTTCACACCCATTAAGATGGCTATAATCAAAAAGATTGACAATAAAACTGTAGGGATATATTGCTGGTAGAAATGTAAAATGGTACAGCTGCTGTAAAAAATCGTTTGGCAGTTCCTCAAAAATTTAAACATATAATTATCATATGATACAACATTTCCACTCCTACATATATACCCCAAGAGAACTGAAAACATATGCTCACACAAAAAGTTATCTACAAAGGCTCGTAACACAATTTGTAATAGCCAAGAAGTGGAAACAATCCATATATCCATCAAATGGATGACTGGATAAATAACGTGGTATATCCATACAATGGAATATTATCATCCATAAAAAGAATTCAGTACTGATACATACTACTACATGGATGAACTTTGAAAACCTATGCTAAGCTAAAGAAGTTAGACACAAAAGGCCACATATTTTATGATTCTACTCATATAAAATGTCCAGAATAGGTAAATCCATGGACACAGAAAGTAGATTAGTAACTGCCATATCCTTGGAGAGGAACATAGAGTGACTGTCGTTGGGTATAGGGATTCTTTATCGAGTGATGAAAATATTCTGGAATTAGATAGTGTTGATGGTTATGCAACCTTCTAAATACATTAAAACCCTGAACTGTGTACCTTTTTATTTAAATTCAGTTAGCCCGGGTATAGTACATCATTAGTTTTTAGTACCTTTTTTAAAAGGCAAAGAAATGCAAGTGGTTTTCCTTGACTTAACAAATGTTACTGATACTGCTCCGTTATAGTCAAGAAGTCAATTCCAGGTCTGAAGTGACTGAACAAGCTGAGACAACACTAACTCAGTACCATCTAAAGTGGAAGCTACTAAGATGTATTATGATTAAAGGCAGTGAAAATATACATGGACAGAAAATAACACAGTTGGGCCAATTTAGAAAGCTTGTAAAAATGTAAGATGTTTAAAATCTATGGTTATTCATTGTATGATTCATCAGCAAGTACTCTGCAAAAATTATATGACTCTTTCATGTGTTAGCCTGCCAATAGTTGACAAAGAACTTCATTTGCTCTCATGGACTTGAGCATCTTCACTTCCATGAATTTTTATGAAAAACAGAAGGCAAGTATCCTGACTGGATCAAGTGCACAGCAGCAAGAGGGCTTAGTAGTAAAGTTTTATTGCAATTTTATTGCACTTCAAGCTGTAACTGAAAACTTCCCTCATCCATTATTTTTTTAAACATCTTATTTTTAAGTAATCTCTACAACCAACATGGGGCTCAAACTCACAACCCCAAGATCAAGAGTCACATGCTCCACTGACTGAGTCAGCCAGGTGCCCCTTCCTTCATCCACTATTTTTTTTTATTTTATTCTATTTTATTATGTTACATAGTCACCATACAATATATCATTAGATTTGATGTAGTGAATTAAACAATAAATGGCTCTGGAAATTAGTTTTTGATTCAGTCTTGATAATGTTTCTTAATTCAACTGAAAATCAAACTTGTGAAACTTACACCTATATTAAAGATACTCTGATGCCAATTCAAATCACAACTAATGTTAAGCTGCTTTATAAACTTTTCATACTTTCAAAAGTTAAAAAAAGAAAAAGTATCTCCATTCTAACTCAAATTTGGATCCCACACATTTTTGTGTTCAAAATACAGTTCCTGTAGATTTTTTAAACTTCAACGTAACTGCAGAGGAAATTTCCATATTTCAAAATCCATATAACGGTGCAACTGAGGAACTTCCACCTAACCATCAGTTGGAAGTACTTTAATCTGCAATGTGATTACATGCTAAATGGCAAATAACAAGAGAAGATGCTAATAAATTCCATAAATGCCTTCCAAGTGATGAATACTCTCAAATTAAAATATATACAAACATCAGTATTGGCAATACCTGTCTGAAAAAGTATTTATAAAGATGAAAAACATAAAATCCTCATTACAGATCAGTATTAATAAAGATTTGATTTGTGACTGATTTTGATTATAGGGAACATAAACATTAAAAGACAATTAATTAATCCAAAAAATAACTCTATTCTTCTCATTAGATATAGATTACCAAAAAAAGTTGTGCTCAATTATTTTTATATTTTCAATTTCATCAATAAAAAATACGTGGAAATTTATTTCCTTTTTTGTTGAATAAGTATACCTACATAATATACTTCAATTTTGCCACTTGGCCTGTAAAATTTAAAATATTTTACTATCTGGTCCTTTAGAGTAAAAATTTGCCAACTCCTAGTCTGAAACAAAAAAAGGACCAACGTGTTGTGTATTTGTAGTATTCTGAAAAGTAAAATTTGTGACAAAAGTAACACCAAATATAGGAGGGAGGAAAAACTATCAATTTCACTTAACATTTATTTACATAAACAGTAATACCTATGTATTCATTATAATAAAACTGATTATAAAAAGTCAACTTGTAGCACCTGGGTGGCTCAGTCAGCTGGGCATCTGCCTTCAGTTCAGGTCACAATCTCAGGGTCCTGGGATCGAACTCCACATCATGCTGAGGATGACACTCAGCAGGGAGTCTGCCTCTCTCTCTGCCCATCCCCCTGCTTATGCTCTCTCTCTCTCTCAAGTAAATAAATAAAAATCTTTAAAAAAAAAAGTCAACTATTCTTAAGCCCTTGCAACAAGCACATTATAGGTTGAAAGACATATGAAAAAAAATCACCTGAAGGTATTTTTTCCCCTTAAAAATAGCTTTAACACAGACTATGTACCACATTATCACCTTAGTAATACTTTAGAAACTCACAAAAACATTATCAGTCTCTTACATATTTTATACTATATTTCTTACTTCTAGGTCAAAAAAATATCAAAAGAGTTTGCATTTCAAGCATTACTGCATTGCTATTTAGTTAATCCTAGGACGATTACATTAAATGAGAAGCAATCCCAATAACAGTCATTTCTGTATTATCTATACCAAAGATAAGAAGAAGAAAAAAATAGTTCAAACAAAAATAATTTGTTTGGCTTGGCAATACATGATTTCTTAGAAAACCGTCCTCTTAACTAAGTTTTGTTTGGGTCCATAATGAAGTTAATTTGCATTCCTTCAATGGGATGAGGGAGGGACACACCCTGGGAGGACATGGATAGCAAAGAAAATCTGGTTTAAGGGGCAAAACAACTGGCCATGAATAATGCCAAAGTAATCCACACCTTTTTCCCAAATGATAACTATTACTTTAGCACTACCTCATGCAAAGCAAGTGAAGCACTGCAAAATAAAATAAAAAGTAGACTGTATATTCCTTAAGGGCTAGGAGGAAACTGGGCAAAACTATCGTTCAACATAGTACTAGAAGTTCTAGCAACAGCAATCAGACAACAAAAAGAAATAAAAGGTATTCAAATTGGCAAAGAAGAAATCAAACTCTCTTCACAGATGACATGATACTTTATATGGAAAACCCAAAAGACGCCATCCCCAAATTACTAGAACTCATACAGCAATTTAGTAATGTGGCAGGATACAAAATCAATGCACAAAAATCAGTTGCTTTTTTATACACTAACAATGTAACTGTAGAAAGAGAAATTAGAGAATAGAGTCCATTTACAATACCACCAAAAACCATGAGATACCTCAGAATAAACCTAACCAAAGAGGTAAAGGATCTATAATCTAGGAACTACAGAACACTCATGAAAGAAATTGAAGAAGACACAAAAAGATGGAAAAACATTCCATGCTCATGGATTGGAAGAATAAACATTGTTAAAATGTCTATGCTACCCAGAGCAATCTATATCTTCAACACCATCCTGATGAAAATACCAATGACATTTTTCAAAGTGCTGGAACAAACAATCCTAAAATTTGTATGGAATCAGAAGAGACCCCAAATCACCAAGGAAATGTTGAAAAAGAAAAAGAAAGCTGAGGGCATCATATTGCCTGATTTTAAGCTATATTACAAAGCTGTGATCAACAAGACAGCATGGTACTGGCACAAAAACAGACACACAGACCAATGGAATAGAAAGAGAGCCCAGATATGGACCCTCAACTCTATGGTCAAATAATCTTCGACAAAGCAGGAAAAAACATATAATGGAAAAAAGACAGTCTCCTCTTCAATAAATGGTCTCCAGAGAGACCATTGTCTCAAGCCAAGTCTCCAAAGTCTAGTGAAACAAAAGCAAAAATGAACTTTGGGACTTCATCAAGATAAAAAGCTTCTGCACAGCAAAGGAAACAGTCAACAAAACAAAGAGGTAACCCACAGAATGGGAGAAGATATTTGCAAATGACACTACAGACAAAGGGCTGGTATCCCTTCCTTTCTTTTTAGAATAGCTACTGGGTGATACGGAGCACTTATGATAGAATTTTTCTATAAGTCATGCTTAATCCTGAAAGGTAAAGGTAATCAAAGATGATGTCCACTGACAGGACTGAGAAAAATAGGTATAAAAACAAGTGTGGAAAGGAATATTGACTATAGATTGATTCATGAAACTATCTATCCTTAATAACCCACTACACCCTTAAACCAAACAAACACAGTTACTAATAAACTAAAAGTATTTAAAAGACCAGGTAGAGAAGAAAACTATAGATTTTACTTTTCTTTCAACTTCCCTTTGCCCTAAATATAATTTTTCCTTCCCTATTCCCATTCCCCTGTGCCATACCATACTAGAAATGTACTTCCAGCAAAACGTAAGTGACAAAAAGCATATCGTCTACAGCTATGCAAACATTAAATGTTAAATTGTCCTAAGCTATGGAAACAGAGTAATATTTAATTAGATATTTGGAGAAAGGGAAGATTATTTAAGATTTATTTGACAGAGAAAGAGAGAGCAAGCGTGGGGGGTGAGGGTGCAGGGGGATTGGGGTACGACAGGGGCAGAGGGAAAGGGAGAGATACTCTCAAGCAGACACCACACTGGGAGCCCGACTCAGGGCTCGATTTCATGATCCTAAGATCACAACCTGAGCCAAAACCAAGAGTCAGATGTTTAACTGACTATGCTGCCCAGGTACCCCATGGAGTAAGGGAAGACTATTTAAAGCTATACCTATAGGGGCTTTATTCATTCCTTTCCCAGTTGTGACCACACAGCAGTCTTTGCTCCCTACAGAGATCATTCCAAACTCTTTGGCATTCTACATAATCTCTTGGCTTTCCCCCACAATGGCTGCTGACATTTACTGTGATAACTAGTTTAATTTTCAGAAGTCAACTTTACAAGACTGAATCCTTTCTCTCTAAGATCGGGGGGGAAAAAAGGATGCCCACTCTCACCACCTTCAAGATTGTACTTAAGATTCTAGCCAGCACAGCCAGGCAAGAAAAAAAAATAAAAATCAGAGAGGGAGACAAACCATGAGAGACTCTGGACTCCAGGAAACAAACTGAGGGTTACAGAAGGGAGGGGTAGGATGGGGTAACTGGATGATGGGTATTAAGAAGGGCATGTGTGGTGATGAGGACTGGGTGTTATACACAACTAACGAATCGTTGAACACTGCATCAAAAGCTAATGATATACTATATGTTGACTAACTGAACATAATAAAAAAAAAAGAAATAGAAATAAAACGCATCAAAATTGGAAAGGAAGAAGTAAAACTCTATTTGCAGATGATAGGATAATCTACTAGAAAATCAAATGGAATCTACCAAATAAGTAACTAGAACTAGTAAGTGAGTTTAGTATGGTTACACATTATAAGATCACTATACAAAAATCAATCACATTTCCATATACTAGCAGAAAACAGAAAAGGATATTTTGAAAAAATAATACCATTTAAAATAACATCAAAATATATAATACATATAGGAGTAAATGTGACAAAATAGGTGGGGAAAAATATGTACAGTGAAAACTAAAATATTTCTGAGAGAAATTAAAGAAAACCTAAATAAATGGAGAGATATGCTCTGTTCATTGGCTGAAAGACTTCATACTGTTAAAATGACAATATTTTCTCAATTGATCTAGAGATTCAATGCAATCTCAATCAAAATCCCAGTTTTTTGTAGAAACTGACAAACCAATATTTTAAATTATATAGAAATGAAAGGACATAGAATAGCCAAAACAACAATAAAAAAGAAAGCAGTTAACAAGAATAACACTACCTTATATCAATAATTATTATAAAGCTACAATAATCCAAACAGTATGGTATTAATGTAAAGATAGACTAACAGATCGGTGTAACAGAATAGAGTCCAGAAATAAACCCACACATATAAAGGCAGCTGCTTTTCTTAAAAAGACACAAAATGCAGTGTAAAAAGGAAAGCCTAATTGCTGTATGACTTCTAGTAATTTGGGGGTAAAGCCTTTTGGGTTTTCCACATAAAGTATCATGTCATCTGGGAAGAGAGAATGTTTGACTTCTTTTCCAGTTTGAATGCTTTTTTATTTCTTTTTGTTATCTGATTGCTGAAGCTAAGACTTCTAGTACTATGCTGAACAGTAGTGGTGACAGTGGGCATCCCTGTCATATTCCTGACCTTAAGGGAAAAGCTCTCAGTTTTTCCCCATTGAGAATGATATTCACTGTGGGCTTTTCAGAGATGGTTTTTATGATATTGAGGTATGTTCCCTCTATCCCTATACTTTGAAGAGTTTTAATCAAGAAAGGATGCTGCATTTTATCAAATGCTTTTTCTGTATCAGTTGAGAGAATTATATGGTTCTTGTGTCTTTTATTAATGAGCTCTATCACGCTGATTGATTTGCGAATGTTGAAACCTCCTTGCAAACCAGGAAAAAAATCCCACCTGGTCCTGGTGAAGAGTGCTTTCAATGTACTGTTGGATCCTATTGGCTAAGATCTTGTTGAGTATTTTGGCATCCATGTTCATCAGGGATATTGGTCTGTAATTCTCCTTTTTGATGGGGTCTTTGTCTGGTTTTGGGATCACGGTAATGCTGGCCTCATAGAATGAGTTTGGAAGTTTTCCTTCCATTTCTATATTGCACTACTAGGTATTTACCCCAAAGATACAGCTGTAGTGAAAAGAAGAGGCACATGCACCCCAATATTCATAGCAGCAAAGTCCACAACAGCAAAGGAGCCAAGATGTCCTTCAACAGATGAATGGATAAAGATGATGTGGTTCATATATACAATGGAATATTACTCAGCCATCAGAAAAGATGAAAATCTACCATTTACATTGACATGGGTGGAACTGGAGGGTATTATCCTAAGTGAAATAAGTCAATCAGAGAAACACAATTATCATATGGTTTCATTCAGATGTGGAACATAAGGGATAGTGCAGAGCACAACAGGGGTGGGGGGGGAATACTAAATGGGAAGAAATTAGAGAGGGAGACAAACCATGAGACTCTTAACACCGGGAAACTGAGGGTTGTAGAAAGGGAGGTGGGTGGGGGAACGGGGTAACTGGGTGATGGGCATCAAAGAGGGCACATGATATGATGAGCACTGGGTGTTATACTGAACTAATGAATCATTGAACACTGTATCAAAACCTAATGACATACTATATGTTGGCTAATTGAACATAATAAAAAAAAAAGATCGTCTATTCAACAAATGGTGCCAAAATAACTGGATATCCATATGGGGAAAAAAAATGAGCTTAGGTCCATACCTTGCACCGTATTTTAAAAAATTAAACAACAACTTGAGGGGCGCCTGGGTGGCACAGTTGTTAAGCATCTGCCTTCGGCTCAGGTCACGATCCCAGGGTCCTGGGATTGAGCCCTGCACTGGGCTCCCTGCTCAGCAGGAAGCCTGCTTCTCCCTCTCCCACTGCCCCTGCTTGTGTTCCTGCTCTCGCTATCTCTGTCAAATAAATAAATTCTTTTAAAAAAAAAAACTTGAAATGGATAATAGACCTAAATATAAACCTAACACTATAAAACTTCCAGAAGACATCAGAGAAAAGCATTGTGACCTTGGGTTAGGCAGAAATTTCTTCAATAAGACACTGAAAGCATAATTCCATAAAAGCACAAATTGATAAACTGGACATCATCAAAATTTAAAAACTTTTGCCCCTTGAAAGACACTTTTAAGAGAATGAAAAGACAAGACTCAGAGTGGAAGAAAACCCTTACAAAGCATATATCTGATAAAGGACTTATGTCCCAAATACATTTTTTTAAAACTCTAAAACTTTAAAATCCAACGAGAGTGGTATCACACACAATGGCAGAGTAGGAAGCTCTATGAGTTGGTCCCTCGACTATAAGAACTGTATACTGGAAAAAATTACTAGAATCAACTATCTTGGAACTCTGGAACCTAACTGGACACTTACAACAACCAGAGGAGTGCTCACTATGAAGGGATGAAGGGAAATGTTGCTGATCCTGGGTAGTAGAAAAACATATGCAAATCAGCTATCACAGCCCATTCCTCAGCCCCTGTCCAGCAATGAGAATAGCAGCCCACTTTCCTAGAGCAGCTGCCCCACTGCCAGAGAAGGCAGTGTGGATCTTGTCCTCCAAAAATTCAGTATTACACATTATAGATGGTCTGACAGATCCCTAAAGGAACACTGCACAATCACATGCCTTGGTTGTGACCCAATTCCATTTACAACAGCATCAAAAAGAATAAAATATTTAGAAATAAATTTAACTAAAGAGGCATGAGACTTGTATGCTGAAAACTACAAAACAATGCTGAAAGAAATTAAAAATCTAAATAAATGGAAACATATCCTATGTTCATGACTGACAGAACAGCTAAGATGACAATACCACCCAAAGCATCTACAGATCCAATGCAATCCCTACGAAAATCCCAAGAGTATTATTTGCAGAAATAGCAAAACCCACCCTAAAATTCATATGGAATCTCAAGACCCCATATACCCAAAACAATCTTAAGAACAAGGTTTGGGGCGCCTGGGTGGCTCAGTCAGTTAAGCATCTGACTCTTGATTTCAGCTCAGGTCATGACCTTGGGGTTGTAGGATCAAGACCCAAATCAGGCTCTGAGCTCACTGGGGAGTCTGCTTGAGATTCTTTTCCCACTCCCTCTGCCCCTCCCCCTGCTCAATGTTCACATGTGCTCTCTCTATATATATATAATACATAAATCTTAAAAAAAAAAGTTGTATGACTCACATGTTCTAGTTTCAAAACTTACTACAAAACTACAGTAATCAAAACAATATGTGAGGCGCCTGGTTGGCTCATTTGGAAGAGCATATGACTCTTGATCTCAGAGTCAAGAGTTTGAGCCCCACGTTGGGTGCAGAGATTACTTAAAAATCAAAAGGAAAATCTTAAAAAAAGAAAAAAACAATATAATCCTCACATAAGGACAGACATATAGATTCAGTGGAATATAATTAAAAGTCAGAAATGAATGCTGACAAATACAGTCAATAGATTTTTTTACTTTTTATTATGTTCAATTAGCAAACATATATATATATATAGAGAGAGAGAGAGAGTGTGTGTGTGTGTAGTCAAAAGATTTTAACAAGAGTGTCAAGATCATCAAACAGGGAAAAAAGACTTCAGGAAATGGTGCCAGATGTAAAACAATATCCACATGCAAAAAAATGAAGTTGGAGCCTAACCTTACACCATATACAAAAATTAACTCAAAATGGACCAAAGACCAAAATATAAAAGCTAAAACTATCAAACTCATAGAAGAAAACATGGGGGCAAATATCTGTGACAGATTTGGCAATGATTTCTCAGATATGACACCCAAAGATCCAACAAAAGAAAATAAATAAACTGGACTTCATCAGAATTAAAAGCTTTTGTCCAAGGGACACTGTTAAGAGAGTGAAAAGAGAGTCCACAGAATGGTAGAAAATATCTGTAAATCATGTCTTTAATATGGAGAATATATAAGAAGTCCTACAACTCAAAAAAGTAAAGATAAAAAATATACCCAACTCAAAGACAGGCAAAGGCCTTTAACAGACATTTCACAAATGGCCATAAACACACGAAAAGATGTTCAATGTCATTAGTCATTAGGAAAATGCAAATGAAACCTGCAAGATACCACTTTACACCCACTAGGATGGCTACTGTTTTCTTTTAAAAAACAGAAAATAGTAAGTGTTAGCAAGGATGTGGAGAAATTGGAACCATTGTGCATTGCTGGTGAGAACGTAAAATGATGCAGGTGCTATGAGAAATAGTTTGGTGGTTCCTCAAAAAGTTAAACATAGAATTACCATATGATCCAAGAATTTCACTCCTACATATATAACAAAAAAAAAAAAAACTGAAAACAGGGACTCAGATAGTCATAATCAATGTTCATAGCAGCCTTATTCACAACAGCCAAAAGATGGAAAAAATCTAAGTGTCCTTCAACAGATTAGTGAATAAACAAAATGTCACACATACACAACACACACACACACACACACACACACAGAAATACTGTTGGCCATAAAAAGTAATTAAGTACTACTACATGATACAAGTGGATGAACCCTGAAAAAAAACATTATGCTAAGTGGAATAAGCCAAACACAAAAGGACAAGTGTTACACGATTCCACTTACATAAAATAATCTAGATAGGGGGAGAGTGGAATGAGGAGCTACTGTCTAAAGAGCTCAGTTCTTGTTTGAGATTAGGAAAAGTTCTGGAAACAGAAAATGGTAATGGTTATACAACATTGTGAATATACTCAAAAAATGGAAAACAGGGCGCCTGGGTGGCTCAGTTGGTTGGGCGACTGCCTTCAGCTCAGGTCGTCATCCTGGAGTCCCGGGATCGAGTCCCACATCAGGCTCCCTGCTCAGCGGGGAGTCTGCCTCTCCCTCTGACCCTCTTCCCTCTCGTGCTATGTCTCATTCTCTCTCTCAAATAAATAAAATCTTTAAAAAAAATGGAAAACAGTATCAATGTTCCTCAAAAAATTAAAAATAGAGCTACCCTATGACCCAGCAATTGGACTACTAGGTATTTACCCAACAGATACAAACATAGTGATCCAAGGGGATCTGCACCCCAAATGTTTATAGCAGCAATGTCCGCAACAACCAAACAATGGAAAGAGCCCAGATGTCCATCGATTAATAAATGGATAAAGAAGATGTGGGGTGTGTGTGTGTGTGTGTGTGTGTGTGTGTGTGTGTGTGTGTATACATATATATATGTATATATATATAATGGAATATTAATCAGCCAACAACAAAAAAGAAATCTTACCATTTGCAACAACATGGATGGAAATGAAGGGTATTATGCTAAGCAAAATAAGTCAATCAGAGAAAAACAAACACCATGTGATTTCACTCATATATGGAATTTATAAAGAAAACAGGATCATAGGGTAAGGGAGAGAAAAATAAAATAAGATGAAATCAGAAAGGAAGACAAACCATAGTTTCTTAACTATAGGAAACAAACTGAGGGTTGCTGGAGGGGAGGTGGATGGGGGATGGAGTAACTGAGGATGGACATTAAGGAGGGCATATGATGTAATGAACACTGGGTATTATATGCAACTGATGAATCACTGAACTCTACCTCTGAAACGAATACACTATATGTTAACTGAATTTAAATGAAATTTTAAAAAAGAAAAAAGGAAAAAATGGAGTTAAAATGGTAAATTTTATGTTATATATATTTTACCATAATTTTTATTTTGTTTATGTTAATCACCAAACATTACATCATTAGTTTTTGAGGTAGTGTTCCATGATTCATTATTTGCATATAACACCCAGTGCTCCATGCAGAACGTGCCCTCTTTAATACCCATTACCAGGCTAACCCATCCTCCCACCCCCCACCCCTCTAGAACCCTCAGTTTCTTTTTCAGAGTCCATAGTCTCTCATGGTTCGTCTCCCCCTCCGATTTCCCCCACTTCATTCTTCACCTCCTGCTATCTTCTTTTTTTTAACATATAATGTATTATTTGCTTCAGAGGTACAGATCTATGATTCAACAGTCTTGCACACTTCACAGTGCTCACCACAGCACATACCCTCCCCAGTGTCTATCACCCAGTCACCCCATCCCACCTACCTCCCACCACCCCAGCAACCCTCAGTTTGTTTCCTGAGATTAAGAACTCCTCGCATCAGTGAGGTCATATGATACATGTCTTTCTCTGATTGACTTATTTTGTTCAGCATAATACCCTCCAGTTCCATCCAAGTCGTTGCAAATGGCAAGATTTCATTCTTTTTCATGGCTGCATAATATTCCATTGTATATATATACCACATCTTCTTTATCCATTCATCTGTCAATGGACATCTTGGCTCTTTCCACAGTTTGGCTATTGTGGACATTGCTGCTATAAACATCGGAGTGCACGTACCACTTCAGATCCCTACATCTCTATTTTAGGGTAAATACCCAGTAGTGCAATTGCTGGATCATATGGTAGCTCTATTTTCAACTTTTCGAAGAACCTCCATACTGTTTTCCAGAGTGGCTGCACCAGCTTGCATTCCCACCAACAGTGTAGGAGGGTTCCCCTTTCTCCACAACCCCGCCAACATGTCATTTCCTGACTTGTTAATTTTAGCCATTCTGACTGGTGTGAGGTGGTATCTCATTGAGGTTTTGATTTGGATCTCCCTGATGCCAAGCAATGTTGAGCACTTTTTCATGTGTCTGTTGGCTGTTTGGATGTCTTCTTTGTAAAAATGTCTGTTCATGTATTCTGCCCATTTCTTGATTGGATCATCTGTTCTTTGGGTGTTGAGTTTAAGCAGTTCTTTACAGATTTTGGATACTAGCCCTTTATCTGATATGTCATTTGCAAATATCTTCTCCCATTCTGTCGGCTGTCTTTTGGTTTTGTGGACTGTTTCTTTTGCTGTGCAAAAGCTTTTTATCTTGATGAGGTCCCAATAGTTCATTTTTGCCCTTACTTCCCTTGCCTTTGGGAATGTGTCTAGGAAAAACCTGCTGCGACTGAGGTCAAAGAGGTTGCTGCCTGTATTCTCCTTTGGGATGTTGATGGACTCCTGTCTCACATTTAGGTCTTTCAACCATCTGGAGTCTATTTTTTGTGTGTGGTGTAAGGAAATGGCCCAGGTTCATTCTTCTGCATGTGGCTGTCCAATTTTCCCAACACCATGTGTTGAAGAGACTGTCTTTTCTCCATTGGACATTCTTTCCTGCTTTGTTGAAGATTAGTTGGCCACAGAGTTGAGGGTCCATTTCTGGGCTCTCTATTCTGTTCCATTGATCTATGTGTCTGTTTTTGTGCCAGGACCATACTGTCTTAATGATGACAGCTTTGTAATAGAGCTGGAAGTCTGGAATTGTGATGCCACCAGCTTTGCTTTTCTTTTTCAACATTCCTCTGTCTATTTGAGGTCTTCTCTGGTTCCATACAAATTTTAGGATTATTTGTTCCATTTCTTTGAAAAAAGGTGATGGTATTTTGATGGGAATTGCACTGACTGTGTAGATTGCTCTAGGTAGCATTGACATCTTCACGATGTTTGTTCTTCCAATCCATGGGCATGGAATGTTTTTCCATTTCTTTATGTCTTCCTCAATTTCGCTCATGAGTATTTTATAGTTTTCTGAGTACAGATTCTTTGCCTCTTTGGTTAGATTTATTCCTAGGTAGCTTATGGTTTTGGGTACAATTGTAAATGGGATCGACTTCTTAATTTCTCTTTCTTCTGTCTTGTTGTTGGTGTATAACAATGCCACTGATTTCTGTGCATTGATTTTATATCCTGGCACTTTACTGAATTCCTGTATGAGTTCTAGCAGTTTTGGGGTGGAGTCTTTTGGGTTTTCCACATAAAATATCATATCATCTGCAAACAGTGAGAGTTTGACTTCTTCTTTGCCGATTCGGATGCCTTTTATTTCTTTTTGTTGTCTGATTGCTGTGGCTAGGACTTCTAATACTATGTTGAAGAGCAGTGGTGACAGTGGACATCCCTGCTGTATTCCTGACCTTAGGGGGAAAGCTCTCAGTTTTTCCCCATTGAGAATGATATTCGCTGTTGGTTTTTCATAGATGGCTTTTATGATATTAAGGTATGTACCCTCTATGCCTATACTCTGAAGAGTTTTGATCAAGAAAGGATGCTGTACTTTGTCAAATGCTTTTTCTGCATCTATTGAGAGGATCCTATGGTTCTTGTTCTTTCTTTTATTAATGTATCGTATCACATTGATTGATTGGCGGATGTTGAACCAACCTTGCATCCCAGGGATAAATCCCACTTGGTCGTGGTGAATAATCCTTTTAATGTACTGTTGGATCCTACTGGCTAGTATTTTGGTGAGAATTTTTGCCACTGTGTTCATCAAGGATATTGGTCTATAATTCTTTTTATGGGGTCTTTGTCTGGTTTAGGGATCAAGGTAATGGTGGCCTCATAAAACGAGTTTGGAAGTTTTCCTTCCATTTCTATTTTTTGGAACAGTTTCAGAAGAATAGGTATTAATTCTTCTTGAAATGTTTGGTAGAATTCCCCTGGGAAGCCATCTGGCCCTGGGCTTTTGTTTGTTGGGAGATTTTTGATGACTGCTTCAATCTCCTTGCTGGTTATGGGTCTGTTCAGGTTTTCCATTTCTTCCTGGTTCAGTTTTGGTAGTTGATACATCTCTAGAAATGCATCCATTTCTTCCAGATTGTCTAATATGCTCACATATAGTTGCTCATAATATATTCTTATAATTGTTTGTATTTCTTTGGTGTTGGTTGTGATCGCTCCTCTTTCATTCATGATTTTGTTGATTTGGGTCATTTCTCTTTTCTTTTTGATAAGTCTGGTCAGGGGTTTATCAATCTTGTTAATTCTTTCAAAGAACCAGCTCCTTGTTTTGTTGATCTGTTCTACTGTTCTTTTGGTTTCTATTTCATTGATTTCTGCTCTGATCTTTATTATTTCTCTTCTCCTGCTGGGTTTAGGCTTTATTTGCTGTTCTCTATCCAGCTCCTTTAGGTGTAGGGTTAGGTTGTGTATTTGAGACCTTTCTCGTTTCTTGAGAAAGGCTTGTATTGCTATATACTTTCCTCTTAGGACTGCTTTTGCTGCATCCCAAAGATTTTGAACAGTTGTGTTTTCATTTTCATTGGTTTCCATGAATTTTTTTAATTCTTCTTTAGTTTCCTGGTTGACTCATTCATTCTTTAGTAGGATGCTCTTTAGCCTCCATGTATTTGAGTTCTTTCCGACTTTCCTCTAGTGACTGAGTTCTAGTTTCAAAGCATTGTGGTCTGAAAATATGCAGGGAATGATCCCGGTCCTTTGGTACCGGTTGAGACCTGATTTGTGACCTAGGATGTGATGTATTCTGCAGAATGTTCCATGGGCACTCTGCAGCCAGCTTCCCTGCTCTGATACCTGGGAGCTCTGCTGCACTCAGGCACCCCCAGTCTTTCTGTGACCCTGAGGGTCCTCAGACCACACTGTCCCATGAGGGTTCCACCCCCCGCTTAGCCACTGGAGCGACGTCCCTCAGCAGAGCGGACTTCTAAAAGTTCCAATTTTGTGCTCCGTGGCTCTATCACTTGCCAGAAGCTGCCGACAGAGGCCCTCTCCCCCGCCATCTATCCTCCCGAATATCACCTCGGATTCACTTCTCCGCATGTCCTACCTTCCAGAAAGTGGTCGCTTTTCTGTTCAGAGTTGTTGCTATTCTTTTCTTTGATCTCCTATTGAGTTCATAGGTGTTCAGAATGGTTTGATCCCTATCCAGCTGAATTCCTGGGATCAGACGAAATCCAGGTCTCCTACTCCTCCGCCATCTTGCTCCACCAGTCCAAGATAGACAAAAATTTAACACACCTGACCTGACCCCCACTTCCCAACAGTCAAAATAATGAAGAAGAGGAGGAAGAAAGGCCGATGCTAGAAATCTGAAATCCACTCCTACTCCTCCCCAAGTACAGGCACCAGAACCGATGCCCAACCTGCTAGCTTTACCATAATTTTTAAAAGCTATTGTTAAAAAAAAAAACCAGGGTGCCTGGGTGGCTCAGTTGGTTAAGCGACTGCCTTCGGCTCAGGTCATGATCCTGGAGTCCCGGGATCGAGTCCCACATCGGGCTCCCTGCTCAGCAGGGAGTCTGTCTCTCCCTCTGACCTTCTTCTCTCTCATGCTCTCTACCATTCTCTCTCTCTCTCTCAATAAATAAATAAAAATCTTTAAAAAAAAAAAAAACCAAATATGGGGCATAAAATTTTAAGATCACAAAAAGCATGGCTTAAATAAGTGATTCTAAAACTTCAAAAACAATGACAACTAAAAGAGCCCAACAACAAGAAAATAGCCTAATTTAAATGGGCAAAAAGATTTGAAATTCATTCCAAAGAAGGTAAACAGATGGCACATAAAAGGATCCTCAACATCATTAGTCACTAGGTAAATGCAAACTAAAGCCACAATGAGATACTGTTACTCATCTACAGATGGCTAGCATTAAAAAGACTGACCATACTGACAAGGATGTGGAAGAACTGGTATTCTCATGTACTGCTGGCGTGATTATAAAATGGTACTATCATTTTGGGGGGGGAAAAAGTGTGGCAGTTTCTAAAAAAAAGTTAAACCACATTTACCACATAATCCAGCCATCCACTCCTAGGTATTTCCCCAAGAGGAAATGAAAAAGCATTCCAAGACCTACACATGGGTGTTCACTGTAGCTTACAGATAGTAATATCAAAAAACTGGAAACAACCCACATATCCATCAACAGATGAATGGATAAACAACTGTGGTATGTCCATACAATGGAATACTATTAAGCAAGGAATGACTATTGATACATGCAACAGCATAGATTAATCTCAAAATAACTAGGCTAAATGAAAAGAAGCAGGCAAAAGAAGAGTACATGTAGTATGACTGATTTCTATAAAATTTTACAAAATGCAAACTAATGTACAGTGACAAAAAGCAGATCAGTGGTTGTTTGAAGATGAGAAAAGGGACAAGAAGGGAAAGAAGGGATGAAAGAGTGGCATTAAAGAAACTCTTGGGGGTAATTATAATAATGGATTCAAAAGAATATATATGTCAAAATTTAGCAAACTGTACACTTTAAATAGGGGCAACTTATTGTATGTCAATTAGAATTTGATTAAGTAGTTTTTTTTAAGCAGTCAAGGTGAACTGGAATGGCTCACTTTAAATCCAACAAGTTTCAGTTGCCAAGTCTTATAGAGAAGGGAAAAGGTAACAAATTGTTCAATCAGCCAACCTCAGGTCACAAAACTAGTAAGAAGTCAAACCAGGATTCAAATCCAGGACTGGGTAGTAATTAAGACCTTTTTCTTCATACTTCTTTTGAAGAAGAGAAGCATACGAATGGGTAAGAGATCCATTCAACAAGTATTTATTATGTCAGGCACCACTGTAGGCTCTGGGGATATAGCAGTCAACAAATGATATAAAAACCCTTACACTTGTGGAGCTAAAACATTCTGGGAATAAACAGGTTACAAAAAAATCAAAACTACATGGTACATCACATGGTCAAGTACATGTTAAGATGAAAAATAAAATGAAGTGTTAAGGAATGGGTTGGTTCAATTTTTTAAAAGTAGAAATGTTTAAAGGAACAATACCAAAGACACAGTCACTAATGTGAAAAGGACAGGTGGGAATGGAGGAGCAATGAAACAACAGCTGGTCTAAAAATAAAATAAAAACAATTAAGAAGGGAAAGATACATGGTAAACTGTCTCCACCTAACAAAAAAATTTTAGTTTTGTTCAATTCCCTGGTATATATCTGTTCTGTCTAAAGGACAGTTATACCATTCCCCATTATAGGTCAATGAGAAAACAAGAGAGCAAGATGATACAAAAAACTGCAAGAGATGAATATTAGAGAAAATTACTCAACTGGACTATTTAAAAATACACTACACCTAAATCTAAATAAAACCCCAGAAACTTAGGTGAAAGAGCATAACTCCAAAAGCTAGTAGAATAATTATAGCACACAATCTCAATATGATGTTTATTGAGCTGGAAAACTGTCATTATGCAGTAGCATAATTATAAGGAATTGTTTCTGCCTGGAAGTACAAAAAATATGATTTTTTTAAAAAACCTTGCAACCATACACTGAGATCTGAAATATGATAGTTTAAGGCCACGGATGCAAACTCACAAACCTAGAAAATTAATACAAATGAGGCTCATTAGAGATAAACTGAAAATAAGTAATAAAAATAAAGTAATACTTTATTTAAGGCAGAAAAAAACACCCTACAATTTTCCATTGTGATTTGGAAACAGTCCCTCCACTGTAATTGACGGCATAAAAGGCCAACACTGACAAAATGCTGGGATTCAAAGGGTGGATCTAATCTTTACCTATGATAGAAAACAGAAGAAAACCCCTAAGTCACTTCACTTTAAAACCTAACTTCATGCCTCAAGCAGAGAAACTTGCCTGAGAATTTGATGAAAGCTGTGGCCATTCCTTGAGAAACATGCACCTAAGTTCACTGACATCCATGGAAAACAGTCACTGATTTCTAAAAACCTTGCAAGAATATAGCACTCGATCATAAATTCCTGGGTCAAGCATTCAAGAAAATAGGACTTCTGGTTCTTTATGGGAAAAACTTCTTCACACCCTATACTCCACTGATAATTAGTATCCCAATACCTAAGAAGTAATTCCTTGATGAATTACTGGGTTTGTTAGGATGTAAAAGTTTAGAAATCATCATTTTCTTCTGCTCCAACAAATACTTAGGTCATAAAATTTTTAAATTTAAATTGCAAAGGAAGCTAGCCAAATAAAAGCATCCAATTTCACTCCCTCCTAAAATCTAACTAAAATCATAGTTAAGAAAAAAAATTATTTTTAGTCCTGTAACCCACAGGATGAAGAAAATGGGAAAGGAAACAAAACCTAAATAATTTTAAAAGCTGAAAAACAGATGGGCAAGTCTGAGAAAAATCAAACCCACACCAAGAGTAAAAAGAACCAACCCAATTTACACCTCAAAATTCTTAACAAGCTCAAGAACTGGCAATAACGCGTAACTCTGGAAGTGGCGGGAAGGAGGAAGGAGTTCAAGAGAGATGCTAAAATAAGAAAAGATTGATTTAAAATTTCTAGATAGCATTTAGATCATTAGATTCACCTCCTCCAATCCACATCTCAGTGTATCCCCTTTCCTCCACTGGAAAGTTTATTCTCCAAAAGAGTGAATGGATGTTTACCAAGATTGGGTGACACCTGGCTCATCTGAGGAGTGAGGATGCGTAACAAAAAAAAGGAGGATTATACGAACATATACAGAAAAAACTTCCAACCTTAGCTCAGAATTCTGGTATCCTAGGCTTTTTACCCTTCGGGCATTCTCATGCTATTCATTTATAGTTAATAAAAAGGGCCCCCAAGGACCCAACATATTGGACAAAAATAAACCCACCCTAAAAAACATACTGTGAAATTTGTGAACATGTGAAATCCCAGAACCCTGGGAGCAGAATTATGGTTCTATTAATAAGCTTCCAAATAGGAAAAATAGATCATACCCAAAAGATCAGGAGTCATAGACTTCTTAATACTAAACTGCACACCAGAAAACAATGGACAATGCCTTAAAAATGCTGAAGGAAAATAATTTCTAACTTAGCATTCTATACCTAACTAAACTATTAATAAAGAGTTAGGATAAAATGAAGACCTCTTCAGACATGTAAATTGTTTAAAGGCTATAGAGAAAAATGTAAACCGAAAGCACTTTGGAAAACAATTTGGCATTATCTTCTCAGATTGGTCTATGCGTATGTCTTAATTCAGCAACTCCTCTCCTAATCACATACCCTAAGAAAAATAAACATGTACGCCAGGAGGCAACACAAGAAGGTTCAAAGCAGCACTGTTCTTAATAACAAAAGAGAAAAAAATAAATAAATATGAACTGACAGAAAGATGGATTAATGAAGTCCAATATATTAGAGCTACGCACAACACTGGTGAATCTTAGACTTACATTATTTATTTTTTAAATTACAATTTGAAACTTTTTCTTTCTCAGTATATAGTTCTATGAATCTTAGCACATGCATAGATTTGTGTTATCACCACAAACTATATTCAGAACAGTTCAATCACCCCAAAAAAACTCCCTTATGCTATCTCTTTCAAGTCACTCCTTCCCCCCCATCTCTACCCATGGCAATTGGTGATGTGTCTTCCATCACTATAGTTTTGCCTTTTAGAGAATGCCATAAAAATCGAGTCATATAGTATGTAACCACTTTGACTTCTTTCATTCAACATAACCCCCCTGAAACTCACTGAAGTTGTTGCATGTATCAACAGTTCATTCCTCTTAACTGTTAAATAGTATTTTATTCTGTGGATACACCACACTTTGTTTATTCACCCAATGCCAAACTGACAACTGGGTGATGCAGATGTGGGACACATATGAGCCAACAGCTCAGTTCATTGACCACTCGTATGTCTTCTTTTGTGAAGACTGTTCAAGTCTTTTGCCCATTCTTTTGTTGTGTTGTTACTGAGATTTTTGTTTTTTGTTTTTCCTACTACAAACCCTATTACTGAGTTTTGAGATTACAAGTCATCTGCCATATAAATGGTTAGCAAATAATTTATCCAGGACTATGACTGCCTTTTAGCTTTCTCCACTGTGTCTTCAGCAAAGCAAATTTTTAAAATTTTGATTAAGTGCATTTCATCAAAATTTTTCCTTTTATAGTTTGTGCCTTTTGTGTCCTATTTAAGAAATCTCTGTCCAACCTAAAGCCACAAAGATATTCTTCTTCATTTTCTTCTAGAAATTTAATAGTTTTAGCTCTTAAGTCTCTGACACATCTCAAGTTAATTTTGCCCTAAGAAAAAGGCTGAGGATCTTATTTTTCATACAGAAATCCAGCTGTTCCCATACCCTTTGTTGAAAACACTGTCCATTCTCCCACTGACCTGCCTTAGCATATTTATCAAAATCAATTGAGCATGTAAGTATGGGTCTACTTTTTTTTTTCTTTTTAGTTTCAGAGGTAGAATTTAGTGATTCATCAGTTGTTTACTTCTGGATTCTATCCAATTTCATTGATCTATATGTCAATAGTTATGCCAATACCGCACGTCTTAATTATAGTAGCTCAACATAAGTCAGGATAAACCCTAAATGCTTATGATGTATTATCATTTTCATGTACCTTTGCATTCAGTTTGCTAAAACTCTATTAAAGATTTTTATGTCAATGTTTATGATGAATTTTGTTCTGTAGTTGTCTTGTTTTGTAATATGTTTGATTTTGTTAGGGTAATATCAATTCAAATAATAAACTGGGAACTGTTCTCTCCTCTATTTTCTGAAACAGGTTGTTAGGGTTGGTATCATTTCTACCTAAATGTTTTATATAATTTGTCAGTGAAACCATCAAGGCCTGAGTTTTCTTTGTGACACAGTTTTTAATTACAAATTCCATTTCTTTAGTGGATATAGGGCTATCATAGTTTCCTATTATTCCTTGAATAACTTCTATTAATTTGTATAGTTCCAAGAATCTTCCATTTCACCTAGGTTGCAAAGTTCAAGGTATAAAATGTATAATATTCCCTTATTATCCTTTTAATGTCTGTGGGATCTGTAGTGATACACTCTCTTTTTTTCTTCATATTGGTAATCAGTATCTCCACTCTTTTTTCTAAATCAGTCTGTCAGCTTAGTGTCCTTCTCTTTTCAGTATATAAGCTTTTATTTCCATTGATTTCCTGTATTATTTTTCTGTTTTCATTTTACTGATTTATGCTCCTATCTTTATTCTTTTACTTACACTGGACTTAATTTACTCTACCTTTTTCTAATTACCTAAGATGGGAACTCAGATCATTTTTTTTTTTTTGTAGATCACTGATTTTAGATCTCTTGTTTGCTAATATAGGCATTTAAAGCTATACGTTACCTGCTAGTTTTGGGTTTGGCTGCAACTCACACATTTTGATATTTTGTATTTATCATTCAGTTCCAAATATTTCCTAATATCACTTATGATTTCAATTTTGATCATGGATTATTGAAAAGAGTTTTAATTTCCAAATGTTTGAGATTTTCCCAGTTGTTACTGATACCTAACTTGATTCTGTTGTCAGAAAACATACTCTGTGACTTCAATCTTTCTGAATTTATTATATATTGTTTTAAATTCCAACATAGGATATGTCCTGGTAAACACACTATGTGCATTTGAATCTGCATTCTGTTGTTGAGTATAGTGTCCTATAAATATCAATGTCAAGGTAAGTTGATAATGTCCAGATCTATGTTTTTACTGATTTCTTTTTTAGTTATGTCAATTGCAACTGAAAGGAGAAACTGATGAATTGGCCCTTAATCATTACAAAATGTTCATTATCTGTTAATGCTTTCTATCCTGAAATCATTTCTATGATATTAATACAGTCACTCCATACCTTATACTTCCTGCTATCAAGGTATATCTTTTTCCATCCATTTGCTTTCACCACTTATATATTTAAAGTGAGTTTTGTTTATAGACATGTAAGTCTATAGTCTATAGACATATAAGTCCATTCATAGATGGTTGGGTCTTGTTTTTAAAATTCATTCCTCCTTTTAACTGGAATATTTAGTGCACTAACATTTAATACGATTTTTGATATAACTGAGTTTGGGATTGTTCCTTTGTTATTTTTCTATTTTTTTAAAGATTTTTATTTATTTGAGAGAGAGAATGAGAGAGAGCAAGCACATGAGAGGGGAGAGGGTCAAAGGGAGAAGCAGACTCCCCACTGAGCAGGGAGCCCGATGCGGGACTCGATCCCGGGACGCCAGGACCATGACCTGAGCCGAAGGCAGTCGCCTAACCAACTGAGCCACCCAGGCGCCCCTTGTTATTTTTCTATTTACCTCCCCTGTTTTTTGTTCTTCTGTTTCTCCTTTTCTGCCTTGTTTATGTCAATATTTCACAGAACCGTATTTTAGTTTTTCTAATCTTTTTTCCAATGTTACTGAGATATAACGGACTATAAATTTATACTAATTTAAGCTGTACAATTAATGATTACATACATAAAAAATAAATGATTATCACAGTAAGTTCAGTTACTATCCATCATCTCACACAGTTACAATTTTTTTTCTTGTGGTAAGAACTTTTAAGATTTACTCTCTTAACAACTTTTAAATATACAACACAGTACTGTTACTATAGTCACCATGCTGCCCATTATATCTCCAGAACTTATTTTTCTTATAACATGAAGTTTGTACCTTTTAACCATCTTCACCCATTTTCCTCATTCCCCATCCCCTGCCTCTAGCAACCTCCAATCTGTTCTGTTTCTATGAACTTGGTTTTTTTTAGAGATCATACAGTATTCTTCTTTATCTGTGTGACTTATTTCATTTAGCATAATGCCCTCAAGGCCTACCCGTGTTGCAAATGGCAAAATTTCCTTCTTTTTTTTTTTAATTTTATTATGTTATGTTAGTCACCATACAATACATCATTAGTTTTTGATGTGATGATCCACGATCCATTGTTTTCGTATAACACCCAGTGCTCCATGCAGTACATGCCCTCCTTAATACCATCACTGGGCTAACCAATCCCCCCTCCCCCTCCCCTCTAAAACCCTGTTTGTTTCTCAAAGTCCATAATCTCTCATGGTTCATCGATTTCCTTCTTTTTTATAGCTGAATATTCCATTGTACATATAACACATTTTTTTATCCATTCATTTGTTGATGGAAACTTAGAATAGTTTCCATGTCTCAGCTATCATAAATAATGCTGTAATGAACTTGAGAATGAAGATACCTCTTCGTGACAGTGATTTCATTTCCTCCACGTATATACCCATAAGTGGAATCGCTGGATCATATGGTAGTTCTATTTTCAATTTTTTTAAGAACCTCCATACTATTTTCCACAGTTCTTGCACCAACTTACATTCCCACTAACAGTGTACCAGAGTTTCCTTTTCTCCACATCCTCATTAACACTTATCTCTTGCCTTTTTTTTTAAAGATTTTATTTATTTATTTGACAGAGACACAGCGAGAGAGGGAACACAAGCAGGGGGAGTGGGAGAGGGAGAAGCAGGCTTCCCGCAGAGCAGAGAGCCTGATGCAGGGCTTGATCCCAGGACCCTGGGATCATGACCTGAGCCGAAGGCAGACGCTTAATGACTGAGCCACCCAGGCGCCCCATCTCTTGCCTTTTTGATGATGATCATTTTTTTTAAGATTTTAAGTAATCTCTACACCTACCATGGGACTTGAACTCACAACCCTGAGATCAAGAGACACGCTCCACTGACTGAGCCAGCCAGGCGCCCCTACTGATGACCATTCTAACAGGTGTGAGGTGATATTTCATTGTAGTTTTGATTTCCATTTCTCTGATAATTATTGATGTTGAGTACCTTTTTCATGTACCTCTTGATCATTTGTAGAAGTTCTTTGGAAAATGTCTATTTAGTTCCTCTGGCCATTTTTAAATCAGATTATTTTTTATTGAGTTGTATGAGTTCTCTACATATTTTAGATATTACCCTCTTATCAGATGTGTAACTTGAAAATAGTTTACAATATTATTTGGGAAAGACAAGAATAGGATCCCATTACATAGAAGAGTTCTAGGGCATACTGTGAAATCAAGAGTGTATATTCAGGGCAGTAAGCAGTTTTCAAACGACAACAATGCAGAAGGATAACCAACTGAACACCACTGCAATCTGAATGCTTTTATAATTATAAACATTTGGTACACAGCAGTAGCAACTGTAATAATAATTACTGCTTCTTATATTGTTTTGAGGTTTATAAAACCTTCAAATCTGTCATTTAGCTTCCATTTTTTAGTTCTGGGGTAGCGAAGGTAATGGCAGTTACATAAATCCAAATTACAACACATCCTCCCAAACTCTACAAACCAAAAAGGAAACGAAGTAAAATCACAAAAATTCCATGTTGTCAACACAACTAGAAGACACAGAATACTACAAATTTCAAATTACCTGTAAGTAGAACAAAAAAATACCAATTCCCAGCAGAGATGTTTTTAGAATTCTCACTCCAGCCCTATGTAGAGATCAAACAGAGGTGGTGGGGGTGAGCCACAGGGGAAAAAAGGGAGGAAAACAGATGAACTAAGATTGAACAAAAATTAGCTCCAGAAAGAGAAAATCCATCCCAAGGGGGAAAATACTGAAAAAGAGCTGTGGTAGATCAGTGCAAACTTAAAGAAAGTGCTTAAATGTGGACATGGAACTCAAAAGAGCAGTCTTAGGAAGAGATTTATTCAGGGGATAATGGAGAGGCAATCTTTTTAAATGGTACAGTGAAGGGACAAAAAATAGAGGGGGAAATTTAGGGTCCTGAAAAAAGAAACTTAAAAAAAGAAAGACAAAAAAGTCAAAAGACATACAGCCTTCACCACCAACACCCATTCAAAAGACAACCAGTAAAGAGACCATACTATGCTACAGCATAAGACATTACTTCTGAACCAGGAATCTTATAAACTATGCCAAAAACCAGCCATGCTCGTGAAATGCAAAAGCAGAAATATTCTTCATCTATATGAAATTACTATAAGGAAAAAGAAAAGGCTCAAACACTTCAACTAAAAAAAGTCTTAACTCCCATTCCCCCTGCCCCAAAAAACCAACTATGGAGCAAAAGAAAACTCACTACTACACACTTGTAGCATCTAATATATGGGGATAAAAAAAAAAAAAAAAAAAAAAACTTGAATTATAAATTTGAAAAATAAAAACAAAAATGGACCAGAAGACAAGAAGGAAAGAAACAAGAGTTGGTAAAAATCCAAGAAGAATAGAAGAAAAGCCAAAATCATATCGGAAATGAAGACCAGATTTGAATGAAAACTTCATAAGGTACTCTGAAGAAAAACAAGGAAACGAGAATATGAGTGAGATTAAGAAGTGAAAGAGAGAGCACTTGAAATGGAAAACAGGGGGCACCTGGGTGGCTCAGGTGTTAAGCATCTGCCTTCGGCTCAGGTCAGGATCCCAGAGTCCTGGGATCGAGCCCCACATCAGGCTCCCTGCTCAGCAGGGAGTCTGCTTCGCCCTCTCACTCTCCCTCTGTGCGCGCTCTCTCTCTCTCTCAAATAAATAAATAAGTAAATCTTTTTAAAAAAAGGAAATGGAAAACAAGTCAAGATTTTAAACTTGGAAGTTTAAATGGAATTCCTAAAAACTAAAAGCAAAACACTGGAAAGAGTCTAAAAATTAAAACTATAATTTGAGAAAGATTTCTTAAAATAAAATAAAAACTGAATCTACATATTGACATTGTTCATCAGGCACCTGGGAAACTGACCCACAATGAAAAACTCTGACACATGTCCTAAAAAAGCTACTAGACTTTTAAAGATAAAGAAAAAACTCCTCAACGCATCAAAAACAAACAAATCAGTTAATAACACAAGAAAACTACACTAACATCAGAATTCTTAAAAATAAGGTAACAATTAAGCAGCATTTTCAAGAAACCATAAGAAATAAAGTATGAATCAAGCTGTCCTTCAAGTACCAAGACATTTTTTGAAATTTTGAGCATTCAAGAATTCAGAGAACTTTATACCCATGTCTCCTTCTTGAGCAAACTACTAAATAAGACTCATCCAACCAAAAGATGACTGGAGAAAAAACTATAAAGGAAATGACTGTAAAACTAATATATTTAATTATAGATCTAATAATAAAAAGAGTCAGAGGAGAGAGTAAATATATAAAAGTTATACGTTTTGATGACAATGCAACTAAATATTAAAGAAAGGGAGAAAAGGAAGAAAAGTGAAATTAGCTTATTGTTCATTGTATAATAGGTGAGGGACAAAGGATAATACTGGAAAATAGCAAACCATATAGTAACACAGGATATTAAGGGCATTTGAAAAAAAGTATTACTAGGATAAAAAACATAAGTGTTGCTAAATATCCACAAGATTGAAAAAAAGGCACAAAAAGATGGAGAGAACATCACACTATAACAAAGATAACAAATATAATTCACATAGTAATTATTTTTTAAAAAGTACAGCAGGGTCGAGACCAAAATTAAGTCATACCTATAAATGTGAATGGGCTTTATTCATCCATTAAAAGACAAACATTTTCAGTCTGATACATACAGCAAGACCCAACTACGTGCTTTATATAAAAAGAAAACACATCTAAAATAGAGTGACTCAGAAATGCAAAAAAGGGGATTTTTCAGTCTATGAATCATTTCAAATTAGTTTTTGTGTATGGTGTGGAGGAAAAGTCAAGACTAATTTTTTCCATATGAGTATCAAGTTCTTCTGGCACCATTTGATTAAAAGATTGTTCATTCATTATTCACTGAATCACATGGTCTCTTTGTCAAAAATCCCCATTACATAAATCCATGTACACATAAATAATGTACACACAAATCCATGTACAAATAAATAACTGGCTTATGTATATATGGTCTCTGTTTTGTTCCACTGATCTAAATGCCTATCTTTGCACAATGCCATAATGCCTTGCTTACTATAGCTTCAAAAGAAGTTGTGGAATCAGACTGCATACACTCTCCAACACTATTTTTAAAAACGGTTTTGACTGTTCTAGATCTATATAAATTTTAGCTTATCAAATTCTGCAAAAAAAAGTCTGCTAGATATTGATTGGGATAATAATATGAAGTCTTCCAGCCTATGAACATACTATGTCTCAACTTATTTAGATCTTTAATTTCTCAGCAATGTTTTCTTATTTTCAAAACAGAGCTCCTACATATCCTACAAATTTTGTTGTATTTATCCCTAGGTGGTCAATGTTTTTGATGTTATTGTAAGCATGTTCTATAATTTCACAAACTGTTCATTATAAAAACAAAAATATACAACTCATTTTATTTATATTGGCCTTGTTCTGAGACCCTGCTAAACTCCATAATTAATTCTCTTTTTAGATTATTTACAATTTTCTATGTACATAATCATGGTCATCTAGAAGTCGAGGGTTTACTTCTTTACTTCTGGTATTTACCTTTGCTATAGGCATACCTCATTTTATTGCACTTTGCTTTACTGTGTTCACAGATTTTGCATTTTTTACAAATTGAAGCTTTGTGACAATCCTGCCTCAAGCCAAGTCTGTCAGTACCATTTCTGCAACAGCATTAGCTCAATTCAAGTCTCTACGTCACATCTTGGTAATTTATGCAATATTTTAAACTTTTTCATCATTATTAGTGTAATCAGTAATCTTTGATGTTACTATTGTAACTGTTTTGGGTTCCATGAACTGTGCCTATAAAAGACAGGTAAACTTCAATAAATGTTATGTGTGTGTTCTGACTGCTCTACCAACCAGCCATTCCTCTCTTTTCTTCTCCTCAGGCCTATTCCCTGAGACACAAAAATATTGAAATTAGGATAATTACTAGCCCTAAATGGCCTTTAAATATTCAACTGAAAGGAAAACTCAGGTCTCTCACTTTATTTTTTTTAATTTTATTATGTTATGTTAGTCACCATACATTAGTTTGTGATGTGGTGATCCACAATCCATTGTTTTTGTATAACACCCAGTGCTCCATGCAGTACGTGCCCTCCTAAATACCATCACCAGGCTAACCAATCCCCCCTCCCTCCTCCCCTCTAAAACCCTGTTTGTTTCTCAGAGTCCATAGTCTCTCATGGTTCATCTCTCCCTCCGATTCCCCCCTGCCTTCATTTTTCCCTTCCTTCTCCTAATGTCCTCCACGCTATTCCTTATGTTCCACAAGTAAGTGAAACCATATGATAGTTGACTTTCTCTGCTTGACTTATTTCACTTAGCATAATCTCCTCCAGTCCCATCCATGTTGATGTAAAAGTTGGGTATTCATCCTTTCTGATGGCTGAGTGATATTCCATTGTATATATGGACCACATCTTTATCCATTTGTCTGTTGAAGGGCATCTCATCTCTTTCCACAGTTTGGCTATTGCAGACATTGCTGCTATGAACACTGGGGCGCATATGCCCCTTCTTTTAACTACATCTGTGTCCTTGGGGTAAATATCCAGGAGTGCAATTGCTGGGTCATAGGGTAGCTCTATTTTTAATTTTTTTCAGGCACCTCCACACTGTTTTCCAAAGTGGCTGTACCAACTTGCATTCCCACCAACAGTGTAAGAGGGTCCCCTTTCTCCACAACCTCTCCAACATTTGTTGTTTCTTTCCCTGTCCATTTTTGCCATTCTAACTGGTATAAGATGGTATCTCAATGTGGTTTTGATTTGAATTTCCCTGATGGCTAATGATGATGAACATTTTTTCATGTTGTCTGTTAGTCATTTGTATGTCTTCTTCACAGAAGTGTCTTTTCATACCTTCTGCCCATTTTTTGACTTATTTGTTTTTTGGGTGTTGAGTTTGAGAAGTTCTTTATAGATCTTGGATACTAGCCCTTTATCTGTAATGTCATTTGCAAATATCTTCTCCCATTCTGTGGGTTGTCTCTTTGTTTTGTTGACTGTTTCCTTTGCTGTGCAGAAGCTTTTTATCTTAATGAAGTCCCAAAAGTTCATTTTTGCTTTTGTTTCACTAGCTTTTGGAGATGGACCCTCAACTCTGTGGTCAAATAATCTTTGACAAAGCAGGAAAAAACATGCAATGGAAAAAAGACAGTCTCTTCAATAAATGGTGCTGGGAAAATTGGACATCCACATGCAGAAGAATGAAACTTGACCATTCTCTAACACCATACCCAAAGATAAACTCAAAATGGATGAAAGACCTCAATGTGAGACAGGAATCCATCAAAATCCTAGAGGAGAACATAGGCAGTAACCTCTTGGACATTGACCACAGCAACTTCTTTCAAGATACATGTCTCTCACTTTAAATCAAAAGCCAGAAATGGGGGCCCCTGGGCGGGTCAGTCGGTTAAGTGTCTGCTTTCGGCTCAGGTCATGATCCCAGGGTCCTGGGACTGAGCCCCACATCAGGTTCCCTGCTTGGTGGGGAGCCTGCTTCTCCCTCTCCCTCTGCTGCTCCCCCTGCTTGTACTGTCTCTCTCTGTCAAATAAATAAATAAAATCTTTTAAAAAAACAAAAACAAAAGCTAGAAATGATTAAGCTTAGTGAAGAAGGCAAAATGCCTAGCCAAAAGCTAGGCCTCTTGCATCAGACACTTAGCCAAGTTGTGAACTCAAGGGAAATGTTCTTGAAGGAAATCAGAAGTACCACTCCAGTGAATGCACAAATTATAAGACAGCAAAACAGTCTTATTGCTGATATGGATGATATATGCCGGATAAAAGATCAAACCAGCCACAACATTCCTTTAAGCCAAAACCTAATACAGAGCAAGGCCCTTACTCTCTTCAATTCTACAAAGACGGGAGGGATGAGGAAGCTACAGAAGAAAAGTTTGAAGCTAGCAGAGGTGAGTTCATGAGGTTTAAGGAAAGAAGAGATCTCCCTAATACAGAAGTACAAGGAGAAGCAGCAAGTATTGATAGAAGCTGCGGCAAGTTATCCAGAAGATCTAACTAAGATAGTTAATGAAGATGGCTACACTAAACAACAGATTTTCTATGTAAACAAAAAGGCCTTATATATTGGAAGATGCATCTAAAATTTTCATAGGTAGAAAGAAGTCAATGCCTGGCTTCAAAGGACACACTAACTCTCTTGTTAAGGGCTAATGTAGCTAGTGACTTTAAGGTGAAGCCAATGCTCACTTACCATTATGAAAATTCTAGGGCCCTTAAAAATTATGCTAACTCTACTCTGCCTGTGTCTATAAATGGAATAACAAAGCCTAAATGACAGCACTTCAGTTTACAACATGGTTTACTAAATGTTTTAAGGCCACGGTTAAGACCTACCATTCAGAAAAAAGTTCCTCTCAAAATATTAATGCTCACTGACAATGCACCTGGTCACCCAAGAGCTTTGATATACAATAAGATTAATGTTGTTTTCATGCCTGCTAACACATCCATTTCAGCCCATGGTTTGTGGAGTGATTTCAACTGTCAAGTCTTATTGTTTAAGAAATATGTTTTGTCTAGTTTCTAAAGATCATATCTGCCAGGTCAAGATTCCCCATCCAGACACAACGGTCCCAATGAGATGGAGCCCAAAGGTGTCACTGAGAGTAACTGGAATGAAACTATTGACAGCTTTGATGATGTGAACCTTTCTGAGTCCCTTTCCATGGCCTCTATTCGTATCGTTTTGAGAAGCCTTCTGCTATCCAGCAGCAAGCCATTTTTCCTTGTATTAGGGTTATGATGTGATTGCTCAAGCCCAATCTGGGACTGGAAAAACAGCCACTTTTGCCATATCGATCCTGTAAGAGATTAAGTCGGATCTAAAGGCTACATAGGCTTTGGTCCTGGCACCCACTAGAGAGTTGGCTCAGCAAATACAAAAAGTAGTCATGGCATTAGGAGATTACATGGGTGCCTCTTGCCATGCCTGCATTCAGGGGACCAATGTACATGCTGAGGTGTGTAAGCTGCAGATGGAAGTTCCCCATATCATTCTGGGTACCCCAGGTCACATGTTTGATATGCTTAACCAGAGATAACTATCTCCCAAAGACATCAAGATGTTTGTACTAGACAAGCTGATGAAATGTTAAGCCACAGATTCAAGGACCAAATCTATGACATATTCCAAAAGCTCAGTAGCAATACCCAGGTAGTTTTGCTGTGAGCTACAATGCCTTCCAACATGCTTGAGGTGACAAGAAGTTCATGAGGAATACCATTTGGATTCTGGTCAAGAAGGAAGTGTTGACCCTGGAGGGTATCCACCAGTTCTACATGAATGTGGAACAAGAAGAGTGGAAGCTGGACACACTGTATGACTTGTATGCAACCCTTACCATCATGCAGGCAGTCATATTCATCAATACCCAAAGGAAGGTTGATTGGCTCACTGAAAAGATACAGCCCCAAGACTTCACCACGTCCACCATGCACCGAGATATGGACCAAAAGGAATGAGATGTTATCACGAGGGAGTCACTCTACTGATCACAGATTTGCTGGCCAGAGGCACTGATGTGCAGCAGGTTTCTTTAGTCAACAATTATGACCTTCCCACCAACAGGGAAAACTACATCCACAGAATCAGTCATGGTGGACAATTGTGCCGTAAGGGTATGGCTATTAACATGGTGACAGAAGAAGACAAGAGGCCTCTTCAAGACATTGAGACCATCTAAAACACCTCCACTGAGGAGATGCCCCTCAGTGTTGCTGACCTCATCTGAGGGGCTACCCTGCTACCTAGCCCTACCCAGGGTTCAGTCCATGGGGGGCTGAAGAGGACAAGGAAGGGGGAGAGAAGCAAGCCAAGGGATGGACATGTCATTTTTTTGAGTAAATGTCACTTCTTGAGGCAAAAAAGAAATACAAATTTGTAAGGTTATAGCTGCCATAGATAGTGACTCCTTTATCTGGACACAGTAAATTGAAAACCTTCTGGAAAGGATTCACAATTCTAGATGACGTTAAGAACTTTCACGATTCATAGGAAGAGGTCAAAATATCAATATGAACAGGAGTTTGGAAGCAGCTGATTTCAACCCTCATGGATGACTTCGAAGGATTCACTACTTTCGTGGAGAAAGTAACAATAGATGTGGTATAAGTAGCAAGAGAACCAGAATTAGTTAAGTGCCAGAAGATGTGATTGAATTGCTGCAATTTCATGATAAAACTCGAACAGATAAAAAAAATAAAAAAATAAAAATAAAAAACACTTGAACAGATAAGGAGTTTCTTCTTATGGATGAACAAAGAAACTGGTTTCTTGAGATGGAATCTACTCCTGGTGACAATGCTGTGAAGACTGTTGAAATGACAACAAAGGATTTAGAATATTACATCAACCTAATTGATAAAGCAGCAGCAGAGTTTAAAAGGACTGACTCCAATTTTGGAAGAAGTTCTACTGTGGTTAAAATGCTATAAAACAGCATCACATGCTACAGAGTAAATCATTGTAAAAGGAAGAGTCAATTGATGTAGCAAACTTCACTGTTGTGTTATTTAAAGAATTGCCACAGCCACCTCAACCT
This sequence comes from Zalophus californianus, assembly GCF_009762305.2. NCBI lineage: Eukaryota > Metazoa > Chordata > Mammalia > Carnivora > Otariidae > Zalophus > Zalophus californianus. The sequence continues at coordinate 19,649,604 of NC_045595.1, read as the reverse complement.
TCAACAACCACCACGCTAATCAGTCAGCAGCTGTTAATAAGACAAAACCCTCCACCAGCAAAAATACTGTAATTTGATGAAAGCTCAGATGATAGCATTTTTGTAAGACTTATTTGAGGGAGAGAGAGAGAGAGCGAGAGCGAGCAGGGGGCAGGGGGAGAAGGGGAGAGGAAGAGAGAGAATCTCAAGCAGACTCCCTGCTGAGCACGGAGCCCAACACAGGGCTCAATCTCACAACCCTGAGATCATGATCTGAGCCAAAATGAAGAGTCAGACACTCTTCATGGGGGAGGGGGGACTCTAAATACTCTTCTTTTTAAGTTTTTATTACAATTCCAGTTAGTTAACATACGATGTAATAATTAGTTTCAGGTGTACAATACAGTGGTTCAACACCTCCAACACAACACCAGGTGATCATCACAACAAGTGTACTCCTTAATCCCCATCACCTATTTAACCCATTCCCCCACCCACCTCCCATCTGGTAACCCTCAGTTTGTTTTCTAAAGTTAAGACTCTTTCTTGGTGTGCCTTTCTCTCTTTTTTTTCCCTTTTATCAGTTTGTTTCTTAAATTCCACATACAAGTAAAATCATATGCTATTTGTCTTTCTCTGACTTAAGGTGTATACACTGTTTCATAGACATAATGCTACTGCACACTTAATAGCCTACAGTACAGTGTAAACATAACTTTTACACGCACTGGGAAACCAAAACTTCATTTGACTCACTTTATTGTGATATTCACTTTATTGCAGTGGTCTTCAAACCAAACCTGCAAGATCTCCAAGGCATACTTGTCCTTCTAATCCTGATTTGTGGAACTAACAAAGCTCCCAAAACAATGTTAAATAGAACTGTAAAGGCAGGTGTCCTTATTTTGTTCCAGAAGTTTGAAGAAAAACATTCTATGATTCATTATTAAGCATAACATTAGATGTGGGTTCTTCATATGTGCCTTTTATTAGATTGATAAATCCAATATTATGTAAAGTTTATAGGTTACATACATTTATATAAATTAAATATTTGTTTATACTAAGAGTTTTTACATCTATAAGCATAGGAAATATTGGTCTACAATTTTCTTTTAATTTCCTTGTTAGGTTTTTAGATCAAGGTTACACTGGCTTCCTAATGAGTTAGGAAATGTTTCATCCTCTTTTGCTTTCTAAAAGTATGTTTCATGGAATTCACATGTCAAACCATTTGGGACTTGATTCTTTGTGAGAAAATTCTTTTATTAGAAATTCACAGGGCACCTGGGTGGCTCAGTCAGTTAAGCGTCTGTCTTCAGCTCAGGTCATGATCCCAGGGTCCGGGGACTGAGCCCCTCATTGGGCTTCCTGCTCGGTGGGGGAGTCTGCTTCTCCCTCTCTCTCTGCCCTTCCCCACCCTGCTTGTACTCTCTCACTCTGCTCTGTCTCTCAAATAAATAAAATCTTTAAAAAAAAGAAATTCAATTTATTTAATGTATTTATCACTCTGATTTTCTATTTCCTATGTCAATTTTGTTCAAATGTGCCTTTTAAGGAATTTAAGATGATTCATAAAATTCCCTAATTCCCCCTCTTTCACTATGAATATATTCTATTTTTTAATTCAGTCTTATTAAAGATTTATCATTTTTAATAATCCTTTCAAAAAATCACTTTTACTTTTACTAGATTTCTCTAGTCTCCATCCATTTTCTACTTAATTGATTTCTGCTCTCATATTTTTTATTTCTTTCATTCTATTTTAATTTCCTATTGTTTTTCTAGTTTCTCCAGTAGGTAGCTTGGGTCGTCCACTTTAAATCTTTCTTTCCTTCCAGCCACTCTGGAAAACAGTTTGAAGGTTCCTCAAAAAGTTAAAAATAGAACGACCCTATGACCTAGCAATTGCACTATTAGGTATTTACCCAAAAGATACAAAAATACTAATTTGAAGGAAACATGCACCCTGATGTTTATAGCAGCATTATCAACAATAGCCAAATTATAGAAAGAGCCCAAACATCCATCAACTGATAAAGGAATAAAGAAGATGTGGGGGGTGTGTACGTGTGTGATAAAATATTACTCAACCATCAAAAAGAATGAAATCTTGCCATTTGCAGTGACATGGATGGAGGCAGAGTATTATGCTAAGTGAAATAAGTTAGTCAGAGAAAGATAAATACCATATGATTTCACTCAAATGTAGAATTTAAGAAACAAAACAAAAAGGGGTGCCTGGGTGGCATAGTCAGTTAAGCATCCAACTCTTGGTTTCAGCTCAGGTCATGATCTCAGGTTTGTGGGATCAAGACTTGCATCGGGCTCTGTGCTCAGGGCAGAGTCGGCTTGAGACTCTCTCTTCTTCTCCCTCTTCCCCTCTCCACATGCTTGCACATGAGCTCTCTCTCTAAAATAAATAATAAATCTTAAAAAAAAAAGACGACAAATGAACATGGGGTAAAAAGAGGCAAACCAAGAAATAGATTCTTTTCAAGATTTTATTTATTTATTAGAGAGAGCGTGTGCACGAGCACGGGGGAGGGGCAGACTCCCCACGTGGGGCTCGATCCGAGGACCCTGGATCATGACCTGAGCCGAAGGCAGACACTCAACTGACTGAGCCACCCAGGCGCCCCTAAGAAACAGATTCTTAACTATAGGGAACAAACTGACGATTGCTGGAGGGGAGGTAGGTGGGAGGGGTGGTTAAACAGATGACATGAATTAAGGGTACCTGCTGTGATGAGCACTGGGTGTTGTATATAAGTGATGAATCACTGAATTCTACACCTAAAACTAATATTACACTGTATTGTTACCTAACTGGAATTTAAGTAAAAACTTGAAAAGAAAAAAAATCTTTCTTTCCTTCCAATATAAGCATTTAAAACTACAAAATTTCCCCTGCTATGATGTGATAAGGGCAGTTACCTCTGTGGTCTTCCCCCTGAAAGCCCAAAACCTAGCCTTACATTAGACCCTGAATGAGGCTCACAGATACACTCTCACAGCCCAGAGCAGCCTCAGAAGAACTGCTACATGTGAGGTAGGGCCTGGCCAGGCTGGGCCTGAGAGGGACGCCCAGGGAAAAGAGCCCTGCATCAGTCAATGGACCAACGCTGCTTACATGGTTTGGACAAAAGCACTATGGAAACCTGAGAAGCTGGCTTCAGGGGAAATTGAGTAACGGGTACAAGAGCCCTCTGCACCACCTATGCAACTTCTCTGTAAACCTAAAATCACTCCAAACTAAAAACCTTATTAAAAACTTTTTAAAAAATAAAACAGGGGTGCCTGGGTGGCTCAGTCATTAAGCATCTGCCTTCGGCTCAGGTCATGAACCCAGGGTCCTGGGATCAAGCCCCGCATCAGGCTCCCTGCTCCGCAGGAAGCCTGCTTCTCCCTCTCCCACTCCCCCTGCTTGTGTTCCCTCTCTCGCTATGTCTCTCTCTGTCAAATAAATAAATAAAATCTTTAAAAAATAAATTAATAAATAAATAAAACAGAAAATAGATCAAAAGAAAATACCTAAACTGAAACACAGGTAGGAAAAGAATGGGGAAAAACAATAAGGATATAACAGACATGTGGAACTTACACAAAAGACCTAAAAAACAGACTAGTACCCTTTAAAAGACAGAAAAAAATAGGAAAGAATATTCACAAAGATAATGTCTGACATTTTTCTAAAACTGATTAAAAACATCAACCCACAAATTTGAAACGGAATTAAACAGAAAATTATACCTAGAGAAATGGCAAAAGGAATCCAATATGTGCCTAAATGATATTCCTAAACTCAAAACAAAGATGTAATTCAGGAATATAATTATAAAGATATAATTTGGGAAGGTTTTCCTGTGGGAGGGTGAAAAAGATTTTAAGAGAGATATTTAAAGGACACACTTTGTGCCAAAACAGCGATACAGAATGCTCAACATAAGACGTAGCCCAGAAATTTTAGTGAAGTTTTAAAAACTTTAAAAAGGAAAAAAATGGGGTTAAAATCACACTAGCCTCATATTTCTCGATAGTAAGTCAACACTGAAAGATACTAGAGAAACATTTTAAAGAAACTGGAGGAAAGAAAGTGTAAGTAAAGTATGTTCTATCCCACAAAGGTATTCTTAAAGCATGAAGTCAAAATACAAAAGTTACAAATATGTTCTAAACAATCCAAAATTCAAGGCATATATAGTCCATGATCCTTTCATGAGGAAACTATAAAAGGATGAAGATTTGAGGAAACTTCACAAAAAGAATTGACAATAAATATTAAATATATTTAACAGCAGAAATAAGGATAAAACAAATGTGGAAATGAAAGTGACAGAATATAAATTTTACGTGCCCTGGCAATGTAAAATGACAAAACAACAACTGGAAGGGAAAGGTGAGAGATAGGTTATCTGCTGATTGCTTCCATCTGGGATCCAAAGTTTATCATTTAGACTACACAAATCAAGAAAAAAATATAAGGTTATTTATTTAACAAAGAAAAGGTAAGTACTCAGAGACTTTCTTCTTAAAAATTTTTTAAAAATCCCTTACAGAAAAAAAAAAAAAAAACTAAAATCTAATCAGGCCAAAATTAAAAAGGTTATTATTGAGATGCAGGAAAAAATCGAGGCTCTAACTGCTAGGGTAAATGAGGCAGCAAAGAGAGTCAGTGATATAGAAGACAAAATGATGGAGAATAATAATTACTGGATCACGAAGGGAGGATGAGAAATTGGCAATACCATAAAGTAAAATAATATTAAAAGAACAGTCATCCCAAAAGAGGAGGAGAGAAAAAAGGGAGGTAGAAAGATTACCTGAACAAATTATAGCTGAGAACTTCCCTAATCTGGGGAAGGAAAGAGGCATTCAAGTCCAGGAGGCACAGAGAACACACACCCCCATATCAATAAAAATAGGTCAACACCTCAGCTTTTAATAGTGAAGCTTGTAAATTTCAGACTTAAAAGAGAAAATTCTGAAAGCAGTGCAGAACAAGTGGTCCTTAACCTAAAAGGCAGAAACATAAGACTGGCAGAACACAGATCAGGACTGCCATGATATAGTCAAGGTACTAAATGAGAAAAATATGCAGTAAGAATACCTTATACAGAAAGGCTGTTATTCAGAACAGAAGGAGAAATAAAGAGTTTCCAGGAAAAGAGAAACTAAAGGAATCTCTGATCACTAAACCATCCCTGCAAGAAATATTAAAGGGCATCCTCTGAACAAAGAAAGAGCCCAAAAATAACAAAGAACAGAAAGGAACAGAGACAATCTAAGGAAACAGCAACTTTACAGGTAATACAATGGCACTAAATTCAAATCCTTCAGTAGTTACTCTGAATGTAAAAGGGACTAAAGGCTCCAATCAGAGGACACAGAGCATCAGATTGGATTAAAAAAAAAAAAAAGACCTATTAATATGCTCTCTACAAGAGACTCGTTGTAGACCCAAAGACACCTCCAGACTTCAAGTGAGGGGGTAGAGAACAATTTACCATGCTAATGCACATCAAAAGAAACCTGGGGTAGCAATCCTTACATTAGACAAACTAGATTTTAAACCAAAGACTGCAGTAAGAGATGAAGAAGGGCGCTATGTCATAATAAAAGGTTCTATCCAACAAGATCTAACAACTGTAAATATTTATGCCCCTAACATGGGAGCAGCCAATTATATACACCAAGTAATAACAAAACTGAAGAAACACAATGATAACAGTACAACAACAGCAGGACTTTAACACCCCACTCACAGCAATGGACAGATCATCTAAGCAGAAGATCAACAAGAAAACAAGGGCTCTGAAAGACACACTGGACCAGATGGACTTCACAGATATATTCAGAGCATTTCATCCTGAAGCAACAGAATACACATTCTTCATGAGTGCACACGGAACATTCTCCAGAATAGAGCACATACTGGGTCACAAATCGGGTCTCAGCTGGTACCAAAAGACTGGGATTATTCCCTGCATATTTTCAGACCACAGTACTTTAAAACTTGAACTCAATCGCAAGAGAAAATTCGGAAGGACTACAAATACATGGAGGTTAAATAGCATCCTACTAAAGAATGAATGGGTCAACCAGGAAATTAAAGAAAAATTTTTGAGAATTCCTCAAAACAAATGAAAATGAAAACACAACAGTTCAGAATCATTAGGATGTAGGAAAGGTGGTCCTAAGAGGGAAGTATATAGCAACACAGGCTTTTCACAAGAAACAAGAAGTCTCAGGTACACAACCTAATCCTACACCTAAAGGAGTTGGAGAAAGAACAGCAAATAAAATCTAAAACCAGCAGAAAAAGGGAAATAATTAAGATTAGAGCAGAAATCAATGAAATAGAAACCAAAAGAACAGTAGAACAGATAAACATAACCAGGAGCTGGTTCTCTGAAAGAATTAATAGGATCGATAAACCCCTTGCCAGGCTTACCAAAAAGAAAAGAGAAAGGACCCAAATAAATAAAATCACGAATGAGAGAGGGCAGATCACAACCAACACCTAAGAAATACGATTATAAGAGAATATTATGAGCAATATATGCCCCCAAAATCAAACAGTCTGGAAGAAATGGATGCATTCCTAGAAACATATAAATGACCAAAACTGAAACAGGAAGGACAGAAAACCTGAACAGACCCATAACCAGAAAAAGAAATTGAAGCAGTAATCAAAAATCTCCCAACAAACTAGAGTCCAGGGCCAGATGGCCTCCCAGCAGAATTCTACCAAACATTTAAAGAAGAATACCTATTCTTTTGAAGCTGTTCCAAAAAACAGAAATGGAAGGAAAACTACCAAACTCATTCTGTGAGGCATTACCTTGATCTCATAACCAGACAAAGACGCCACCAAAAAGGATAACTACAGACCAATATCCCTGATGAACTTGGATGCCAAAATTCTCACCAAGATACTAGCCAGTAGGATCCAACATTACATTAGAAGGATTATTCACCACGATCAAGTGGGATTCATTCCTGGGCTGCAAAGGTGGTTCAACATCCACAAACCAATCAATTAATAAGAGAAAGGACAAGAACCATATGACCCTCTCAAGAGATGCAGAAAAAGCATTTGACAAAATACAGCATCATTTCTTGAGTAAAACTCTCCACGGTGTAGGGATAGATGGAACATACCTCAGTATCTTAAAAGCCACGTATGAAAAACCCACAGCTAATATCATCCTCAATGGGGAAAAACTGAGAGCTGTTCCCCTAAGGTCAGGAACATGACAGGGATGTCCACTCTCACCACTGTTTTCAACAGAGTACTGGAAGTCCTAGCCTCAGCAATCAGACAACAACAAAAAAGCATCCACGTCGGCAAAGAAGTAATCAAAGTCTCACTCTTTGCAGATGACATGACACTCTATATTGAGAACCCAAAAGACTCCACCCAAAAATTGCTAGAACTCACACAGGAATTCAGCAAAGTGGCAGGATATAAAATCAATGCACAGAAGTCAGCTGCATTCCCATACACTAACAACGAGACAGAAGTAAGAGAAATCAAGGAATCGATCCCATTTACCATTGCACCAAAAACCGTAAGACACCTAGGAATAAACCTAACCAAAGAGGTAAAGGATCCATACCCTGAAAACTATAGAACACTTACAAAAGAAATTGAAGAAAACACAAAGAAATGGAAAAACATTCCATGCTCATGGATTGGAAGAACAAATACTGTTAAAATGTCTATGCTACCCAAAGCAATCTACACTGTCAATGCAATCCCTAACAAAATACCATCAACATTTTTCACAGAGCTGGAAAAAATAATCCTAAAATTTGTATGGAACCAGAAAAGACCCCAAATAGCCAGAAGAATGCTGTAAAAGAAAACCAAACCTGGTGACATCACAATTCCAGATTTCAAGCTCTATTACAAAGCTGTAATCATCAAGACAGTATGGTACTGGCACAAAAACAGACACATAGATCAATGGAACACAACAGAGAATCCAGAAATGGACCCTCAACTCCATGGTCGACTAATCTTCAACAAAGCAGGAAAGAACATCCAATGGAAAAAAGACAGTCTCTTCAACAAATGGTGTTGGAAAAATTGGACAGCCACATGCAGAGGAATGAAACTGGACCATTTCCTTACACCATACACAAAAATACACTCATAATGACTGAAAGACCTAAATGTGAGACAGGAATGCATGAAAATCCTAGAGGAGAACACAGGCAGCAACCTCTTTGACCTCGACCACAGCAACTTCTTGTTAAACATGTCTACAAAGGCAAGGGAAACAAAAGCAAAAATGAACTATTGGGACTTCAACAAGATAAAAAGCTTTTGCACAGCAAAGGAAACAGGTGACAAAACTAAAAGGCAACCTACAGAATGGGAGAAGATATTTGCAAATGTCTTATCAGACAAAGGGCTAGTATCCAAAATCTATAAAGAACTTATTAAACTCAACACCCAAAAAAACAAATAATCCAGGCAAGGAATGGGCAGAAAACATGAACAGACATTTCTCCAAAGATGATACACAACTTACCAACAAACACATGAAAAAATGCTCAACATCACTCAGCATCAGGGAAATAAAAATTAAAACCACAGTGAAATACCACCTCAGAGCAGTCAGAATGGCTAAAATTAACAAGTCAGGAAACATCAAATGTTGGCAAGGATGCGGAGAAAGGGGAACCCTCGTACACTGCTGGTGGGAATGCAAGGTGGTACAGTCACTCTGGAAAACACTATTGAAGGTTCCTCAAAAAGTTAAAAATAGAGCTACCCTATTACCCAGCAATTGCACTACTAGGTATTTACCCAACAGATACAAACGTAGTGATCCGAAGGGGAATCTGCATTCCAATGTTTATCGCAGCAATAGCCACAAAAGCCAAACAATGGAAAGAGCCCAGATGTCCATAGACAGATAAATAGATAAAGAAGATGTGGTATATATATATACAGTGGAATATTACTCAGCCATCAAAAAGAATGAAATCTTATCATTTGCAACGACATGGATGGAACTACAGGGTATTATGCTAAGTGAAATAAGTCAATCAGAGAAAGACAATTACATGATTTCACTCATATGTGGAATTTAATAAACAAAACAGAGGATCATAGGGGAAGGAAGGGAAAAATCCAATAAGACAAAATCAGAGAGGGAGACAAACCGTAAGATACTCTTAACTATAGGAAACTGAGGGTTGCTGGGGGGGGATGGGGTAACTGGGCGATGGGCATTAAGGAGGGCACATGATATAATGAGCACCGGATTTTAAATACAACAGATGAATCACTGAACTCCACCTCTGAAACTAATAACGCACTATACATTAATTGAATTTAAATAAAATAAAATTAAGTTTATTTTTTTAATTTTATTTTATTATGTTAGTCACCATACGTCATTAGTTTTTGATGTGGTGATCCACGATCCATTGTTTATTTTTTTAAAGATTGTATTTATTTATTTGACACAGAGAGACAGTGAGAGAGACAGCACAAGCAGAGGGAATGGCACACAGGCAGAGGGAGAGGGAGAAGGAGGCTCCCTGCTGAGCAAGGAGACTGACGCAGGGCTCGATCCCCAGGACTTTGGGATCATGACTGAGCCGAAAGCACCTGTTTAACCAACTGAGCCACCCAGGCACCCCTAAAATTAAGTTTGAAAAAAGAAAAAATAATCTATCCTGTAACTAGTTTTACATACTCAGAAGACCAACAAAATAAACTAAAAAAATAAAAAGAGTAAGATTGTATCCATATGCATATATACACACAAATATAAATCAACATATGGAATCAATAGAAATATAACAATCTAAAAGATCTCATTTACAGCAGCAAACAAAAGGGTAAATAAATAGGAAAAAACTTAGAAAATATGCAAGATCTATATAGAAAAAAAATTTAAAGCACCAACGAAGGGCAAATGCACATACCCATATATCCAACATCTCTAACATCTCTGATCTTATCCTAGAGATACACATGCCAAGTGTAAATAAAGGTTGACAAGTATATTCAAGGTAATTCACTGCAACAATGATTAGTGAAAAATATAAATAGTTCAAACATCCATTAAAAAAGGACCAGTTATTGGACTGTGGCATAACCATTTACTAGAATACTATGCAGATGCTAATATAAGGAAGCTCTCTATGGACTATATAGAAATATCTCTGAGAAATATTAAGTAGGAGGAGGAAGAGTGCTGAACAGGGAGTACAATAAGTATAATTTTTAGTGCTAAAAAATAATTAAAAATAAGAATACACATTAATATTTGCTTGTTCTGTCTATGCATACAGAAACTCCAGGAGAATATGTATGGAACAACTGTGAAAAAGGTGAAGAACTAGGTGGTGTAGCTTTTTTTATCTTGGGACTTTTAAGCCATCTGACTATTAGCTATTCAAATACATGAATTAAAAGATATCCAAACAGACAAATAAGTTAGAATTCAGGACTAAAACCAACAGAATGAAGTTGAGTAGGAATAAAGATGGAAATCCGTAATTTAGGCTCCAAAAGATCACTTAAATACAAAAGATCTTAAAAGTACTTCGGGGCGGCTGGCTGGCTCAGTTGATAGAGCATGTGACTCCTGATCTTGGGATCTTGAGTTCAAGCCCCATGTTGGGTATAGAACTTACCTAATTAAAAAAAAAAAAAAAAAAGTATTTCATGTGAAAAGCTTGGTTAGATTTGGTGATTTAAGAGAAACAAACAACATGAAATGCCTACCCCAAAAAACGTCAATGTCATTGTCAACTTCATTAACAAAGAACTCAGGGCAGAGAACACACACAGTAAAAGTTCTATTCTACTCTGACATAAATGATCATGATACATCTTGTATGCTGTGCCTAGCTGGGAGGCATTTTAAAAGAAATACTAAGACTATACGAAAACCAGAGGAAGAGATAAAACTATAGCAACACTGATCTAAACTCCCTGTGGGATATAGAGAAGCGCAATACACAAAACATGACTTCAAAGAGTATGATCTTGCTTAGGATATAATTATAAACACCAAGTATTTCGGGATAAATAAGACAGCAACTTTTACTCAGCTCAGATGAAATTCAGTTGCCAAAAAGAAAACTGTTTTAAGCACTGAGATAATATATTTTAAGAAAAATCCTATGACATAGTAAGAGTTGAGTAAATGGTAAAATTCCCTCAACATGAATGGTTCCCAATACCAATAAATGAATATAGTGTATCAGGCCTTCAATGACCTGATCTCTTCATCTTTCAACAATTCCTCAAATTTGTACCCGACATGGTTGGAACTATGAGCAATCAGCTCCATTATACTTCAAGCTTTTTTATATAGTGTTTTTTGTAAATGGTGTTCTCCAAAATGCCCTTTCTCTCATCATTCTCATGCCAATCTCCTGAAAACTTCTATTCATTTTGCAACCTCAACCCATGCATTTCCTTCTCTTTGAAACATTCCTGACCTACACAAGCAAAGTTAATTATATCATTCACTGGTCAACTTTCAATAATATACACTGAGCATTTCCCATATGTCTGGCAAGACGCCAGGTGCAGAGGATACAGTAGTGAAAAAGACAGACCTGGATGCTAGGCTTTCAGAGCTCACATTTCAGTGGAGAAGAAAAACCAGCAATCCCTATAAAATCTGTCCAGTGCTATGTTAAGTACATAAAAGGTACAATGGGTGCACACAGCAGAGTACTCAAACGTGGTCTAGGGACAAGGCAGGCCTCTATGAGGAAACTTAAGCTGAAAACTCAAGGATTAATATGAATAAGACAAAAATGGGTGAAAAAATTAAGTGTTAGAACAGCATGCACAAAAAGCAAAAAAGAAAAAGTGTCAGAAACTAACATGGTAGACTGGTTAAATACAATTAAAGAGAGTGAGGCTTGCAGTTATGTAGTTAGAGAAATACAGCAGGGTCAAATCTCCAAGATCCAGAGGCTGGAGAAAACGGTGCAATTTTTAAACAATTTAAAGGTTCAACACAGCAGATTAATAAATCGGTGACAAAGAATGAAGCTGGAGAGGTAAGCAGGAGCCAAAGTTCCAAGGGGCTTTCAAATCATTGTAAGAATTGATAAACCTTCAGCTAGATGTATCAAAAGAGAGAGAGAAAAAAAAGACAAACAAAATCAAAAATGAAAATGGAGAATAACCAACACCAAAGAAATACAAAGGATTATGAGACAATTATGAAAACTTACATGCCAACAAACTGAACAATCTAGAAGAAATGGATAAATTCCTAGAAACATATAACCTCCCAAAACTGAATGAGGAAGAAATAGAAAATTTGAACGGACCTATTACCAGCAATGAAATTGAAGTAGTGATCAAAAAATTCCAACAAACATTAGCCATCAGGGAAATTCAAATCAAAACCACATTGAGATACCACCTTACACCAGTTGGAATGGCAAAAATTGACAAGGCAAAAAACAAAAAATGTTGGAGAGGTTGTGGAGAAAGGGGAACCCTCTCATACTGTTGGTAGGAATGCAAGTTGGTACAGCCACTTTGGAAAACAGTGTGGAGGTGCCTCAAAAAATTAAAAATAGAGCTACCCTGTGACCCAGCAATTGCACTACTGGGTATTTACCTCAAAGACACAGATGTAAAGAAAAGAATGGTCATATGCACCCCAATGTTCATAGCAGCAATGTCCACAATAGCCAAACTGTGAAGGAGCCAAGATGACCTTCATAAAGATAAAGAAGATGTGGTCCATACATACAATGGAATATTACTCAGCCATCAGAAAGGATGAATACCCAACTTTTACATCAACATGGATGGGACTGAAGGAGATTATGCTAAATGAAATAACTCAAGCAGAGAAAGACAACTATGTGGTTTCACTTGTATGTGGAACATAAGAAATAGAATGAAGGACATTAGGAAAAGGAAGGGAAAAATGAAGGGGGGGAAATCAGAGGGGGAGATGAACCATGAGAGACTATGGACTCTGAGAAACAAACTCAGAGTTTCAGAGGGGAGGGAGGTGGAGGGATGGGTTAGCCCAGTGATGGGTATTAAGGAGGGCACATATTGCAAGGAGCACTGGGTGTTGTGCACAAATGATGAATCATGGAGCACTACATCGGGAACTAATGAAGTACTGTATGGTGACTAACATAATAAAAAAAATTAAAAAATTAAAAATAAACAAAACAAAAAATTCCAACAAACAAAAGTCAAGGACCAATAGCTTCACAAGTGAATTCTTTTTCAAAAAAACCGTATTTTATTTAAATTCAAACAGGGGTGTCTGGGTGGCTCAGTCATTAAGCATCTGCCTTCGGCTCAGGTCATGATCCCTCCTGGTCCTGGGATCAAGCCCCACATCGAGCTCCCTGCTCCACGGGAAGTCTGCTTCTCCCTCTTCCAGTCCCCCTGCTTGTGTTCCCTCTCACGCTGTCTCTCTCTGTCAAATAAATAAATAAAATCTTTAAAAATAAATAAATAAATTCAAACAAACTGAGGGTTGCAGAAAGGGAGGTGGATGGGTAGATGCTGTAACTCGGTGATGGGCATTAAAGAGGGCATGTGATACGATAAGCACTGGGTGTTATACTCAACGAATGCATCACTGAACATTATATCAAAAACTAATGATGTACTATACCTTAACTAACTGAATTTAAATTTTGAAAAAATCCAATTAATTAACACATAGTGCATTACTAGTTTCAGAGGCAGAGTTCAGCGATTTACCAGTTGTATTTAAAATCCAGTGCTCATTACATCATGTGCCCTCCTTAATGCCCATCACCCAGTTACCCCATCCCCCCCACCCCACCTCCTGCAACCCTCAGTTTGTTTCCTATAGTTAAGAGCCTCTTGTGGCTTGTTTCCCTCTCCCGATTTTGTCTTATTTTATTTTTCCCTCCCTTCCCCTATGATCCTGTTTTGTTTCTTAAATTCCACATGAGTGAAATCATATAACTGTCTCTCTGATTGACTTATTTCACTTAGCATAATACCCTGTAGTTCCACTCACATTGTTTCAAACAATAAGATTTCTCATTGCAAATGACAAGATTTCTTTCTTTTTCTTTTTTTTTTTGATGGCATTATATATATATAATATATACATATACATTTTATCTTCTTTATCCATTCATCTGTCGATGAACATCTGGACTCTTTCCATAGTTTGGGTATTGTGGACAGTGCTGCAGTAAACATTGGGGTGCAAGTGCCCTTTCAGATCACTTCACAAAGTGAATTCTATCAAACATTTAAAAAAGTTAATACCTATTCCTCTCAAACCATTCAAAGAAATAGAAGAGGAAGGAAAGCTTCCAAATTCATTCTAGGCCACATTACCCTGCTACCAAAAGCAAGTAAGAACACTACAGGCCAGTATCTCTGATAAGCACAGATACAAAAATTCTCAACAAAATACTAGCAAGGGGAACCCAACAATATATTTAAAAAATCATTCACCACACACACATTCATGCCAGGGATGTAAGGATGGTTCAATATTTGCAAATCAATCATCATATACCCCATCAACAAGAGGAAGCATAAAAGTCATTTATAATAAAAGAAAAGTATCATTTCAACCGATGCAGAAATAGCATTTGACAAAGTACAACATCCATTCATGATTAAAAAAAAAAAAAAAAACCCTCTACAAAGTAGGTTTAGAAGGAACATACTTCAACATAATAAAGGCCACTTAAAAAAAAAAAAAAAAACTCATAGCTAGCATTATAGTCAACAGGGGAAAACAGAGCTTTTCCCCTAAAGTCAGAAACAACACAAGGATGTCCACTCTCACCACTTTTATTCAACACAATACTGAAAGTCCTAGGCACAGCAATCAGAAAAGAAAAAGGAACAAAAGGCATCCAAATCAGCAAGGAAGAAGGAAAACTTTCACAATTTACAGATGACATGATACTTTACGTAGAGAACCCTAAAGACTCTACCAAAAAAAAACTACTAGAAGTGATAAATGAATTCAGTAACATCACAAAATACAAAATCAATATATGGAAATCCACTGCATTTCTATACACAAAAAATGAAGCAACAGAAAGAAAAATTAGGGAATCAATCCCATTTACAATTGCACCAAAAACAGTAAGATACAAATAAACCTAAC
The DNA here is from genome assembly GCF_009762305.2 of Zalophus californianus. Classification (NCBI taxonomy): domain Eukaryota; kingdom Metazoa; phylum Chordata; class Mammalia; order Carnivora; family Otariidae; genus Zalophus; species Zalophus californianus. Next base: position 19,634,485 of record NC_045595.1, on the reverse strand, counting down.
TAAAGAGATGAGAGAGTTGTACTCCAAAAACACTGATGAAAGAAATTGAAGATGACAGAAAGAAATGGAAAGACATTCCAGGCTCATGGATTAGAACAGATATTGTTAAAATGTCTCTATAACCCAAAGCAATCTACACATTTCATGCAGTCCCTATCAAAATACCATCAACATTTTTCATAGAGCTAGAACAAACAATACTAAAATTTGTATGGAACCACAAAAAACCACCCTGAATAGCCAAATCAACCTTCAAAAAGAAAAGCAAAGCTGGAGGCATCATGATTCCAGACTTCAAGCTCTATTACAAAGCTGTAGTCATCAAGACAGTATGGTACTGGCACAAAAAGAGACACAGAAATCAATGGAACAGAATAGAAAACCCAAAAAGGAAACCACAATGATACGGTCAATTAACCTTCAACAACACAGAAAAGAATATCCAATGGAAAAAAGACAGTCTCTTCAACAAATAGTGTTGAGAAAACTGGACAGCAACATTCAGAAGAATGAAACCACACTACTTGCTTACACCATACACAAACTAAATTAAAAATGGATTAAAAACCTAAATGGGAGACAGGAAATCATTAAAATCATAGAGAACACAAGCAGTAACCTCTTTGACATCAGTCATAGCAACTTCTTTCTAGATATGTCTCATGCAGGAAGGGAAACAAAAGCAAAAATAAACTATTGGAACTTCATCAAAATAAACAGCTCTGCAGGGCACCTGGATGGCTCAGTCCCTTGAGTGTCTGACTCTTGATTTCAGCTCTGGTCATGATCTCAGGGTCGTGAGACTGAGCCTTATGTCAGGCTCCGTGCTCAGCAGAGGGTCTGCTTGAGATTCTCTCTCCCTCTCTCCCTGCTCACTCTCGTGCTCTCTCGCAAATAGCTTCTACAGAGCAAAAGAAATTCAATCAACAAAACTAAAAGGCAACCTACAGAATGGGACAAGATATTTACAAATGACATACCTGATAAACGGTTAGTATCCAAAATATATAAAGGACTTATTAAACTTGACACCCAAAAAACAAATAATCCAGTTGAGAAATGGGCAGAAGACATGCTCAAGAATGTTTGGGTCAACCAGGAAATCAAAGAAGAACTTAAAAAATTCATGGAAATCAATGAGAACGAAAATACGTCAGTCCAAAATCTATGGGATACTGCAAAGGCGGTCCTAAGGGGGAAATACATGGCCATCCAAGCCTCACGCAAAAAAAAAAAAAAAAAAAAAAAAAAAACAGAAAAATTCCGATTTCACCAACTAACTCTACACCTTAAAGAACTAGAGAAAAAGCAACAAACGATGCCTAAGCCACAAATTAGAAGAGAAATAATTAAGATTAGAGCAGAGATCAATGAATTAGAAACCAGAAACACAGTAGATCAGATAAACGAAACTAGAAGTTGGTTGTTTGAAAGAATTAATAAGATCGATAAACCACTGGCGAAACTTATCCAAAAGAAAAGAGAAAGGACCCAAATTAATAAAATTATGAATGAAAGGGGAGAGATCATGACTAAAACCAAGGACAATTATTAGAAATTATCATCAACAACTATATGCGAATAAACTGAGCAATCGGGATGAAATGGAGGTCGTCCTGGAAACCTATAAGCTGCCAAGACTGACACAGGAAGAAATTGACAACCTGAATAGGGCAATAACCAGTAACAAGACTGAAGCAGTGATCAAAAACCTCCCAAAAAACAAGAGTCCAGGGCCTGATGGATTCCCTGGGGAATTCTACCAAACATTCAAATAGAAATAATACCTATTCTACTGAAACTGTTTCAAAAAATGGAAACAGAAGGAAAACTTCCAAACTCATTCTATGAGGCCAGCATTACCTTAATCCCCAAACCAGGCAAAGACCCCATCAAAAAGAAGAATTTCAGACCGATATCCCTGATGAATATAGATTCCAAAATCCTCAACAAAATCCTAGCTAATAGGATCCAACAATACACTAAAAGGATCATCCACCATGACCAAGTGGGATTTATCCCCGGGATGCAAGCGTGGTTCAACATTCGCAAATCAATCAATGTGATAGAACACATTAATAAGAGGAGAGAGAAGAACCATATGGTCCTCTCAATTGATGCAGAAAAAGCATGTGACAAAATACAGCATCCTTTCCTGATTAAAACTCTTCAGAGTATAGGGATAGAGGGAATATTCCTCAAGTTCATAAAATCCATCTACAAAAAACCCACGGCGAATATCATCCTCTGTGGGGAAAGCTGAGAGCCTTTCCCTTAAGATCAGGAACACTCTCGCCACTATTGTTCAACATAGTACTAGAAGTCCTAGTAACAGCAATCAGACAACAAAAAGAAATAAAAGGTATTCAAATTGGCAAAGAAGTCAAACTCTCTTTTCACAGATGACATGATACTTTATGTGGAAAACCCAAAAGACTCCACCCCCAAATTACTAGAACTCATACAGCAATTCAGTAATGTGGCAGGATACAAATTAATGCACAGAAATCAGTTGCTTTCTTATACACTAACAACGCAACTGGAGAAAGAGAAATTAGAGATATGATTCCATTTACAATAGCACTAAAAACCGTAAGATACCTCAGAATAAACCTAACCAAAGAGGTAAAGGATCTATACTCTAGGAACTACAGAATACTCATGAAAGAAATTGAAGAAGACACAAAAAGATGGAAAAATATTCCACGCTCATTGATCGGAAGAATAAACATTGTTAAAATGTCTATGCTATCCAGAGCAATCTATACCTTCAATGCCATCCCGATCAAAATTCCAATGACATTTTTCAAAGTGCTGGAACAAACAATCCTAAAATTTGTACAGAATCAGGAAAGACCCCGCATCGCCAAGGAAATGTTGAAAAAGAAAAACAAAGCTGAGGGCATCATGTTGCCCGATTTCAAGCTGCATTATAAAGCTGTGATCACCAAGACAGCATGGTACTGGCACAAAAACAGACATATAGACCAATGGAACAGAAGAGAGAACCCAGATGTGGACCTTCAACTCTATGGTCAAATAATCTTTGACAAAGCAGGAAAAAACATGCAATGGAAAAAAGACAGTCTCTTCAATAAATGGTGCTGGGAAAATCGGACATCCACACGCAGAAGAATGAAACTCGACCATTCTCTAACACCATACCCAAAGATAAACTCAAAATGGATGAAAGACCTCAATGTGAGACAGGAATCCATCAAAATCCTAGAGGAGAACACAGGCCATAACCTCTTGGACATCAGCCACAGCAACTTCTTTCAAGATACATCTCCGAAGACGAACCATGAGAGACTATGGACTCTGAAAAACAAACTGAGGGTTCTAGAGGGGAGGGGGTGGGAGGATGGGTTAGCCTGGTGATGGGTATTAAAGAGGGCACATTCTGCATGGAGCACTGTGTGTTATATGCAAACAATGAATCATGGAACACTACATCAAAAACTAATGATATAATGTATGGTGATTAACATAACATAAAAAAAAAAGATACATCTCCAAAAGCTAGTGAAACAAAAGCAAAAATGAACTTTTGGGACGTTATCAAGATAAAAAGCTTTTGCACAGGGGTACCTGGGTGGCTCAGTTGGTTAAGCGACTGCCTTCGGCTCAGGTCATGATCCTGGAGTCCCGGGATCAAGTCCCACATTGGGCTCCCTGCTCAGCAGGGAGTCTGCTTCTCCCTCTGACCCTTCCCCCTCTCATGCTATCTCGTTCTCTCTCTCAAATAAATAAAATCTTTAAAAATAAAAAAAAAAAGCTTCTGCACAGCAAAGGAAACAGTCAACAAAACAGAGAGACAACCAACAGAATGGGAGAAGATATTTGCAAATGACACTACGGATAAAGGGCTGGTATGCAAGATCTATAAAGAACTTCTCGGGGCGCCTGGGTGGCTCAGTCATTGAGCGTCTGCCTTCGGCTCAGGTCATGATCCCAGAGTCCTGGGATTGAGCCCCGATTGGACTCCCTGCTTGGCGGGAAGCCTGCTTCTCCCTCTCCCACTCCCTCTGCTTGTGTTCCCTCTCTCACTGTGTCCTCTCTGTCAAATAAATAAATAAAATCTTTAAAAAAAAAAAAAAAAAAAGAACTTCTCAAACTCAACACCCAAAAAACAATCAAGTCAAAAAATGCGCAGAAGATATGAAAAGACACTTCTCTGAAGAAGACATACAAATGGCTAACAGACACATGAAAAAATGTTCATCATCATTACCCATCAAGGAAATTCAAATCAAAACCACATTAAGATACCACCTTACACCAGTTAGAATGGCAAAAATGGACAGGGAAAGAAACAACAAATGTTGGAGAGGTTGTGGAGAAAGGGGAACCCTCTTACACTGTGGTTGGGAATGCAACTTGGTACAGCCACTTTGGAAAACAGTGTGGAGGTGCCTGAAAAAATTAAAAAATAGAGCTACCCTATGACCCAGCAATTGCACTCCTGGGTATTTACCCCAAGGACACAGATGTAGTGAAAAGAAGGGCCATATGCAGCCCAATGTTCATAGCAGCAATGTCCACAATAGCCAAACTGTGGAAAGATCAGATATGCCCTTCAACAGATAAATGGATAAAGATGTGGTCCATATATACAATGGAATATCACTCAGCCATCAGAAAGGATGAATACCCAACTTTTACATCAACATGGATGGGACTGGAGGAGATTATGCTAAGGGAAATAAGTCAACCAGAGAAGTCAATTAGCATATTGTTTCACTTATTTGTGGAACATAAGGAATAGCATGGAGGACATTAGAAGGAAGGGAAAAATGAAGGGGGGGGAATCGGAGAGGGAGACGAACCATGAGGGACTGTGGACTCTGAGAAACAAGCTGGGACATACATAAGACTTTTTTAATTTTTTTATTATGTTAGTCACCATACAGTACATCATTATTTTTGATGTAGTGATCCATGATTCATTGTTTGTGTCTAACACCCAGTGCTCTATGCAATACGTGCCCGCCTTAATACCCATCACTGGGCTAACCCATCTCCCCCACCCACTCTAGTTGCTAGTGTATAGATCCTTTACCTCTTCGGTTAGGTTTATTCTGAGGTATCTTATGGTTTTTGGTGCTATTGTAAATGGAATCGTATCTCTAATTTCTCGTTCTACAGTTACGTTGTTAGTGTATAAGAAAGCAACTGATTTCTGTGCATTAATTTGTATTCTGCCACATTACTGAATTGCTGTATGAGTTCTAGTAATTTGGGGGTGGAGTCTTTTGGGTTTTCCACATAAAGCATCATGTCATCTGCGAAAAGAGAGTTTGACTTCTTCTTTGCCAATTTGAATACCTTTTATTTCTTTTTGTTGTCTGACTGCTGTTGCTAGAACTTCTAGTACTATGTTGAACAACAGTGGCGAGAGTGTTCCTGATCTTAAGGGAAAGGCTCTCAGCTTTCCCCACGGAGGATGATATTCGCCGTGGGTTTTTTGTAGATGGATTTTATGAACTTGAGGAATATTCCCTCTATCCCTATACTCTGAAGAGTTTTAATCAGGAAAGGATGCTGTATTTTGTCACATGCTTTTTCTGCATCAATTGAGAGGACCATATGGTTCTTCTCTCTCCTCTTATTAATGTGTTCTATCACATTGATTGATTTGCAAATGTTGAACCACGCTTGCATCCCGGGGATAAATCCCACTTGGTCATGGTGGATGATCCTTTTAGTGTATTGTTGGATCCTATTAGCTAGGATTTTGTTGAGGATTTTGGAATCCATATTCATCAGGGATATCGGTCTGAAATTCTTCTTTTTGATGGGGTCTTTGCCTGGTTTGGGGATTAAGGTAATGCTGCACAGACTTTAGAACCTAAGACCAAATACAGTCAATAATCAAAACAAAGATGAAAGCAGGTGTCTATACAGTTAGAAGAAATCCTCACAGGAGAACTTTAAAAGCATTAGAACAATTTGAGAATTACAATCAGAATGACTGATTATGTCATATGGAATAAATAAATAACAATGAGTACATAATGATATTTAAAAAAAGAAAAAGGAGGAGGAGCAAGATGGCGGAGAACTAGGAGACCTAAATTTCATCTGGTCCCTGGAATTCGGCTAGATAAGTATCAAACCATTCTGAACACCTACAAACTCAACAGGAGATTGAAGAAAAGAATAGCAGCAACTCTATGAACAGAAAAGCAACCACCTTCTGGAATTGTGTATTTTTGGGGGGGGTCCTTGTTACCCTATTAGCATTTTGTTCTCTCGTTCATCTGTTGTCCTCAGAACAAAATGACAAAATAGAAAAACTCACCTGAAAAAAAAAAGAACAAAAGACAGTACCGGCTGCCAGGGACCTAATCAATACAGACGTTAGTAAGATGTCAGAACTAGAGTTCAAACTGATGATTATAAACATACTAGCCGGGTTTGAAAAAAGCATGGAATATACTAGAAAATCCCTTTCTGGAGAAATAAAAGAACTGAAATCTAACCAATTGAAATCAAAAAGGCTATTGATGAGGTGCAATAAAAAATGGAGGCTCTAACTGCTACGATAAGTGAGGCAGAAGAGAGAATTAGTGATACAGAAGACCAAACGATGGAGAATAAAGAAGCTGAGAAAAAGAGAGATAAACAGCTACTGGATAACGGGGACAGAATCTGAGAGATAAGAGATACCGTAAGATGAAACAATATTAGAATAATTGGGATCCCAGAAGAAGAAGGGGGGGGAGAAGGTATACTGGAGCAAATTATAGCAGAGAACTTCCCTAATTTGGGGAAGGAAACAGGCATCAAAATCCAGAAGGCACAGAGAACCCCCCTCAAAATAAAAAAAATAGATCAACACCCCAACATCTAATAGTAAAACTTACAGGTCTCAGATAAAGAGAAAATCGTGAAGGCAGCTCGGGACAAGAGGTCTGTAACCTACAATGGTAGAAACATTAGACTGGCAGCAGACCTATCCACAGAGACCCAGCAGGCCTCAAAGGACTGGCATGATATATTCGGAGCACTAGAGGAAAAAAATATGCAGTCAAGAATACTATATCCAGCTAAGCTGTCATTGAAAATAGGAGAGATAAAAAGCTTCCAGGACAAACAAAAACTAAAAATTTGCGAACACCAACCCAGCCCTACAGGAAATATTGAAAGGGGTCCTCTAACAAAGAGAGAGCCTAAAAGTAACAGATCAGAAAGGAAGAGAGACAATAGACACTAACAGTCACCTTACAACAATACAATGACTCTAAATTCATATCTTTCAATAGTTACCCTGAATGTAAATGGGCCAAATGCCACAATCAAAAGACACAGGATATCAGACTGGATAAAAAAAACAAGACCCATCGATATGCTGTTTCATTTTAGACCCAAAGACACCTCCAGATTGAAAGTGAGGGGATGGAAAAACCATTTACCATGCTAATGGACATCAAAAGAAAGTGGGGTGGCAATCCCTATATCAGACCAATTAGATTTTAAACCAAAGACTATAATAAGACATAAGGAAAGACACTATATCCTATTTAAAGGGTCTATCCAACAAGAAGATCTAACATTTGTAAATATCTATGCCCCAAACATGGGAGCAGCCAATTATATAAGCCCACTTAACAAAAGCAAAGAAACACATCGACAACAATACAATAATAGTGGGGGACTTGAACACCGCCCTCAGTGCAATGGACAGATCATCTATGCAGAAGATCAACAAGGAAATAAAGGCTTTAAATGACACACTGGACCAAATGGACTTCACAGATATATTCAGAACATTCCATCCCAAAGCAACAGAATACACATTCTTCTCTAGTGTCCATGGAACATTCTCCAGTATAGATCACATCCTAGGTCACAAATCAGGTCTCAACTGAGACCAAAAGATACGGATCATTCTCTGCATATTTTCAGACCACAATGCTTTGAACCTAGAACTCAATCACTAGAGGAAAGTCAGAAAGAACTCAAATACATGGAGACTAAAGGACATCCTACTACAGAATGAATGGGTCGACCAGGAAATTAAAGAAGAATTAAAAAAATTCATGGAAACAAATGAAAATAAAAAAACACAACTGTTCAAAATCTTTGGGATGCAGCAAAGGCAGTCCTAAGAGAAAAGTGATTAGCAATACAAGACTTTCTCAAGACAAGATAGGTCTCAAATACACAACCTAACCCTACACCTAAAGGAGCTGGAGAAAGAACAGCAAATAAAGCCTAAACCCAGCAGGAGAAGAGAAATAATAAAGATCAGAGCAAAAATCAATGAAATAGAAACCAAAACAACTACTGGACAGATCAACGAAACTAGGAGCTCATTCTTTGAAAGAATTAATAAGATTGATAAACCCCGGGCCAGACTTATCAAAAAGAAAAGAGAAATGACCCCAAATAAATAAAATCATGAATGAAAGACAGATCATAACTAACACCAAGGAAATACAAACAATTATAAGAACGTATTATGAGCAACTATATGCCAGCAAATTAGACAATCTGGAAGAAATGTATACATTCCTAGAGAAGTGTAAACTATCAAAACTGAACCAGGAAGAAATAGAAAACCTGAACAAACCCATAACCAGCAAGAAAATTAAAGCATTAATAATACATTAATAAAAGAAAGAACAAGAAAAAGGAAATTGAAGCAGTCATCAAAAATCTCCCAAGAAACAAAAGCCCAGGGCCAGATGGCTTCCCAGGGGAATTCTACCAAACATTTCAAGAAGAATTAATACCTATTCTTCTGAAACTGTTCCAAAAAATAGAAATGGAAGGAAAACTTCCAAACTCGTTTTATGAGGCCACCATTACCTTGATCCCTAAACCAAAGACCCCATTAAAAAGGAGAATGACAGACCAATATCCTTGATGAACATGGATGCAAAAATTCTCACTAAAATACTAGCCAATAGGATCCAACAGTACATTAAAAGAATTATTCACCACGACCAACTGGGATGTATCCCTGGGCTGCAAGGTTGGTTCAACATCCGCAAATCAATCAACGTGATACAATACATTAACAAAAGAAAGAACAAGAATCATATGATCCTCTCAATAGATGCAGGAAAAAAGCATTTGACAAAGTACAGCATCCTTTCTTGATCAAAACTCTTCAGAATATAGGCATAGAGGGTATATACCTCAATATCATAAAAGCCATCTATGAAAAACCCACAGTGATTATCATTCTCAGTGAGATAACCCACTGAGATTATCATTCTCAGGAAAAACTGAGAGCTTTTCCCCTCAGGTCAGGAACACAGCAGAGGGATGTCCACTATCACCACTGCTATTCAACATAGTATTAGAAGTCCTAGCCTCAGCAGACAACAAAAAGAAATAAAAGGCATCCACATTGGTGAAGAAGAAGTCAAACTCTCACTCTTTGCAGACGATATGACACTTTATATGGAAAACCCAAAAGACTCCACCCCAAAACTGCCAGAAAACATACAGGAATTCAGTAAAGTGGCAGGATATAAAATCAATGCACAGAAATCAGTGGCATTCCTATACACCACCACTGAGCCAGAAGAAAGAGAAATTAAGGAGTCGATCACATTTACAACGACACCCAAAACCATAAGATACCTAGGAGTAAATCTAACCAAAGAGGCAAAGAATTTGTACTCAGAAAACTACAGAATACTCATGAAAGATATTAAAACACAAAGAAATGTAAAAATGTTCCATGTACATGGATTGGAAGAACAAATATTGTGAAAATGTCTATGCTACCTACAGCAATCTACACATTTAATGCAACCACTATAAAAATACCATCAACATTTTTTCAAATTAATGGAACAAATAATTCTAAAATTTGTATGGAACCAGAAAAGACCCCGAATAGCCACAGGAATGTTGAAAAAGAAAAACAAAAATGGTGGCATCACAATTCCAGACTTCAAGCTCTTTTACAAAGCTGTAAGCATAAAGAGAGTATGGTACTGGCACAAAAACAGACACATCAATCAATGGAACGGAATAGAGAGCCCAGAAATGGACACTAAACTCTATGGTCAACTAATCTTCAACAAAGCAGGAAAGAATGTCCAATGGAGAAAAGACAGTCTCTTCAACACATGGTGTTGAGAAAATTGGACAGCCACATGCAGAAGAATGAAATTGGACCATTTCCTTACACCACACACAAAAATAGACTCAAAACGGATGAAAGACCTAAATGTGAGACAGGAACCCATCAAAATCCTAGAGGAGAACATAGGCAGCAACCTCTTTGACCTCAGCCGCAGCAACTTCCTCCTAGACACATCGCCAAAGGCAAGGGAAGCAAGGGCAAAAATGAACTATTGGGACTTCATCAAGATAAAAAGCTTTTGCACAGCAAAGGAAACAGTCCACAAAACCAAAAGACAACTGACAGAATGGGAGAAGACATTGGCAAATGACATATGAGATAAAGGACTAGTATCTAAAATCTATAAAGAACTTATCAAACTCAACACCCAAAAAACAAATGATCCAATCAAGAAATGGGCAGAAGACAGGAATAGACATTTCTGCAAAGACGACATCCAAATGGCCAAAAGACACATGAAAAAGTGCTCAAGATCACTCGGCATCAGGGAAATACAAATCAAAACCTCACTGAGATACCACCTCACACCAGTCAAAATGGTTAAAATTAACAAGTCAGGAAACGACAGATGTTGGCGAGGATGCGGAGAAAGGGGAACCCTCCTACACTGTTGGTGGGAATGCAAGCTGGTGTAGCCACTCTGTAAAAAAGTAAGGAGGTTCCCCAAAAAGTTGAAAATAGAGCTACCTTACAACCCAGCAATTACACTACTGGGTATTTACCCCAAAGATACAAATGTAGTGATCCAAAGGGGTACATGCACCCCGATGTTTATAGCAGCAATGTCCACAACAGCCAAACTATGAAAAGAACCTACATGTCCATCAACAGATGAATGGGTAAAGAAGATCTGGTATGTACCTACAATGGAATATTATGCAGCCATCAAAAAAAAAAAAAAAAAAAAAAAAACGAAATCTTGCCATTTGCAACGATGTGGATGGAACTAGAGGGTATTATGCTAAGCGAAATAAGTCCAATGCCTGGGTCTGAATCTTAGCTCTATCACTTATTGGTTGTATAACTTTAGGCAAGGTGCTTAACCTTCCTGTGTCCCAGTTTCCTCATCTTTAAAAACAGGGATAATAATAATATGTACTTCATGGAATTACAGTGAAGATTAAAGAGTTAATGCATGTAAAGTACTTACAATAGTACCTACTACAAAGGAAATACTACATAAGTGTTTGAAATTATTATTCCACTATTTACTTTGTACAATCCCACGACCCCAAAATCACCACCTGAGCCGAAACCAAGAGTCTGACACTTAACCAACTGCACCACCCAGGCCCCCAAGAACCACTCATGTGTTGATTCAAGAAGATCAGACTGACTTTAAATAACTTATCTTCAAATTCAACTTTCAAATCATTTTCATTTGATTAAAAGGGCCTGAAGGTAACCATAATATCACTATCTCTAGGTTGTAAGATCTGGGCTAAATAAATGTGTTTTACCCATCCTTCTATTTTTATTTTTCCAACAATAACTGCATGTTAACTTGTGTAATTTCAAATTATTGTTTAAAAAATAAAATAAATTATTTAAAAATATATTATTCTTTAAAATTATATAAGTAAGTTTTTAGTATCTTTACCGTATTAACTAATATGGTAAGAAAGAATCAGGATTGAGGAAGGGCACAGAACTACCAGCAAAATGAGACATGAATTCTGAGAGGAAGGAATCGATCAATCAAATGCCCAGATGCAGGTGATACATACTTTCACAGATTAAAACAACATGCAAGGCAGGGCCCCTAACAAGTAGTAGCACGAACTAAGTGAAATGGAAATTAATTTTCAGCTAAAGAAAAAAAATAACAAATAAGAAAAATGCACAGCTAGCATCATACTCAGTGATGAAATACTGAAAGCTCTTCCCCTCAGATAAGGAACAGGACAAAAATTCCTGCTTTCACCTATTCCACACAGGGCTAGAAGTTCCAGCCAGAGCAATTAGGCAAAAAAACAAACAAACAAAAAGCATCCAAATTGGAAAAGAAGAAGTAAAATTGTCTCTCTTTGCAAATGATAAGCTCTTATATGTAGACAACCTTATAGAATCTAGACGCCGCCCGCCCCCCACCCCCGCCACCAAAATCAGAGTTAACAGATGAACTAAGAAGTTGCAGTATATAAAATTAACATGCAAAAATCAGTTGCATTATTACACACTAACAATGAACAATACAAAAACAAAATTAAGAAAAAATTCCATTTACAAAAGCATCACTGAAAATAAAATAAGTATAAATTTAATCAAAAAGGTGAAAGGGTTGTACACTGAAAATTACAAGACACTGTTGAAGTTAAAGAGAGTCAAAATAAACATAAAGACATCCACAGATATTGACTGGAAGACTTAATATTGTTAAGATGACAATACTACCCAAAGCAATCTACAAATTCAAAGCAATCCCTATCAAAATCCCAATAATATTTTTTGCAGAAATAGAAAAATTCATCCTAGAAGTTCACACAGAATCTCAAGGAATTCCAAATAGCCAAAACAATCTTGAGAAAAAACAAAGTTGGAGAACTCACTTCCTGATTTCAAAACCTACTACAAACATAATAAAATTTTTAAAAAAGAGAGAAAAAAAAACAAAGCTACAATAATCAAGACAGTGTGGTAGTGGCATAAAGACACATATACACCAATGGACTAGAGAGCCCAGAAATAAACACATATACAGTCAAATGATTTTCAAACAAAGATGCTAAGATCTTTTGATGGGAAAGGACTCTTCGACAAACAGTGCTGGGAAAACTGGATATCCACATACCAAAAAATGAAGTTGGACCCCTACATTACAACCTATATAAAAATTAACTCAAAATGGATCAAAGATCTACATGTAAAAGCTAAAACTATTATATAACTCTTAGAAGAAAACATGGGGAAAGACTCATGATGGATTTGGCCATGTTTTTGTTTTTTGTTTTTTTTTTTTGATATGACACCAAAAGCACAGACAGCAAAAGAAAACAGATAAATTAACTCTGTCAAAATTAGAAAATTTGTGTATCAAAGGACACTATAAAAGAGTGAAAAGGTAAACCATGAAATGGGAGAAAACATTTGCAAACCATGTATCTGATAAAGGATTAACACCCAGAAAATATAAAGAACTACAACAACAACAAGAGATCTATTTTAAAATGGGCAAAGTAATAAAAAAGAATGAAATCTTCCCATTTGCAATGACATGGACAGAGCTAGAGAGTCCCATGGTTAAGTGAAATAAGTCAGTCAAAGAAAGACAAATACCATATGATTTCACTCATATGTGGGATTTAAGAAACAAAACAGATGAACATGGCGGGGTGGGGGGGTGGAAGAGAGCAAACCAGGAAACAGACTCTTAACTATACAGACCAAACTGAGGGTTACTGGAGGGAGGGTGGACAGAGGAATGGGTTAAATAGGTAATGGGTATTAAGAAGAGCACTTGTTGTGATGAGCACTGGGTGTTGTATGTAAGTGACAAATCATTAAATTCTATGCCTGGTACTAATATTATACTGTATGTTACCTAACTGGAATTTAAATAAAAACTTGAAAAAGAAAAAAAATGGACGAAGTACTTGAATAGACATTTGTCCAAAGAAAACATACAAGGGCACTTTTTTTTTTCTCAAAGGTCAGGCTGGCTGAGAAATGAAGGCCATCAGCATCCTCCACACTCTGTTCCCCCCACCCCAATATACACCACCATAGAGAGTACGGAACAGCCTCGTCGCAACAGCAGCAGGGAGGTGAGTGAAGGAGAGGGAGGGGGGTTTGGGCTCCATCCCTGGGGGAGAGACTGCAGGTGACTCCGAGCTGCCTGTTTGTACATGCTGCCACATGCTTAGCCAGCCCCGGGGGCGGGGGGGGTGCTGCTTCTGGATGCTGAGCTGCTGGGCCCGACTCTTCCCAGCCACAGTCCTGGGGAGGAGTGACCTTTCCAACTTTCTTCAAAAAAATTAAATAGTTCTCTGTCTTGAACGGTTTTAAGAAATTATTACATAAAAATAAAAACACCAGAATGCTAGAGTGTACGTAATAATACAATAATCACATAAAAAGCCAATAATCACATAAAAAGATGTTCAACATAATTATTAGGGAAATGCAAATCAAAACCACAATGATATCTCACTCCACACCCATCTGGATAGCTATTATAAAGACATGTTTTTAAAAAACAGAAAGTAACATACTGGCAAGGAGTTAGAGAAACTGGAATCCTTGCACATTGCTGGTGGGAATGTAAAATAATGAAGGCACTATGAAAAACAGTATAGTGGGGGAGCCTGGGTGACTCAGTCAGTTGGGCGTCCAACTCTTCATTTCGGCTCAGGTCATGGTATCAGGGTCCGGGGATCGAACCCTGCATTGGGCTCCGTGCTCACAGAGATGTCTGCTTGAGGTTCTCTCTCTCTCTCTTCCTCTGCCCCTCCTGGCCCCCACCCCCAGCACTCACTCTCTCTCTCTCTGGAATAAAACTTTAAAAAAAAAAAAAAAAGTATAGGGGCAACTGGGTGGCTCAGTCAGTTAAGCATCTGTCTTTGGCTCAGGTCATGATCTCAGGGTCCTGGGATTGAGTCCCTCATCGGGCTCCCTGCTCAGTGGGGAGCCTGCTTCTCCCTCCGCCATTCCCCCTGCTTGTGCTCCCTCTCTCTCTCTTTTTCTCTGTCAAATAAAATCTTAAAAAAAACTATAGTGGTTCCTTAAAAAACTAAACAGAATTACCATATGATAAATAATTCTACTTCTAGCTATATATCCAAAGGATGTGGAAACAGGGAGTCAGATATTCATATGCCAAATGTTCACTGCAGCATTATTCGTAATAGCCAAAAGATAGAAACAACCCAAGTGTCCAAAAACAATGAATAAGCAAAATGTAATATATACATACAATGGAATATTTCTCCAAAGAAGATCTACAGATGGTCAATGAGCACGTGAAAAGATGTTTGACATCACTAATCATTAAGGAAATGCAAATCAAAACCACAATGAGATACCACTTCATATCCACTTAAGATGGCTATTATCAAAAAAGGAAAATAAGAAATGTTCGTGAAGATGTGGAACCCTCACACACTGCCGCTAGTAATGTAAAATGAATGGTACAGCCAGTAGGGAAAATGATTTGGCAATTTCTCAAAAAGCTAAATATAGAATTACTATTCGATCCAGCAATTCCAATCCTAGGTATATACCCAAGAGAAGTGAAAATAAGGACTAAAACTGATACTTGCACACCAGTGTGCATATAGCAGCTTTACTAACAAGAGTCAAAAGGTGGAAACAACCCAGTGTACACCGTAAGAGGAACAGATAAGCAAATGTCATATATACATACAATGGAATATTATTCAGTCATAAAAAGAAATGAAAGTCTGATACATGCTACATCATGGATGAACCTTGAAAACATTATGCTGTAAGTAACATAAGCCAGAAACAAAAGGCCAAATACTGTATGATTACATTTACCTAAGTTTCTAGAATAGTCATATTTATGGAAACAAAAAGTACAATAGAGGTTTCCAGGAGCTGCAGGGAGAGGTATAGAGTTTGTTTGGAATGATCAAAAATTTCTGGAAGTAAATAGTAGTGATGATTATACAACAATTTAAATGTACATTTTTAAATGTACTGTCACTGAGTTGTACAATTAAAATGAGTAAATTATGTATTTTTCCACAATAAAAATGGTTCTTAAATACTGAAGTAAAGAAGTGACCAATTAAAACAGATCACTACTAACACAGAAACCTGCTACAGCATCTGAGAAAGCAAATCAATAAAAACAATGAGTGCTTTGTGGGACAAACACAGTATCATTACTTAATAGTCATATACCACAGTCTCATTAGAACTTAAATATTTCAATATGTTTAAATGTATCAGGGGTGCCTAGGTGGCTCAGTCAGTTAAGTGTCCAAATCTTGGTTTCAGCTGAGAATCGTGAGCTCAGGATCATGAGATCAAGCCCTGGGTCAGGCTCTGTGCTCAGTGAGTAGTCTCTCCCTCTGTCCCACACCTCTGTGTGCTCTCGCTCTCTAAAATAAATAAATTACATAAACCATAAAAGGTATCAAAAGATTTTCTTCTCAAAGGTTCTTTCCCTTTCCCATACCGAAAAGTAAAACAAAACCCCCACCTTCCTAGCTCTCCTCATAACAAAAAGGTTGCAGCAGTACCAGATCATGTCCTATCTACATGTACCCATCCACAAGGGAAAGTGCCCTCTGCACAGACTAAATTTGCATCAGGTTCTATCACTCAGAGCACTGCCTCTGTTCCAAAGACAGGCCTTCATACAGAACCCAGCCTTGACCATGAGTCAGAAAGTTCTTTTAAAAGAACTGAATCTATCAAAAAGGCACTGAATCTCACTCCAAAGGAGAGGAAAGGACACACTTTAGTTCTTCACATGGTTGATTACTCAATTTCCCTTGAATAAATTCAATTCAGGTCTAGCTTGCAAGTGTATGGCTGGAGAGAGAAGCAAAACAGCAATGAGTGGCTAACAAACAGGAGAAAGAAAAGGATACTCAAAGTAGGTACCAAGAAAAGAAATGTACAGAGATAGAAATAACAGAAATAAAAAAAAGAATTTTTCAGGTCATCAATAGTGAGTCAGAGTCCCACATATTCCACCCCAAATTCTCTAACAGCATCACAGCTGGATGAGAAAAAGAGAAAACAAGAGAATCACTAAATAGAATTAGGGATTTCAACAAGGAAGCAAACAAGTATCACTGTATTAACATTATAATCACCTGTTTCTATTAATAATATCCAATAGTCAGAAAGTTCAGTTAAACAATTGATGCCCAAGAAATCGAACTGGCAGTAGGAAACACTTTATTTTTGTAATGCTTAAAGATTTATTCCTCTCAAGCATATATCAATTTTGAATTTTTGAAAAATGCAAATCTGTGAAGGAAATAATGTCCTAAGCTGACAAGGGTGCAGAGAAATGATAACCTTCACTGTCCTGGCAATAGTTAATTTCAAACAACCAATTGTTTAGAAGCAGTAGGTAAACTATAGTATGTCCATATTATGGAACAGCAGTCATCAAAACAATGAACAATCCAGCCCAGTGATGGGTATTAAGGAGGGCACGTATTGCATGGAGCACTGGGTGTTATACGAAAACAATGAATCATGGATCACTACATCAAAAATTAATGATGTACTGTATGGTGACTAACATAACAAAATTAAACTTTAAAAAAGGTTCATAGCATAACAGATTTTAAAAATAAAAGATTACAAGATAATACATACAGTATGGCCTTAAATTTATTTTAAATGCCTACTTAATATTATTTTTTTTAAGTACACTCCATGCCCAGCACGGAGCCCAATGCAGGATGCAAACTCACAACCCTGAGATCAAGACCTGAGCTGGTATCAAGAGTCAGATGCTGTGGGCGATGTCAAAGAAGTTACTGCCTATGTTCTCCTCTAGGATTTTGATGGATTCCTGTCTCACATTGAGGTCTTTCATCCATTTTGAGTTTATCTTTGGGTATGGTGTTAGAGAATGGTCGAGTTTCATTCTTCTGCATGTGGATGTCCAATTTTCCCAGCACCATTTATTGAAGAGACTGTCTTTTTTCCATTGCATGTTTTTTCCTGCTTTGTCAAAGATTATTTGACCATAGAGTTGAGGATCCATATCTGGGTTCTCTATTTTGTTCCACTGGTCTATATGTCTGTTTTTGTGCCAGTACCCTGCTGTCCTCATGAAAAGAAGGGCCATATGCACCCCAATGTTCATAGCAGCTATTTCTGCAATAGCCAAACTGTGGAAAGAGCCGAGATGCCCTTCAACAGATGAATGGATAAAGAAGATGTGATCCATATATACAATGAAATATTACTCGGCCATCAGAAAGGATGAATACTCAACTTTTACATCAACATGGATGGGCCTGGAGGAGATTATGCTAAGTGAAATAAGTCAAGCAGAGAAAGTCAATTATCATATGGTTTCACTTATTTGTGGAATAGTATGGAGGACATTAGGAGAAGGAAGGGAAAAATGAAGGGAGGGATATCGGAGGGACAGATGAACCATGAGAGACTATGGACTCTGAGAAACAAACAGGGTTTTAGAGGGGAGGGGGGTGGGGGGAAGGGTTAGCCTGGTGATGGGTATTAAGGAGGGCATGTATTGCATGGAGCACTGGGTGTTATACGAAAACAATGGATCGTGGATCACTACATCAAAAACTAATGACGTATTTTATGGTGACTAACATAATAAAATTAAAAAAAAAAGAGTCAGATGCTTAATCGACTGAGCCACCCAGACACCCCTAAATGCCTATTTGAATGTGTACAAAGAAAAAAAAACAGAAAGATATACTAATAGGTTGAGAGGAGGCATATATGGGTTACAAAAGTAAGATATCACCCTTATGTTCTTTTTTGTATATTTTTCTATATTTACTGACATTTCTCTAATGAATATATATCTTATGTAATCAAAAGGAAAATGTTACACAGAAAAAGAGAAAGCTTGAATGTATTCCACATACTGAATTCACAATACAGGAAAGAATACATTATACTTTAGAAAAAATTCCAACAACAACAAAAAAAAAGACAAAATCTTTTCTTGGTGCTTTTAAAGGTTTAACCTTGAGTTCTCTGGAAAAGTCATTCATCCAAAACATAGCTTCCCCAAAGGTGTCAAACGAAAGAAGAATTGTTGGGGTAATTTCAAACTACATCCCAATTACCTGCTACAAGATTTCTGAATCATTGTTGTGATAACTGTGAAACTCAAGGTGAAATGGATTCACACTGGAATTCTAAAGCTGCCACCCAAAGTCAGTTATTTGAACTCAGGGTAAACCTTCCTAACAGGCTCAAGAAATAGGCTGGGGGCGGGGAGGGGGGGGGAGATGTGTATTCACGAAAGCACAAATTTCTAACAACTAAATATTATTAGATTTACAGCCTGACGTTTAAAATACTACCAGGATTGGGCACCTGGGTGGCTCAGTTGGTTAAGCAACTGCCTTCGGCTCAGGTTATGATCCTGGAGTCCCTGGACCGAGTCCCGCATCGGGCTCCCTGCTCGGCAGGGAGTCTGCTTCTCTCTCTGACCCTCCCCACTCTCATGTGCTCTCTCTCTCATTCCCTCTCTCTCAAATAAATAAAATCTTTAAAAATAAATAAATAAAGGGGTGCCTGGGTGGCTCAGTCGTTGGGTGTCTGCCTTCGGCTCAGGTCATGATCCCAGGGTCCTGGGATCGAGCCCCACATCGGGTTCCCTCTCAGCGGGAGGCCTGCTTCTCCCCCTCCCGCTCCCCCTGCTTGTGTTCCCTCTCTCACTGTGTCTCTCTCTGTCAAATAAAAAATCTTTATTTAAATAAATTAATCAATTAATTAAATAAAATAAAATACTACCAGGATTAACAAAGCAAAATAAAACTCTTCACTAGACTGGACTCCTAATTAAGCATTTATTGATCACTCACTATGTGCTAGGTCCCGGGGTTACAAACATGAAGATAAAATTCCTTGTCCTGGAGAAACTCAATTCCCTGAGGCAAAGAGATAAAATTAAGCATCTAAAGGGATAAGTGCCATACCAGAGGTTGGTACCAACTGCTGCAGGAGCAAGCAGCAGCACTTATTTATATCCAGCAGAGCTGGGGAAAGCATCAAAGAGATGAAATTCAAGCTTTGTAAGTTGGCATTCCCCCGGCAGGAAAGGTAATCATTGCATTCATCATATTATAAGAACCTAAGTGAAGTGACAAAGGTAGGGAAGTTCTAAGCCTGTCTGGAAAAGGTGAGTTGAGTTGTCCAGCCTTATCTAGAGTAGGAAATGTGAAGACAATGTCAAAAACAAAACTCAAGGAAAGTTTAGTACCACCCTTTCTCCTGTACGTGAAATGTACGTGAAATTTCATACAAAAGATGAAAATGGACTTAACATCTTTCTAATGCTAAAATTTCCTTGTCCCCCACACTTAAACGTTCAGCCACACAGACCTCTTAGCAACATCTTTCTTCCTTGGCTATAAAGACCACCCTAACCCCAAACGCCATCAGGTTCACAAAGGTGGCAACAGCTGTCAATTTCATAAAATGTTCAGTAGTCATCCAGATAATTTGTCTTCAAAACACAACATAGCAAAATCTATTTGTATGTAAACTAGATACTTCCCACTAGATGATAAAATTTTTTCTGATTCTGTTCAACACTTTTATCAGCCACTTGGAAAAAGAAGACAAGTTTATCAATTGTGTAGATAAAGGTTCAAAGAAAAGATAGTACGTGGGATCAAAAACTCAAGTTTCAAAAAGATTTGACAGGTTCTACTGCTGAGCCAAATACATCAAGCCCCCTACCAACTTAGAACCAACAGGGGCAAATCAAATATGCTCCCCCCTGATGAAATGTAGTGGAAATAAATATAAAATCTTTTTTAAATGAAACTAATATTTTAAATTTATGTTTATTATCAATCATAGAAGTTCAGGATTGAAAAGCTCTAGCTTGACTTCAGTTCACGTAAAATAAAACCTAGAGTTTAATTACTATAACTTCAATATGAATAACTAGTGTGAAATGGTAGCCAAGTCGCCAAAGATCAGGCTTTGTGCCACATTAATTTAAAACATCCAATTCAATGCTACAAATATATATAAAACCTTCTACATGCCTGGCACTGAGTTATGTCTGCCAAAAATATAAATATAAATATGGCATAATCCCTACTTTTAAGAGTTTATAGCCTAAAGCAGTGTTTTTTCATCCAATGGGTCACAAAATCCACTGAGTGAGTTTACACCAATATTTCTTAATGAAGTAGAAATGAATAGAAAATATCTGAGTACACTGTACAAAGTACACAGTCCTATATCATCAAACTTTTGTTTAACTTTTTCATATACATGTACATATATCTGTGTATGTGTAGATACACACGCAAAAGAGATAGCAATTTTAAATGTATTTCTTATTGTAGAGCACATTCAAAAGTTGGAAAGACATTAGTCTAGTGGAAGAGGACATAATAAATATACCACTGCAAGGTACAAAGTTTCATGAATTTAAAAGAATAAAATCTGGTTGAAGAAAGAGAGGGTCAAGGGTCTAGAAAAAGATTTACAAAGATATATGAAAGGAGCCTCACTAGGCAGGAAAAAATCTGAGACATGGAGAAGAAAAAGGACCCTATGTAAAAGGAATAACATGAACAAGACATGATGCAGTAAATAACAAGAAGTGTTTAATGGGTGACAAATAGTTCTGGCACATGGCAGCACTGGTATAATTAATTCGAGACTGAAAGACTTTGGGAAGTTCAGTTTGGCTAAAGTGTAAAGTACAAGTAGGTCTGCAAATGAGGCTGAAAAAAGCAAATTTGAGCCATAATATGTAAGTGCTGGGCACATAGTAAACACTTAATGAATGTTAGCTATTCCAACTAGACTTAACTTAGTTTTAGAGTCTTAAACCATGTATCTTTAAGATCCTTTACAGTTCTAAAGTGCTATGAATTACTGAAGGGCTATGATGCAAATTATTTAAATGTAGGCACAGAACATGGACTTATAAGAAATTACAGGGAGTCTATTAAATAAGGAAGAATGTTCAAATCATAACTGTTTAAACAAGGCACTGAAGGCACTGTCACTAGATATATCTGAATAAAGGCCAAATGCACATCTGTCTGAGGTATGATACTAAGTCTATAATATAAAATTCTGCATTCATCATACACTAATTATTCCATCAATTTTGGTTCTCACTCACCAATGAGTAAGAGCTCATGAAGGAGTTTTTAAGAGAGAAGGGGAAACAGATGGAAGCAGGAGGTTGGGATTTTATTCCATTGCAGAAAAGTAGGAAAACAGGAAGCTTTGAAAGACATTTCCCAACATGGTAATTATCTCTACTAGAGTATCCTAATGTGTGATATAGCAAATCAACTGCAAGTACCTGGACCACAGCTAACATCATTTGGCAGTGTGTTTATGAAAAATGTTTTAAGTTCCTAGAGGCTTTATGTGAAAAAAATCTTGCTTTTCCATACAAAATCTGTCAAGAGGGGTTATGCAAGAATCGAGAACATAATCATAAACAGGTTTGTTCATTAGAGTAAAAGCATAACATTGGAATTAAAACCCTAATATGGCATATGCAGTAATGCTTACACATTGGGAATAATTTCAGATCATTCTTTTTTTTAAAAAAAGATTTTATTTATTTATTTGAAAGAGAGAGAATGAGAGCCAGACAGCACGAGAGGGAAGAGGGTCAGAGGGAGAAGCAGACTACCCGCTGAGCAGGGAGCCGAACGTGGGACTCGATCCCGGGACTCCAGGATCATGACCTGGGCCAAAGGCAGTTGCTTAACAAACTGAGCCACCCAGGCGCCCAATTTCAGATCATTCTTATCATCAAGAATAAAAAAACAATTTCAAAAAAAAGATTTAAAATACAAACTACTAAAAAATTAAAATTTAGCACCAATGTAAAAATATGATATAAAGTACTTTCAACCTCAATGACTATTATTTTGAGACTGTTATGCTTTCAAATGTGTCTAAAAATGTTAGACAGAAAAAGGTGTCATGTTTATAATTTAGTTTAATGTTTCTAAAGCACATTCTCTTATAACACTGCATGGTAAAATGAACTGTAACATTTGAATAGACTACTTGTGTAGTTGCATAATGACTTTTCTATTAAAAATGTTGGTAATTTCCTGTTGGTTATTTCCTGTTTGCTTTACAGAATGACAGATCAAAACAAAGACCTCTTGGTTTGAGAAGGCACTCAATAAATATTTGTTAAATTCAACTCTTTCCTCTCAACTAACAGTGTCTAAAGAAAAGGCAATACAACCAAAAGACTCTACAGGGCTGTTTAAAAACCTGCCTTCTGTTGTGCTGAGCACTGGGTGTTATACGCAACTGATGAATCATTGAACACTACATCAAAACCTAATGATGTACTATATGTTGGCTAACTGAACATAAAAAAAAAAAACCCTGCCTTCTGACTCATCATGCCCTGAATGTGTACTCATTACCAATGTACCTCATTACAATTAGAAGCAGAACAATAAATACCATGTAGTCTTATATAAATGTTTAATAGAGAAATAAAATTCCTTAAGTATAACTATCCAATTTAAATTGAAAAGTCTGTAGAGAGGGCGCCTGGGTGGCTCAGATGGTTAAGCGTCTGCCTCTGGCCCAGGTCATGATCCCAGGGGCCTGGGATCAAGCCCCACATCAGGCTCCTGGCTCAGTGGGGAGCCTGCTTCTCCCTCTCCCTCTGCTTCTCTCCCTGCCCATGCTCTCTCTATCTCTGTGTCTCAAATGAATAAATAAAATCTTAAAAAAAAAAAAAAAGTCTGTAGAGAATGTCTTAAAAGACATACACTACTGACAAATTCCTTTCAGAAGCAACATGATATAATAAAAGAAGCTGTGGCTTAGAATCCCAAAATCCTAGGTTCAAATCTCAACTCAGCACTAACTGGCTTAAGTTCCTTCTATCAGTCACCTAACTTCTCTCAACTAAAGTTTCTTTCTCATCAGTTTTAAAATGAGGGGAGAGGTAATATTATTGTGTAAGGTTCAAGTAGAATCATGATTTGGCCGTTCCCTGTAAACACTAAAACCCAATCATTAAACATCAAGCACATCCTCACTTTTCAGGACAAAATAAAGTCTTTGGTATATGACATCTTCTCTACCCTAGTGGATGTCTTTACCTCTGAGAGGTATGGGGCCCTTTTGGAGGCTTCAAAGACTGGGATTCCCTCGTGGAACAAGTAACTAAAAAGCCCACTGCCTTCACACTATTTCAGTGAGTTGTAGCCTATTCACCAACAGGTTTACTGAAATTTTGTGATCACTGGTTCTTTCCAACTGGGTTTCATCAACCTATTCCCTCCCCACCTTCAGCTGCCTCTGCACCACAGAATCTCTACAAGGTAAATTTCTTTTAAGGACTCAGGGCTTTTTTTTTTTTTTTAATGCTTTTTATTTCCTACCTGGGGAAAATCAAGCAAAAGAAATTCTGGTAAAAGTAAGGCAGAAAATATGAATTACTCTTTAAATTAGATAAAAATAAATATAACATAAACCTTTTAATTAAACAAATAAATAAACAAAACATTACAAAACTAAAATATAAGGTATTCTGGTTAGTAATAAGGAAAAATTGTCATGGTTTACTAAGTGTATATTAGAAAATCAGCAACAAATGCCCTGAGTTATTTTAAAAAAAATTTTAGGGGCGCCTGGGTGGCTCAGTTGGTTAAGCGTCTGCCTTCAGCTCAGGTCATGATCCCAGGGTGCTGGGATCAAGTCCCACATCAGGCTCCCTGCTCCGCAGGAAACCTGCTTCTCCCTCTCCCACTCCCCCTGCTTGTGTTCCCTCTTCTCCTGTGTCTCTGTCAAATAAATAAATCTTTAAAAAATAATAATAATAGGGCGCCTGGGTGGCTCAGTTGGTTGAGCAACTGCCTTCGGCTCAGGTCATGATCCTGGAGTCCCGGGATAGAGTCCCACATCGGGCTCCCTGCTTGGCAGGGAGTCTGCTTCTCCCTCTGACCCTCTTCCCTCTCGTGCTCTCTATCTCTCATTCTCTCTCTCTCAAATAAATAAATAAAATCTTTAAAAATAATAATAAATAAAATTTAAATTTAAAAAATTTTTACCTTATGACAGCAGAATAAATAAGATGATGACCTGAGGCAAGCTTCCACTTCTAAAATGCCAAACTAGTATATATGTACTCAAACTTTTGCTGCTATTCTATTTTAGAAATTAATTATAAACATTCTTGTTTTATTTGTTATTGGTGTTTGCTGCTGCTGCTGCTACTGCTTCTGCGGTTAAAGGATGAGAAAAGTATTTTCTTGGTCTTTGGTTTCCATATTTGGTAGTTTGGGCACCATCAATATGGGAAAAGACTGTTTCACAAAAATAGTTGGATTGTTCTCACATAATGCACCTTGGAAAGGTAAAATAAAGAATGGAAAGATGCAGGGCTTTGCAAGCATTCATGGCAACAGAAGGAGAGCAGAGAACCTCAGAGGGAAAGAGACATAAGGAATCAGAACTTGAGCTAACAAGTTCAGCTCAAAAAAAAAAAAAAAGTCCCTTTAATACTAGAGAAGAACAGCAAGAGAGTCAACTATATCACAAAATATTGCCCATTGCGAGGAAGAAAATTAAGGGGAATATTCAATTGTTGAAGGGCAAAAAAGCACTAACAACTTCTAAGATCCAGTTTCTTCATCAGTATGATGACGATTATATTAGAACTGCTCTAGGAATCTACATGGTGCAACCTAAGTGAGAATCCCTAGCAGCACACTGACTGGCCCATGACTAAACCTCAGAAAAGGACAGTTTCCTCCACTTCACCTAAAGTCAACCACAGATTACAATGAAAATGGAAGCTCAAAGCGAAATAAGTCAATCAGAGAAAGACAAGTATCATATGATCTCACTTATATGAGGAATTTGAGAAACAAGACAGGATCATAGGGGAAGGGAGGAAAAAATGAAACAAGACGAAACCAGAGAGGGAGACAAACCATAAGAGACTCTGAATCTCAGGAAACAAAACTGAGGGTTGCTGGAGTGGAGGGGGGTGGAAGGGATGGGGTGGCTGGGTGATGGACATTGGGGAGGGTATATGCTATGGTGAGTGCTGTGAATTGTGTAAGACTGATGACTCACAGACCTGTACCCCTGAAAAAAATAACACATTATATGTTAATTAAAAAATAATAAAAATAGGGCGCCTGGGTGGCTCAGTTAAGCGTCTGCCTTCAGCTCAGATCATGATCTCAGGGTCCTGGGATCGAGTCCCACACTGGGCTCCCTGCTCAGCAGGGAGTCTGTTTCTCCCTCTCCCTCTACCCCTCACCTGGCTCATGCTCTCTTGCTCTCTCGCTTGCTCTCTCTCTCTCTCAAATAAACAAATAAAATCTTTAAAAACTAACAACAAAATAAATAAAAAGGAAAACAAAAGCTCAGATATCACCTAGTTCGAAGTGGATAAATCAAATAATTTGAAAACACTGTACAGAATTCCTATATTTAAAAAAATTAAAAGCTAGTAAGGTATTTCTACAGGATCTCAAACACCTTACCAATGTCAAATACAGATGAACAGCTGAGGTAGGAAAAAAAAAACTCCTTTGCACAGCTGCAACAGAGGACTCCTTCCCTCACTAACATCCAAGCAGTTTCTCCAAATTGGTAGGAAGTAGGTACAAGTTTTCCCTCCCTGCTATAAGGATTATGGATTAGCAAGCAGAGAGAGAAACCTGTGTTCCAAGTTGGTCATAAAAATCAAAGATGAAACTCAAAATATTTTCTCATAGGAATAATGATAATAGATTTTCAAGCTAGCAATTAAATAATGCAGCTGGCATACTATTTTTTATTCACTGTTTTTCTTATTGTAAGTACAACATTTAAGCTACTTATAGGCTGAACTGGATTTTATTAAACAAAAGGCCTAGGGGTGTAGCCCTAACATGTTTATGGAAAGAGATGTACCCTGAGTTCTGAACAATCTTTCAGATCATAACTGAGGAAGGGACAGAAGAGAGCTGTAAGAGAAACAGGAAAAGAGATGCCTTGTTTGGCAGAAAAGGCATCTAAATTACACTAAATCACAGCTGTTAATATCAGAATAACTGTCTCTCTCATTTACCAAGCACTCAGGTCCTGCCCTGTGCCCAATGCAGTGCCCCTCCCGGGAAATAACCATTTTTCTAAAGCTAAACTCACAGTCCTAAGAATGCAAGAACTTCATTCCATCTTCCTGATTAAATCACACACCAAATCCTAGTGCTTTGAGATTCACATATGCCTATCTTGATTACCTTGCATTGCCTCCTTCTAAGAACTAACACATCAGAGGAAGTACCTAATGTTACTATTACTTTAAGTACTGGAGGGAAAAGAAGAAATTAACATTTTTTAAGCACTTGGTAGGCTCTCCTTTGATTTTCACAACCCTGTAGGTAAATATTACCCCCAATTTACACATTAAGAAAATGATGTTAAATAACTTGCCCACAACACCAGAAAAGAGAAGCCAGGACTCAGAATTCAGCTAATTCCCTACTCAAGGGCTCTTCCCCAGAAGGAATTATCACTTAGGTGCCACTGAACAGTTGACCACTTTCACATCAATTATCTGTTATTCTACTTCAGCAGCCCTGAAAGCAAGTTATGGAGAAGATAAACCATCAACTCTTCATATCATGAAATCTATTTAGTATTTAGAGAACGCTCCAAGAAAAAGGGTAAAATGTCCCCAGAGGTGAATCCCAGCTCTTTGCATCATTTCCTAACTCCTTCTCAACAGAGACTCAAGTACTAGGGATCCTTTTTTCACTTCCATCCTAGTATGGAATCGTGCCATTATAGCACAGCTAATAAAAAAAATAATAATAAATAAAAAATAAATAAAATAAAAAAACTCCAGAAAGTTACCTTTCAAAACAGGATTTTCTACCAGCACAGAAGATCTCTCTGCAGGTCCTTAAATTTAAATAAATTCAATTTTCACATGATAACTTGCCTGATGGTATTCCTAAATGTTTGTTACTACTGCCAGTTTAAAAAGTTATTTCGTAGTAAATTGTGAGCTAAATCTTGATTGAACTGCAGTTAAAAAAGGAAAATAAAAGTCTATGTTTAGACAGTTTCCCCATCTATAGTTTTCCATTACAAGCTTGGGAGGGAGAGGAACCCATACACTCAACATTTTAAATCTGTTTTTAACCCAACAAGATGAGAGATGACTTACAATAATGCAATGTAGCTGAACTCTTTTATCACGTTATTGCCACAAAACACTAACATTATAAAAGGAAAACTAACATTCAATCCCTTAAATTATCGAATATTCTTTTTACAGAAGTTTAATGTTACAAGAATTATTTAGCTTCAGGAGCTTAACACTTATAACGGATAAAAAGAGGATTCTAAGAGAAATGATGGTCTCATGAAAACAGGTTTGGTTGGTGTTTTGTTTTGTTTTTTTTTAACAAAACTGTTACCATAATACATACTAAACTTAACACTGAGACATGTTCAAAAACACTTCCCATTGTAAGGTAATTATTTCTAATACTGAAGGCAAAACAGATTAAAACAGATCAAACATTTGCAGTCAAATGTCTGCAAAATTTTGAACTGGAGAAAAATGATGTCAACGTTTTTTTGTCCTTTTATTTGAAAGGTTCCAGACCAAAAATAAATAGTCATCGGGCTCCTCAACTCAGGTGCGGAAACTCATTAAAATTGAGATTTGGGAGCGGAGAAAACAAGACTCTCATGATTTGGCTTCTTGGGTAAAACTGCCCCGTGCCCCACGCCAGAAACCTCGCGCAGCCACAGGGGCCCAGCCCACCCTACCCGCCCCTCCCGCGGGCCGTACCTGCCGAGGCCGCGCCACCAGCGCCCCCTGCTGCCCTCCCCACGCCCCAAGACCCGCTCCCACCCCCACGCCCGCGCCCCGCCCGCGCCGCCCCCGCCCCGCGCTCGCCCCGAGCTCGCCCCGCGCTCGCCCCGCGCCGAGGCCGCGCAGCCTGCGGGCAGGGGCGGAGGCGCGCGGGAACGAATCGAGGCGGGGCCGCCACGGGGCCGAGAGCACGGGCGCGTCCCCGGGACCCCCGCTGCGGCCAGGCCGGAGCCTCACCTACCTACGCCGTATTTCTCCTCCTCCGTGGGGGTCCACATGGCCGGGCCGGGCGCGGCCCCGCGGGCCCGGCGGCCGGGCGACAGCGCGGCGGGGACGGCCGCGGGCCCGGCTGTGGCGCACCGCAAGCCGAAGCGGGGGCGGTCAGGCGGCGCGGGGCAGTGGGCGGCGCATCCCTCACAGGCCGTCCGGGATGCCGCTGCCGCCGCCACGTCCGGACCGCGAAGCTCCGCGGGCGGCCCAGCAGTCCCGGGCGGCGCAGCCAAGGGCTCTCCACCTGTCCGTCGCCGCTGCTCCCGCGCCGCCGCTCAGTCCCTCACAGCTCCGCCGCTCGGCTCCCGGCGCCGCCGCGGTTCGGCTCGCCTCAGCGGGCTCGCAGGACGGCCGCGCATGCGCCACTCCCCGGCGCGCGGGGGCTCGCGCTGCCCGGGCTCGCGCCGCCCGAGCCCGCGCGCGAGCCCACGCGCCGCCGCCGCGCGCCAGCGGAGGGAAATCCGCGAGAGGTGATTGGACGGCCCCGCGGGGGCCAGGCCTGGCTCCTCCGCGGACCCCCGCCCTTGGCGGCCGCAAGCGCTGGAAGAGGCGGGCTGGGCAGGTGGGAAGCCCCAGGCCGCTAGAGGCTTGCGCGTCCGGTGCCTCCTGCCAGGCACACCGAGATTGCCGCGGGGCCCCTGTCGGAGAGCGGAGGGCCGAAAAGAGAGGGAAGGCTACTGTCTTCGGACCCATCCCAGTGTCACCCACAGCGTGGTCTCACGGCCGTTCGCCGGAAAGGTCCCTGGAACCACCTTGCTTATCGCCAGACCCGAAAGGTGGAGTCGCCGCGGAAGAACAAGGTGGAGCATACTCAGGCCCCTCGCTCTTGATCTCTGGGATGCCTTCTAGGCCGAAATCCTGCCGCCTTCTTGGTTCTAGTGTCGCTGAGTTGGCCTATGCGGTAAATGTTTGGGGTCTGAATCCTGCCCTGGGCACCGCCTCTGCTGCCCCTAAGTCTCTGCCTTACAGGCTCAGGCTATTCAGAGTTTCTGGCTCGGTCCCAAAACTTTTCCCCTTTCCTCCCCCACAAAGTCTGTTCCCTCTTACTTCTGCAAATATCACCTTGTGACTCTAGGTCAACCATTCGCCAAAGACCGGGATAATCCTGGCAACTGCAGGACTTCTCCTTTCCACCTACATCTGGACCACATTGTGTTCCCAGCACTAATCCCAGCAGATCCATCCATCTCTGTTACCAGCACTTCCAAGCCAAAACCCTGGTGTCATCATCCCTCAGTATCACTCTTGAACACCCCTGCTCTTAAAGCCCAGATCAGTGCCTAACTTCCAGGAAAGCTTCCCTGATCCTACAGCTAGCAGACTGGATCCTTCCCTCTTTTGACTAGTATTCCAGTTGTGTGTATTTGTGCCTTATTTCTCCCATAAGACTGTCAGCTCCCAAAAGAAAAGCTCCAGGCTAAAGTTATCTTTCTGGTCCCTCAGCACCTTGCCTAACACCTGACACACACCTATAGAGTAGGAAGCAAGACTAATACAAGAATATCTTGGTAATAAACAGATCCTGTTGCTTCTTTTTTCATAATGCCCTTTATGATTATTTCCTCCTCCCAGGCCTAACTAAGCTCACCTGGATTGTTGCCGCAGACTTCCAACTCCTGACCTACAGACTCCCAGCAATGAAGGCCGCCCACTCCTGTCCTGGGAAAATATTCTGTAAATAATCGAGTTTCTCAACAGTTAGATACACTGAGGGGTTGGAGGAGTCCAAGAACATAATAAAAGAGGTATCCTTATTTATGTAGCTAACTGTTCCAGGAGGACCCCTGCCCAGTACCACTGTGGAATGTCATGATAGAATGAAGCCACATTCCCACATAGCTTTCTCCAGGGAGCTATCTAGCAAGTAAGTGGGCCAAGTTAAGTTATACAGACCTTCTAAACAACCTTAAAGCTCTTATTTCATCTCTTAGTTCCTCCCCATTGGCTGATCTACATGATCACTGGCTCAGAGCCTAAGGACTGGTTTTCCCAAAGTTTACTCTCTTGTTCCCAGTCTGAATTCATCTTAGGTGACAGCTTCCCCGGATGAAGACAGTCCCAATCAACAACTACACACCGCAGCTCAGAGACGGGAATGCATTAATCCGAACTGAAAAAGAGAAAAGAAAAGGGGCCAAGGTGAGAAGAAGGACATCTGATAAGTCCCAGACTCTACAGTCTTTCTCTTTGTACTAAATTTAGATTGTTTTCTTGAAGCAAAGAGCATAGAGCACATCATGGAGAACCGGCCTTCAGCAGGGATATCCACCTGCTTTCCTATAGCCACAGCATCTGCTCTGAGTCCTTCCTCATGCTCTCAGACCACTCTCACCCCACACATACACACCCCTCCCAGCATGTGAGCCAACCTTCAGCTTGCCTCTGAAAGTCAGGCCCCTCAGTGCCCTGCCCTCCCCTCTTCTTCATCCACTTCCTTATATTTTCACCACCACCCACCTTCACCATCTGCTCCTTCTCAGGATCCCCAGGAACTCACTACACCATTGTTGCTACCTGCACTCCATTTTCACCCAGTTCTGCTCCACAGGCTCCTTATGTGGTCCCAGGAACATCTGCCCTGTCGGTACCCTCATCCGCCGTCCTCTCTCTCTCTCTGTCTTTGAAAGAGAATCATCCACTCCAGATTATTTCAAAGCAATTTCATTTGACTCTCAGAAGTTCTGGTTTCTGACCCTGTCACCTCCCAGAAACTGTTCTCCCAGAAGTCCCCAGGGCCATCCCAACTCCAGATAGGAGCAGCTGCCCTTCCCTGACTGTGGCTGGGCCTTTGCATACAGTATCCCTGAACCCATGTACTCCCCTCTCGAAACTCATGGACCTTCCTCACCCTCCAAGGGCCGCTCTCCCCAGGAAAGCTTCCCCAACTGCCCTTTGCTGAAGGGGATTTTGCTCTCCCATGAGGACCTTTCCTGTAGCACCGGCTCATCCCACCTTCCTCCAAGAGATCAAATGTGTCTGCCTTGCACGTTGACAAACATCTGTTTCCTTCTTCAGTGGCAAAGATTGCTTTTCGTTTATTTTTACCCCACACAGAGACTAACATAATGCCTACCACCTAACAGGAAGTCAACATATACTCTTGGGTGAATGAACTACCTGTATGTTTCCTGAGACCATAATGCAATACATTATAAAGAGAACTGAGAAATTTACTTCAGCAAGTCACAAGTCTCCAAATTCAGAAACTTGAATGAATAAGAGTAAATTTCCTTGATACAGGCACATTGGCTTTAATTAAAAATTCATTGAGATATCTTACTGAGTAGCTATGTAAAAGATAAACATGGTTTCTTATCTAAGAAACAAGGCTGCAAACAGTTTTCTTTCTTTTTTTTAAATTTTTTATTGTTATGTTAATCACCATACATTACATCATTAGTTTTTGATGTAGTGTTCCATGATTCATTGTTTGTGCATAACACCCAGTGCTCCACGCAGAATGTGCCCTCTTTAATACCCATCACCAGGCTAACCCATCCCCCCACCCCCCTCCCCTCTAGAACCCTCAGTTTGTTTTTCAGAGTCCATCGTCTCTCATGGTTCGTCTCCCCTGCAAACAGTTTGACTTAACATGTCACTATTACTTTTGGACTGAACTCATTACCTCAGATGATAAATTGCAACTTGCTGACTGAGGAAGGAATCAAGTTTTCAGCAGGATGTTCTTTAAGACTGGTGGCTATGAAAAATAACCCATAACCAAACAGATTTTATATATAACATACAAGAAATGCAGACAGCATCGTCTTTTTCACTCAAATGGAAGTTAATCAACAATTTTTTAACATAAGCAAACTCCATCATGATAAATCCCCCCATCACTTTTGGCCAATGAGACCAGCCCTCTCTACAAAGCTCAATGAGCTACACTTCGTATCTTCTCCTGTTTTTTCTGCTGCCTGGAGAATCAGATAGCAGCATTTAAGGAGTCAGCCAGTCTGATGACTCAGCTCATAAAACAATGTGTGGCCACAAAGATGATGTTTATCCAGGAGCATCCTGGAGGCTCTGGCTACTGAAGTCAGTGAGTGGTAGGCAAGTGGCGCACAGTGCTCGGCGCCAGAGCAGCACTCCACCTCCCTCCCCCAGTGGTTGATCTCATCTGATACTCTGTCCAAGCAGAATGGTGGGAAAATTTCAGAGAACTGCAGTGGCTAGAGAGGCAAATCTAAGAGTACAGGTGATGGTGGTGACATTCTGCCTTCTCTTCATCAGGCAGTGCCTGCAGCTAGAGGGCTTATGCCCATATGCAGCCCAGGGGCAGATGGATAGGAGGCTCAGAAACACTTGCTACCCCACTCACCTCTGCCCCGCTGGCATCCTCTAGGAGTGAGTCTGCTCTGGTTAACAAAGCATCTACAAAGCTAGTTTTCT
Source organism: Zalophus californianus (assembly GCF_009762305.2). Lineage (NCBI taxonomy): Eukaryota > Metazoa > Chordata > Mammalia > Carnivora > Otariidae > Zalophus > Zalophus californianus. The sequence goes on along the minus strand of NC_045595.1, from coordinate 19,601,210 downwards.
TCATGGCAGAGAGATGCAGAAGCTAGTCTCACTTCACCTGCACCCCTTATGTTCCCCCAAAGCAACACCTTTTTGGAAACCTCCTCTCAGGAGTCAACATTGGAGCAAAGGGCTAACAGAGTAGGCTAACACAGAGCTGGCTGACAAAGTTAGGGTCCTTTCAGGTAAGAGACCTAAGTGACTAAGAAGATATTATTAGTATTTTGCTTTAAATTTTGCTGCATCTGAGTATCTTCGTGGTGGGGAGGGGATAGGGAAGAGTGTGAAAAAGAGACAGATTAAGCAGTGCAATATTTCATTATTTTCCCTAAAATGACAAACTTTAACCATCTGTTCCTATTTTATCAACCCATTCAAAATATTATTAAAATGCAGATTCCTTGCGGTTAACCCAGGTCTTTCAAATGAGAAATGACCAAAACCTCCCTGATGTGCACTTCTGCATGGGCTGTGGCTATCAAGCCCCACCGTAAGAAGCAGCCCTGGATATGTCACAGGCTCCTCAGATTCCCTGCCCACTCAAGACCCTGAGCTACCTGGAGACAAGACCATGCTGTGTTCTTTCTGGTGTTCTTAGTGCCTTGCACACAGGATTTGACACATAGTAGGTGCTCAGTAAATATTGCTTGAATGAATACATTAGCAAATGAGTGCTTTTATTTATTTTTCCAGAAATGCATATCATTTTTACACAACGGGTTTTATTTGTTTGTTGTTTGTTTCTGGCCAGGAAAGAGGGAGGAGAAAGTATGAAAAACAAAAAACAAATTACGCTCCCCTCCCCCCTCCAGGAAGGAAGGGCAAGTAGATAGAAATTTGGCATTACTCAGTTCTCCTCTCCCTTTGGGGGAAATAACTGTGCCCTTGAATTTCTGCACTCAGTCACCAAGGAGGAATTGAAATTAAAAACCTTGGAGAGTAATTAGCAAGAAAACGTTCTAATGTCAAGAAGTGAATTTTATGGGACCATATTTGTAATATTAATTGGGCCTCTGGGTAGCCAAATGGTGAAATTATTGCTCCAATACAAATAGGCCCAAAACAGAAAAACAGCCCAAAATAGCACGGATATTGCAAATCAGGACAGAGGTAATTTCTCTACACATAAAAAGCAACCAATTGCAATGCCTTCACTAATTCACTTGAGTTAAGTGCAAACCAAAACCTGTTTGTTTGGTGTAGCACCACCTACCTTATCTCTGAATTGCTATGGGGCTGGGGCTAGAAAGGGAACCTTCATTCCCACCAGCTCCTCACACTTTTCACCCTGAAGTGTGGGAAATTTTGACCTTTCATTCAGCAAATATTTATTGAGGACCTGTTATGGACCAGGTCCAGAGTAGATGTTCACAGTTTTTCCCATCATGGAGCTTACCACCTAGTTGGGGGAAGAGGAACTGAACCAATTATCACACAAGCACATCTCTAATTGGAGACATAAGTACTAGAACAAAAGAGTACAGTATACAAAGGGAGCATCCGCCAAGGGGCCTGACCTAGTTTGGTAAATCAGGGAGGACTTCCTGGAGGAAATGGTGTTTATACTGGAACCTGACAATGCAGACAAATCAGCCAAGTAAAGAAGGAAAGTGCTCTAGGCAAAGGGAGCAGCATTTGGGGAGGTAGATCGGGTGAGGAAGGAGCTTGATGTTTCTGAGGAATGGAAAGGCCAGTGTGACCAGGATGTGATAAGTGAGCAAGCAAGTGGAGATTGGGGAAAGACGTGGCTGGTGTGGAAAGCAGGCCAGGTCCTGGGGCCCTGCTGGGTCCCGTGATCTTGGGACACCAACCGTTGCCAGGCCTTGGGTCAGAAGCAGAGATGAGAGATGTGAGTAAGACCAGGCCCTAAGACCAGGATCCTCAAGGAGATCCTGGGCTTAATGGGAGAACAACAGAAGCAAAGGCCCATCCCCTTGTGTGCTGGGCTCAAAGGCACCAGCGCACACCCCCCAATCCTTGGAGCACCCAACAAAGGTGGCACAGAACCACTTCTCACCCAGGACCATGCCAGAATTCCCTCCCCTGTTCAAGCCAATCCTTCCTTGATTCTCCTGATGGCACACCTGAGCATAGGCTCAGCCCTCATCTCTGAGGCTCAGAGGGGAAGAGAAGCCAACTCTCCAAAGTCTAGAAGGGTCTCTGCCCCCTTCCTCAGCTGCAATATCAACACCTTGCTTGTCACGTCCAGCCCTGTCCATGCTACGGTTTCTAGAGAAAGAACATCACCAAGCATGCCAAGAAACAACTGGCCCTGAATCCAATCAGGGCTGATCTCTTCCATCAGGAACATTTGTATAGTAGAGGATGCAAGAAAAAGAAATCCTCAAAGAACTCTCTTCTGAGAACACACCCTGGCTGTGTACTCAGAACCTGCAGGACCCCCATCCAGGCACAGCTGGAACAGGACTCCCATTGACACTGAAGAAGAGCAACTCTAAGCAATGGAGACTATTTTCTCCTCCAGTTAGCACTGAGGTTGATGGAGCTGAGTCTATCATATGCGGTCATGAATTACGGAAAGATCGGGGTAAGGATCACAGTCCAGAAACCTGTCATGCCAGGATCCATGGCAATTTTCCATGAGAACCCGTCACTATGTGGCCCAGCTGAAACCACAACCGACACTCAGCCTGCCCCAATCCCAGCCGGTCACTCGTGGGCCATTTCAAGTTTAAGTGACCTAGTAGCAGCAAATAGAGCTTGAAGGCTCTGGGTTCACATCCAGCTCCAGACACTTCCCAACCGGGTGATCCCAGGCAAGTAGCTTAACCTCTCTGAGCCCTCTGTCAAGTGGGAACAATAGCTTCCGTGTCAGGAACGTTTAGGAAGAGAATGCCTGTGAAGCTCTCAACACAGAGCCTCGCACAGGGTAAGTGTTCGCTCAACATTGGGACCCCACTCCCCACCCCACCAGCTCCAATCGCTCCCCGGAACTGCTGGGTCTCCTTGTCTTTGTGGAATCTGCTTCTCCTTGGAGCCAGCCTATGATTCAGTCACCCCCATCCAGCTGGGCTGGCCTCCCGCGTCCGCCTCTCACCAGCCAGCGCTTAGCTCAGCACCAGCCCCTTCTCTCTATCTAACACCAAAAGGTATTGATTTCCCTGATCTATTTCCAGGATGCAACACTCTTGAAAGCCACCTATTCCCCTCTCTTTTCCTCCATGACCATCACATTCCCGGCTCATAGCCACTTTCCCTAGAGTCCAGGGTCCTCAGCTGCCGAGGCTTAGATCCGTTTCGTTTTGCACTGGTTTAAAGGTCAAACATGAATTTTTCCCCATTATTGTACTGTGTCTTGTCACACAGACTCTCTCTGTTTCATGCATTAGTCACAGTCTTGCTATCAAATTAAATATTCCTCGGTGGTTATTTTTAGAGAAATCTTTTTCTAACTCTACATGGTGCAATGATGTGTGTGCACCCACAGCTCTGGGATCCAGGCATTACCAGGTGGGCTCCGAATTGTGTGAGGGCTCAGATTCCTCTAGAAAGCAGCAGCCAGTGGAGTAGTGGAGTTTGTGACCTGGTTCTGTCCATGGAACCCCCTACCCGGCCAAAAATAATTAATCCCCCAGGCCTTGGATGATCCAATCATTCATCAGTCAGTCTAAGAAAGGCCCAAAGTAGACTCAGCACAATTGTGAGTTAAGCGAAGCAAGTCTGTAGCACCCCAACTGCTCGTTTGGTTCTCTTCTCATTCCTAGTACAAGAGCACCAGGAGTAATCGTGTCTCCACACCCAACACCCCCATGGAAGGAAAGGGCTTGTTACCCTCTTGATCGAAGCCTGAGTGAATGGTGGTGGCTACACGGCTGCCTACGCCCGTGGGATCTCCACCTACTGAGGCCAGCATCAGTGGAGAAATGAAGCCCCCCAAACAGAAATGCAGACCTCCCTGGAGTGGGTTCACATGAGGAAAGACGGACTTGCTAAGAGCCAGTTCTCTTCACCCACTTGAAGGCACTGTGAGGATCAGAAGCCATACAGGCCTTAGACTTAAGGAACTCACAGTGGAGTAGAAGCAACGAAACCCACAGAAAGTGACTAAATAATAAGACAGGATTTAGCACTTCTCCCTGGGGCACGGACTGTGGGGAAGGGGTGGACTTCTCACTCCTAATGCTCGTTTCCACGTGCTGGTCTCCACTGGCTGTGATACCTGGGTCTCACTCACCCAGAGCAGTGACACTGGGGAGGGGGAGGGGAAGGGAGGAGGTCAGCTTCATCTTGGGTTCAGTTCACAAGTCCAACCGGCCTCACACTAAGCTGCTTTCTCCCCCCAGCCTTCATCAGTGAAGAAGGTGATGCTTTAGCCTCCATCTGCATTTTATTTCTCAACTTATTCAGAAGTGGGATGGGAGAAGGGGACAATTTATTGAGGGCCCTCTCAGGGAGCCCCCGTAGACTATGAATGCTTGGATGTTCAGAGGCAGGGAGGCCAAGTGGACAGGAAAAATCCAGGACGGCTTGGCTGAGGAGGCAAGGTCTCTGAGGACTAAGTCTGGCTGAACATGGCTCAGGAGTAAAGGGGGCACTCTGGCTGGAGTTCTCATGAACGAAGGCACAGAGAGACGAAGTAGCAAAGACATGGGGAAAGCAATGATGAGGCCAGTGTGACCAGAGCCTGAGATTTCTCTGGGAGAGGTGGCAGGTGGGTGGAGGCAGATGACAGAATTCCTAGCAGTCAGTAGAGACTAGATTGGTCAGTCGGTCAAGGCATGTTACCTAAGGGCTCTGCCAGGTCCAGGGAAAGTAACTAGGGGCAGAGTTGAGGATGGCTTAGAGGAGAAAGTACAGAGCAGGCTGAAAGGCTACTGTGACTGTCCCATGGGTCCCTGATGTTGGGATCTGGGCCTAATCTGGGGAAGTGGCACTGAAAACCAGGCAGCAGAGACCTCAAGAGGCCTTCAGGAGGAAGAATGTGACCATGAAAACTGGCTAGCTGGTGAGGGGGAGGCAGTACAGGAAGACACAAAGGTTTGACCGTGGATCACTGCCATGGGTGAGGAAAGCCCTGACGGGGCCTGTCAAGCCCCTGGGAGAGCCACACTGGGAAAGGTACAGTGTGGGTCACTTGATAGGATCTGCTCCCCCAGCGAAGAGAAATAGAACAAGTAAATGAACAAATGGGAAAATGAGCATCTTCCCTAACCATCAAAGAAAGACAGAATGAAACCACAAGACCTCTTCATTGGTCCATCGAATAAAAAGAAAAAAAAAAAAAATGACAGTGTGCAGGCAGTTAGGTATATGAGAGTAAGCTGCCTCATGTGGTGCCTCCCAGTGGGGTGGGTCTAGTTGACCCCCCTCAGCAGCAATAAGGCAAGTGGATATCACAAACCCACAAAATAAAGAGCCAAAATACGGAAAAAGCCCAGATGTCCATCGACAGATGAATGAATAAAGATGTGGTGTGTACACACACACACACACACACACACACACACAATGGAATATTACTCAGCCATCAGAAAATGAAATCTTACCATTTGCAATGACGTGGATGGAACTACAGGGTATTATGCTAAGCGAAATAAGTCAATCAGAGAAAGACAAATACCATATGATTTCATACGTGGAATTTAAGAAAGAAAACAGGGGATCATAGGGGAAGGGAGGGAAAAATAAAACAAGACAAAATCAGAGAGGGAGACAAATCATAAGAGAATCTTAACTACAGGAAACAAACTGAGGGTTGCTGGAGGGGAGGTGGGTGGGAGGATGGGGTGGCTGGGTGATGGGCATTAAGGGGGGCATGTGATGTAATGAACACTGCATGTTATATGCAACTGATGAATCACTGAACTCTACCTCTGAAACTAATAATATACTGGTGTTAAATAATTAAATCTAAATAAAAATGAATAAATAGGGGCGCCTGGGTGGCTCTGTCGGTTAAGGATCTGCCTTCAGCTCAGGTCATGATCCCAGGGTCCTGGGATCGAGTCTCATGTCAGACTCCCTACTCAGCGGGGAGCCTGCTTCTCCCTCTGCCTCTGCATGCTTCTCCCCCTGCTTGTGCTCGCTCGCTCTCTCTCTGTCAAATAAATAAATAAAATATTTTTTAAAAAATAATTTAAATAAATAAATAAAACCAAAACAAAGAAAATGGATCGAGGGAAAGCTCCATCCACATAGATATTCACTGCATATATTGTATATATATAGTCTGTATATATTATATATATATATATAGGAAGCAACCCAAATGACCACTAACTAGTAGGGGATGAATTCACTGAACATGGGGCATTACTCCCTGCAATTTTATGCAGCCAATAACAACAATGAAAGTCATTTATCCACATGGAGAATGCCTATTATATAACATTCAGTGAAAAATAATCATGCCCAAAACTCTGTTCACAGCATAGTTAGAATTATGCAAGAACAATTGCATGTGGAAACAAACCAAAGTAAAATATACCGAAAAGTAAACCTTTCCCTCTTTTCTGCAATTCCTCAGAGTATGTGTTGCTTTTAGGACAAACTTACCTGTACAGAGCTGGCAGCTTTCTCAGGAGACAACACACACAGGCAGGACATGGAAATGGACCACAGGGCACTCTGGTACCCTGCGCCCTAGGGTCCACCTCCCACCCTCCTTGGAGCTCATTTCCTCTTGGTGATGAGCATGGAGGAGTTCTTTTTTTTTTAAGATTTTATTTATTTATTTGAGAGAGAGAGAGAGAGAGAATGGGAGACAGAGAGCATGAGAGGGAGGAGGGTCAGAGGGAGAAGCAGACCCCCCGCTGAGCAGGGAGCCTGATGTGGGACTCGATCCCAGGACTCCAGGATCACGACCTGAACCGAAGGCAGTCGCTTAACCAACTGAGCCACCCAGACGCCCGAGCACGGAGGAGTTCTTGAAGCTGGACTTCCATTATAGAGAGCCAGGGACAGCACTGGGCATGGATTCCAAAGTTTGTTTCAACCTCTCCTCCCTCCCCAGGGTGTCTTGTCTACACATCCACACTGGCTGGCGCAGCCCCTGACTTCCAGAGCACAGGGCCCATTTTTCTTTTTCCCCACAGCCAGTGAGGGCTTTGGTCTCTTAGCAGACACCTAGAGCTCTGCAAGGCTTCCTACTGGATGCTTGGAGAAAGGCTGCCACTCCCCTTCACTAAGCTCAACGTCTCCACTGCCCTACCTATAGCTCCCACCTCTCCAGCTGGGCTTCAAGCTCTATCACTCCACTGAAATGCCTGTGTTAAGGCTACCAAGGATGTCCGTGATGGACAATCTGTTGGTTGTCTCTCTGTCCTTATCCCGCTTTCCTGCTTAGCAGCATCCAATACAGTAACCATCCCTTTCTTGGAACACTGGCTTCAAAAGACTTCCAAAAAACTATACGCTTGGTTTTCCTCCTACCTTACAGTTCCCTCTCAGTCTATGTTCCTGGCTCCTTCAAGTCTCCGGGGCCTCTGCCCCAGGATTAAGTCTCCTTTTCCATCCCCCTCCACATTCTCTCTTTTCTTGTCTGGTTTTGTGGCTTTGGATTCCATCTAAGTCACGTTGTCTCCCAATACCTTGCCCCAACCTCCATCACTCAGGCTGCTCTCCTGACACCTGGCATGTCTTAATAGTACCTTGAAATGAAGGTGGCCAAAGCTGCATACCCCAAAGTCTCCTCATCTCAAGAGACAACACCTCCATCACCCCAACAGCTCCTGGCAACACTAGCAATCATCCTTGGCACCCTTCTCCTCCCTCCCCTAGCCCCATACATTCTATAGTGAGTTCTATGACTCCAACTCCAAATATATTCCAGATCTCCTACCATCCCAGGCCAAACCACTCCCTTTCTCACTCAAAACTCTGCAGCCTTTTGTTGGTCTCCCTGCTTCCACTTTTGCCCCTACAATTCTTCCCAGGCAGCCAGAGGAATTTTTTTTTTTAAGTGTAAATCACAGCATGTCATTCCTCCCGTCAAAAGAATGGCCTCCCAAGAAACAAAGCCTCTACTCTGCTCTCACTACTGCTATTCTACATTGTATTAGAAGTCCCAGTCAGTGTACAGGCAAGAAATATAAAGGCATAAAGATTGGAAAGGAACAAGAAAAGCTGTCTTTATTTTTTTTTAAATATTTTATTTATTTATTTGAGAGAGAGAGCACATGAGAGAAGGGAGGGTCAGAGGGAAAAGCAGACTCCCTGCCAAGCAGGGAACCCGATGCGGGACTCGATCCCGGGACTCCAGGATCATGACCTGAGCTGAAGGCAGTCGCTTAACCAACTGAGCCACCCAGGCACCCGAAAAGCTGTCTTTATTCACAGATAACATTATTGTGAATGTAGAAAACTACTAGAGCTAATACATAAATTTAGCAATGTCACCGAATACAAGATTAACATAAAAAAATCAATTGTATTTTCATAAACTAGTAATAAACTATTGGGAAATTTAAAATTTTTTAAATTCTACTTACAATAACATCCAAAAACTAAAAAGATGAGCAGTTAATGTAATGCAAGATGTGCAAACAATAAAATACTGCTGAGAAAAAATTAAAAAGACTTAATAGAAAGATATGCCATGTTCATGGATTGAATGTAATCGAGACCATATGGTATTGGCAGATATGTAGACAACCAGGTGATCAACAGAAGAGAACAGAGTCCAGAACTAGACCCACACGTATATAGTCAAGTGGTTTTTGAAAGAGTGCCATAGCAATTCAACAGGGAAAGAAATGTTTATTTTTCTTCAAGAAAAACATAAACCTCAATCCTAAGCTCCTTCCACATTCAAAAAGTCAATGGCGAGTGAATCATGGCCCCAAATGTAAAAGCTAAAATTATACAGATTATGGGGGGAAAAACATAAAAGGATGTTCATGACCTTGGGGTAAGTAAAGATTTCTTAGAGAGGACATAAAAAGCACTAATCATATGGACTCTGAAAAACAAACTGAGGCTTCTAGAGGGGAGGGGGGCGGGGGGATGGGTTAGCCTGGTGATGGGTATTAAAAAGGGCACGTTCTGCATGGAGCACTGGGTGTTATGCACAAACAATGAATCATGGAACACTACATCACAAATTAATGATGTAATGTACGGTGATTAACATAACAATAAAAAATTTAAAGATTAAAAAAAGCACTAATCATAAATACTGAACTTCAAAAAAACTAAAAACTAAAAACTCCTGCTCATCAAAAGCACCCATTAAGAAAACAAGTGGATAAGAAAACAAATAGATAAGCCAAACACTTCCATCACATATCTATAACAATGGATGTGTATCCAGAGTATATAAAGAACTCCCATAACTCAATAATAAAAAGGCAAACAATCCAATGTTTGAAAATAGTCTAGAGACTTGAACAGATTTACAAATGGCCAATAGTCACACGAAAAAGTCCCCACCATCGTTAACCATTAGAGAAATGCAAACTAAAACTATAGTGAAATACAATGAAAAACCACAATGAAATACTATGCACCATCAGAAGAGCTAAGGTAAAAAGGACTGATAACACCAGATGTCAATGAGGATGTAGAGCAATCAGAAGTCTCATAAGTTGCTGGTGGGAACATAAAAGGATACAACCACTTTGGAAATCTGGCGTTTCTTAAAAAGTTAAATATATCCTTAATGTATGTCCAGAAATTTCACCTCCAGGTATTGACGAGCCATTTCAGTCCTAAATACTTACCCAAAAGAAATGCAAGCATATGTCCACATAAAGACTTCTGCGTGAATGTTCATAGCTGCCTTTTTCATAATAGCCAAAAACTGGAACAGCCCAATAACCATCAAATTGTGGTATATTCATAAAATGTATTATTACTCAATAAGAAAAAGGAAAGAACTACTAATTGCAACAACATGGATACATCTTGAAAAGAAGCAAAAGGCACTAGACACAAAAAGCTACATGCTTACCTACTTGTATAACTTATATGAAACTTCTAGAATAGGCAACACTTATATATGGTGATAGAAATCAGATCAACGTCTGTGATGGGGGGTTTGGGGGCACTTTCTGAGGTGATGGAAATCTCCTATATCCTGACTGGGATCCTGGTAACGTGAGTATATGCATTAGATTAAAATGATCTAACTTAGCCAAATCAGACCTATAAATCCAGAGAAGAAACTGACGGTTGCCAGAGACAAGGGGGATGGGAGGATGGGCAAAATTGGTGGAGGGGAGTGGGAGATACAGGCTTCCTCTTATGGAATAAGTAAGTGACAGGAATAAAAGGCACAGCATAGGGGGTATAGTCAATGGTACTGTAACAGCGTTGTACGGTGACCGACCGTGACGACACTTGTGGCGAGCACAGCATAATGTACATAGAAGCTGAATCACTATGTTGTACACCTGAAACTAATGTGACATTGTATGTCAACTATATGCAATTTTTTTTTTTTTTTTTTTTTTTTTTTTTTTTAGAGAGCGAAGGGGAAGGCAGTGAGAGGCAGAGGGAGTGGGGGAGAAAGAATCTTAAGCAGGCTCCATGCCTAACACAAGCCCGACATCATGACCCTGAGATCATGACCTGAGCTGAAATCAAGAGTCGGACACTTAACCAACTGAGCCACCCAGGATCCCCAACTATACTCAGATTTTTGAAAATTATTTTTTAAAAAGTAAACCTCTTGGAAAAATAGGAAAAAATGTGTATGTCCTTAAAAATATTATTAAAATTAATATAATAAATATTTTAATAAATACATATTTTAAAATAAAATAAAATGATTTACCTTTACACTTAAGATTTTACTTTATATAAATTATAATGCAGAAACAAACTTTGGAAACGACTTGTTTAACCATAGCAGTGGCCAACTGACAAACCTATGGACTGTTCTTAGAGCCCATCACAGACCCAATGCTACTCCTCATGGGAACTGAGGTGTGGACGTTTCCATAGCTCCACCTCAGATGTGCTCTGGAGGGTTAGATACATCAGGCCTGGGAACACAGAGCATGTATTTGACTGCCTTCATTCATCAGGCCAACCCAGGTCTTGACTTCTGGGCTCAGAAATCTGACCTTGGGGACACCTAGGTGGCTCAGTCGGTTAAACGGCTGCCTTCAGCTCAGTTCATGATCCCAGGGTGCTGGGATCAAGCCCTGGATCAGGCTCCCTGCTTAGCAGGGAGCCTGCTTCTCCCTCTGCCCACCATCTCCCCCTGCTTGTGTGCTCTCTCGCTCGCTCTCTCTCACTTGCTCTCTCTCTGACAAATAAATAAACAAAATCTTTTAAAAGAAAATTTGACCTTGGAGAGCAGGAGTGGGTATGGATCTGTGCTCTAGGAGATGGACCAAGACTGCCAGGTAGTGGGCTGTATCCTGGGGCCGAAGTCTTTCCCTCCTTGGGCCTAGAACCAGCTGGTACTCTTAGGGTTTGTCTTGTGCTTTGGAGGTGGTCCTTGGCCCTCACCAATCTGAAACTTTGTCATCCCTGTCAACTGGTCCTGTGGGCAGAGGTGGGAGACTGACTCTCCAACACCCAATGCCTGAGGGAGAACTCAGGTTCACATGTAGTCTTTGGAGAAGAGGAATCCATCTCCTGCTCCCTCCCTCTACTCTCTCCTTCCTCCAGGCTGGCTCCCAACACTGTTTTCTCCTGGCTCCCTGGACCCCAAGCTTTGGCTGTTAGAAGCCCTTCTGGGTAAATGGCACATCACCTTCAGTGTCTGCACTGCAGAACCCTTAACAAGGCATAGGGGCCTCTGGATTCCTAGCTGCCCTGGCCCTCTTGTCAGATCAGTTGCCGCCTCCCCTCCAGACCCTTCTCTCCTCCCCACACTAGAAAGAGTCCAGAGCGCCCAGGTCCGTCCAGTTGAGTTGGACTATCTCAACTCTTGGAGCAGCAGACTCTGTGATTAGGGTGTTTTCTCCTACGTTCTGACATCGAATCCTCTCAAGAACCCTGAGCATCCTTGTGGCCATTTTATGGGCAAGAAAACTAAGATTCCAGAGAGGGAAAGAGTCTTGCCCAAGATCACACACGGCAGCTAGCCACAAGCTCCAGGTGTTTCCTGACACCAAACCCCTTCTCTATAGCAGGAAAGAGCAGTGGCCAGTCTGTGAGGGGTTGGCCTTCAACCTCCTGCAGAACCTGGAATAGGCAGTGGCGGACCTAGCCCTGTGACATCCACGGGGAGAAGTCTGGAAGCTTTGGAAGATACTTTGGGGGAGAGGGCAAGAGGGGAGGCTTTCCCCTCACCCCCACCCCCATCCACCTCAAGGATGTGGTCCACATCGGGGGTCTCTTGCCCAGATGCAGAGAGAATCCCAAGGGCCTCTTGAGCAGTGGGGAACATGATGGTGGCCCTTGGTGCTGGCAACAACTGGCCAGTGAGAGAGCACTAGGGGCGGCCAGTTGGGGTCAAGGTCTCCAAACCAAGCTGAGTAGTGGGGTCACTCAAGGAGCTAGTCATAAATGTAGGTGCCATCCAGGCTGAGGCAGGTTCTCTTCTCTGGAGCCTCCACCTTGAAGGAGCCTGCAGGGAGCAGTCCCACCTTCAGCCCCAAAGCCAGGACTCCAGATCAAATAGGCCACAGCTTCCAACATTTCCATAGCTGCAACTCTCTCCGTTCTCAAGGCACAGCTAGGCTATCGCTTACATGCCCAGCCTTCAGGCAGTCCCAGTCCTGGGAGCGGCAGAGAGGGGGACGTCAGCAGCCAGCCCAGGAGCCAGAGGTCTCAGACTCAAAGAAGCCCCCCCCCCACCCCTTTAGGCCTCCAGGATCCTAGGCCGGAGCAACCTGGTGCCCCCAGGACCAGTCTCCCTGCATACCTGCCCCTCTCTGCATGCCCCTGGCATAGCCAGCCCCGTACCCCTGCTCCCAGTGCCAAGCACTGACACTCCCCTCACCTGAAGGCCCCTGGAAGGGAAGCCTAAGTAAGAGCCATGGAAGCCCCAAGCAAGTCGCTGACAAAGTCCTATTTAGGAGCAAGTGAAAGGGGAAAAGAGCTCTGCAGGAGGTGAGAGCCCAGAGGGCCGAGAGAGAGAGACCTCTGAGGCCAGGGAAGGGCCCCTGGGCAAACCAGTGGACAGGCGGGGGTAGAAGTGTGGGGGTAGCAGTCTAGGCTGAGAGGCTGTCCTGTGAGCCTCAACTTTCTCATTTATAAAATGGGAATTAAGTACAGTAAGGCACTTTCCAGCTCTGACCTTCTTGGATCTAACCTAAAACTTCTCTCCAAACCATGTCTGAACCACATCTGTGTTGACTTTCACTGGCCCTGGATCCACTTCCATCCTTGGAGGGCTGGGTTTAGCCCATCCAGGAGGGCACAAGGAGAAGAGGCACCACCTGCCCTCCAGATAACCGGACTCTGAGAAGCCCTGAAGCTGGAACCCACAAGCTCTTCTAGGCCCCTCCCATCCTGATGCTCTCCTCCACACCCCCAACTTTATGGCCATTTCCAGGGAGCCTTCCTTTGTTCACAGCTTCACTACTAACTTCTGTGTGGCATTGGATGAGCCAGCTGACCTCTGGACCTCCTCCTTCCCAGAGGACAGAACCTGGCTGCCTGCCCTTCTTCTAAACCTCCTTCTACCCACTCCACCTTTGTCTCCTCCAGGCAGCCCTCCCAGCTTCAGGTGGGCAGGATTTATTCCACAGAATTAACTGAGAAAACCCACCTGACCTCAAGAGCAACAGAAAGAAGAAAATCTTCCAGGGTCAAGCCCTAAAGGGCAGGCGTGGGAGGTGGGGTGCCTGTCCTGGGAAGAATACCTTGGGGTACCCTCAGCCCTTGGCATTGCTCCCAGCCCAGGCTGGCGGCCTGCACTCACTCATGGTCTGGAGAGAGGAGGGCATTTTCTTCCCCTGGCTGAGATTATGGTGAGCGACTATTGCTGAGAATCTCTGCACACCCCCCACCCCAGGATCTCCCACCTGAGCAGTCACATAACTCCAATAAGAGTGAATCCCAGTTACAGGAGCTCATTAACAGGAATCGAGCCCTGTCTCCTGGGCCCAGGAGCTGCACCCTATCTCTGTAGCATCTGCCTCCAGAGAGAAATTATATCTTACTGCATCTTCTCTGTGTGGAAACAGACACGGCCACTGGCTTTGCTGATGTTAACAGCCCCAGCAAGCTCTATATCCACACTTTAGCGGACTCAATTTATTGCCAACGATTAGATGTTAAAGCTGTCTCAAGAGCTGATGTTCTATTTATAGAGTCAAGGGCCCAGGGAGGGCTGATTCAGATCTGTCTAAGCTGTCCTGAGCCCTGTGCCAGACCCTATTCTGGATGGTCAGTGGCAGAGCCTGGAGAAAGACACCTCCAAAATTTCTATTTCCTGGTGCTCCATAAGGCTGCCCACACATCCACTTGTGTCTAAGGGAGGCTGAACTAGACCAGCACTCTCTCGGCACATTGTGGTCATTTTTGCTCCTCAGATACTTGAAAGTCTTTTGAGCCCCAGGGCCTTTGCACTTGCTATTCTCTCTTTTTGGGATGCCTTTCCTCCTCCTCTTCTTACAACCAACTCCTTGTCATTCATCCTCAGCTGAGTGTCCCCTTCTCAGAGACCTTCCCTGACCTTCTTCTCTATGTCTGTCACCCCACTTTGGCTATGAGGTGTATCACTAAAGAAGGAGTTCCAACTGCTTAGCATGCCCCTCCCAATAGCCCAGAGAGGCTTGCCCACATTAGACACTCTGAGTCAGCTCATCCCCTCATCTGGCTGGTGTAGTGACCAGTGTTGTTTCCCACAGGGCCCCTTCATGACCCCATGAGGAGGAGTTCTCTGGACTTGCCTGGTTGCTATTGCTCAGAGCCTCCTCTGCCTCACCTGTCTCCCCTGACAGCCCGGGCCAGTCCCTCTGCACAATCCACTAGGCCCTGGTCTGACAGGAACCTTCAGAGACAGAGAGAGGCCCCAAGGGCAGGTGGGCAGCTCAATCAGACTCTGACTGCAGCTTCTCCCAGCAAGACAGCCTGCTTTCTAAAGGCTTTTAGCTTGAAACTCAACACTTTCCCAGACAACATCAGACCCCACAGTCTCTCGTGTGAGGACATTTCTCAGGACCTGACACATGCTGAGAGCTCTACAGAGCTCTGTGCCTCCCCTTTCACAGTCTCACAGTCCAGGGGACAGGTGTCACTTGTCCACATGTTGTAATGAGGAGATGGGTTCAGAGAAATTAAGGGAGTTGTCCAAGGTCACCGAACAGAGCTGGGAGGAGACCCCAGGCTGCGTGACGCGGCCCAACTTCTCTCTCATCCTCAGGGAGGTGCCCTGACCTTAAACCATCCTGAGAGGGGACTGGCGTTCCCTTTCCAGGTTCAGGGGTTAGAAGGCATGGGAGGTCACCCCCAAGAGCCCTTCCTCTGGCAGCGGGGGCAGAGAAGACCAGGGGAGAGAGGGGGTAGGTTTGTGGCACCAGCAGTCAGGCCAGGTCAGGGAAGTGGTCAGCGGGGGTTGGGACTCTTTGGACAGAGATAGCGTTCCTCTTAGGGAGGGGACTATAGAGCCCCATACTTCCAGGTTCAGACCTGGCCCTGCCACATACCACATATAGGAACCTGTGCACTCTATCCTGGTAGAGCGCACGCCCTTGCCCTAAATCTTTGTCTTTCCAAATCTGCTCAAGCCTCAGTGACTTTGTCTGCAAGCTGGGCATAACCTCGGCCTAGGAGGGCTATTGGAAGGAAAGAAATGTAAAGGAGATCTTGTATGAGACATTCCTGGCACACTCTAGGTGCTCAAAACATGGGCTCAAAATGTGACTGGAAGGCTGAGCCCAGAGCTGGGAAGCCCAGCCCTCTCACCCACCTTACCTCTTCTTGGTGGGCCCTGAGACCTTCCATGCAGCCCCCGCAGCCCAGATGGGGAGACACGGCCCATGAGTCAAAGTCTCATCAGCTGGAAGTGAAGGTACTGGGGAGGGTCTCCACATGGGGCTGCTCCATGGGGCAGCTGAAGAACTCACCGAGTTCCTACACAGAGAATCCTGGCCAGGTCTGAGAGTTGATCGGCTTGCTGTGAACACAGATGAAGGCTGGGGTGGCGGGGCGGGGAGGGGAGGTGGATTTATCCACAATGCCCCTGCCACAGGAGCAGGTATTTGGGGATAAGGTAGGCTGCCCAATGCCTCCTCATCCCCATCACTTCCTCTTTGTCCTAATTTTCTCTGAACTCCCCACAAGAAAGAGGAAAGTAAGCCTGTCTCCAAGAGCCATGATCACCAGTCACCTCTGATTCCCCTCAGCACCTGGTTGCAGCCCACCAGACAGTGCAGGCAGCGGCTTGCTGCCTGTCCCCGTGGAGTCTGGACGCTCTGAGGGCAGGGACAGTGGAGAAAGGACAATCTTGAAGTCCGTTTGCCACGTCAGAGCCCAGTCATGGACCTCGGCAAGACATTCAGCCACTCTGAACCTTGGTTTCCAATCTGTAAAATGGGATCATAATGCCTCCCTGCAGGATGTGATATAAATATTGTTTGTTACGTGTCTAGTTCAATGGTCCATAAAATTTTTTAAGCATATAAACTCTTGTTCAAATCTCGGAAGAAACTCCAATACACAAAATAGCTCTGTTGGAAGCAGGGGTAGAGGGCCCTAGGACTCTTCTACCACATCCTAAAGACCTGGGGAGTAGGTGTGAAAAGATCTGGCCCCTGACAAGCAACACGGGAGCCACCTGGAAGTGCCACGGCAGCAAAAGGAGGTGGACAGGTTGACAAACTAGCATCAAACATGGGGTGTATCTCTAGGGGAGGCGCATATGGATGCAGGGAGGGGGGAAGACACGAGAGTGCCCTGGGAACGCTAAGAGAGAGAGGCTATCAGCTGCCCACTGCCTCACCCCTGGGGTCCCCACTCTGCCTTCCTGTAGGAGACGGCATGAAAAACTGAGAGATCTCCTTGCCATGGCTGCCTCTCACCCATTAAACCTACTTGTTCTCTTGTTTCTCACACAGGTCGAGCCCATTCCTGCCTCCTTGCTTTGCCTCCCCCTCTACCTGCCAGCTGGAACGCCTTTGCCCTAAATCTTTGTCTTTCCAAATCTGACTTGCCCTTCAAATTCACACGTCACCGCGTTCTGGTAATCCTTCCATGTTCGTCCCCAGCCAAAAGTAGCATTCTGACCATTCTTCCTCTGACCTTCTCCAGCAGAGAGGACAGTGGCTGAGAGCCTGGGCCTCAGTTTCTCCATCTGTAAGATGGGACTGTGAGGACTGAGATGGTCCATGTAAAGTCCCAGCACCGTCCTGGCACACAGTAGGCACTTAATAAACAGTAGCTGTTCATCGCGATGTCATGGCCTCCCCCGCCACCCAGGCGGGACCATGGTTCCCTCAGGCTCTGGTACACAGTAGGCATCTACTGAATGCTCACTCGGGTGACCAGCAGGTGGCCCCACACCCCAATTAACCTGCCTTGACCAAATGCTCTGAGCCCTGGGAAACTGGTTCCCTGAGCCTCCGGCTGCTTTCTCCTGGTCATGGGAAACAGAGAAAGGGCAGGACTGGCAGAGTCTTGGCACCTTGGCATGTCGCCTAGCAGACACTTGGGCAACATTGCTGACCATGGCCTTTGGACTTGGCTGCCCCCTCCCCTTTTCCACAGCCTTGCCCACCCTTGTGAGGATTACTCCCATTTAAGGGGCAAGAAAACCTTCCACTGGTGGCAGCATGTCTGCCCAGGGTGCCGGAAGGATCTGGCCCTGCTTGATCAATGTCTCATTTTACTGATGAGGATGGGGAACCTCAAAAAGTGGAACAGTTTTGCCCAAATCCTCATGTAAACCAAAGCTCAGGTATCCTGGCTCTAAGCTAAATAATCCCACCCCACCCCACCCGCAGGGAGGGAGGTGGACTTTCCAGACCCTTTCCTGCCTTTGATTCCAAGGGGTTAATATGTTGGATGCCCAGTAGGACAAAGGGAATAATTTTACCCTGCTGGGTTTAAAGGCAGCTGCAAGGACCCACTAGAGATGCAAAGGCTCAGCCCAAGGAAGTCAGGTCTAGAGATGGCTATCCCAGGGCCTATGGCCCCTCCCCACACCTCCCAGAGAGAGAGAGAGTTTCCAGCAGGCCTGGGAGCACTGAGCCCCCTGCAGAGGTTGCGGCAGCCTGCATTCCAGGCTCAATTCTGGCGCTGCGGTGGAAGGGCTGAATCGAGGGCAGAGAGGGGCTGGTGTGGAATAGCAATGAGCTAGGCTGCTGGAAGCCAGCCAGCACCAGGTTTGCAAGACAGAGAACTCTGCTGTCAGCTGGGTCAGGGGAGCATCCCTGGGAAGCACTGGGAAGCAATGTCACACACAAACACACACACACACACGTGCACTCACTCGTGCACACATGTGAATACACCTCTCATGGATTCTTTATTGAAAACTTCCAGGACGCCAGCATGGTGGCCAAGTAAATGCCTGTGAACAGGCTGATGAGAACAAGTGGCCACACAGCTTAATTCCAGCTGATTGTCAGGGGTTTGCTCCTATTTCACAGATAGCCACACTGAGGCCCAAAGAGTGTGACTTGGCCAGGCACCCAGCCTCCTTGCCCTGGCCTATGAGAGCATGCCTGATGCCAGAGATCAGGGGACCCCACGTCTCTTCAGCTCTTGGAAGTGGCCGAGCAGACATGGCAGATATGGGGGCAATCCTTCCAACCCTCTCCTTTGCTAACTCCCTCTGCTGCACCCCCACCAACCTAGCCACTCCCCCTTCCCCACAACAGCGATGGGCCAAGTATGGCCAATTAGAATCCCTCCCTGGGCCTGGAGTGTAGGCCCCTGGCAGATGCCTCCCTGATGGAACTGCGGAAGCTGCGGTCCCGGATGTGAGAAGGCTGTACGGACAGAAGATCAAGATCAGCCCCAGGGAGAAGCACAGACAGGCAGAGCTGAGGGGTGTAGAGTCCTTCTGTCCCCAAGGCCCTGATCCAGGTCCCTGCAGTTCTGTCTTCAGTCCTATAAACTATCAGACACCCTCCCCAGCCACTGGGCTGCATCAGTTCCCTCTTTGGCTTAAAAGTCCCGTGACACCTCCTTCTTAAGCCACGCCCTTCCTCCACAGACCATTTCGAGCCTGAGATTGTAGCATTTGTGTGCTGTTTTGTCCTTCTCCCGGAGTTTAGGTGAGAGCCCTGCGTGCAGCTTTCACTGATGCTTTCCTTGCACCCAGCGTGGGGACTCAAGCGCCGTGGCTGCTCAGGGTCCAGCAAGGGAGTCTGTCTGCAGCTCTGTGGCTAGACAATCTGCCTTTGCATCTGGCCAGTATTGCACTGGGCAGAGTACATGGCAAGGGTTGGTCTGAACCACAGGCTCCACGAGGTCCCCAGAATTCATCTGGGGAGCCCAGGGCCCCTTCAGAAGGGTAGGCCACCCTCCTTGAAGCCCAAGGCTTTGCCCAAGGTTCAGGAAACCCAGGTGATGCTGCTCTGGAGAGCAAGCCCTTGGGAGTAAAACCCCATGGGTGGCAAATGCCTGACTTTGGGGGGTGGAAAGTCCCAGAGATAGATCTGGGCAGGGTTGCTTTTCCCTCTAGCAACTTCAGGTACCTCTCTCCTTCCTGATGGCTAAGGATGCTGGGGTGGCAAATGGGTCCTGGGCACGAGCCATGCACCAGGCACCTTGCTAGGCACTTCACATGCATCCTCTGCCTGGATCCCCCAGATGACTCCCCAGGGTGGGCACTACCGCCCCATCGCAGTTGAGGAAATTGAGGTGGGAAACCTGGGGGACTTGTCCAAGGTCGCCAAGCTAGGAAGCAGCCCGCATCTCAGGAGTGCTGGCCTTCTCCCTGCCTTCTACCATCTCCACCCCTTCCCCCACGCCTTGAGGGGACAGGAGGTGGAGGGAGAGCTGCGGGTGCCAGTTGAGCTCTTGGGAAACTGGGAGGTTTCAAGATAGGAGCTGAGGGAATATGCCACAGTCAGGGCCCTGCCTCGAGGCTGCCCGCAGGGGCTTCCGAGGGCTGAGGGTGCTCTACTGCCGGAATAGTCAAAAGACAGTCTCCAGCGTCCCGCCCCCTCCCCTCCCCGACATTCTCTCTGCCAAATGAAATCTGGCAGCTTCTGAAAATAGCTCAGCGCTGCAGCAGGCTCTCCGCCCGCCCTTCAGCAGGCTGGCATGCAGCTGGGGGTGGCCGCTGTGGGCAGACGCTGGCGCACGCGGGGCCCGGGGGTGGGTGTCACACACACGGTGCGCGGGGCGCCCCATAGCTGGTGGCATGAGGAAGCTGCCATGCGTCTGCTTCTCTGACCTTTCCATGCCCGGCGAAGCCACAGTGGCCCTGGAGCCAGCCCGCATGCTTACTAGGCCTAAAGGGGGATCACTGGTGGGTGTGAGCAGCTGCCCTTGGGCCACTTTTGTCCACTCGTGTAGACAGAGAAACCCAGGAACCAGGAGGAAATGCCAAAATGGTGTTTATTACTATCTACATGTAAAACCCAGCAGTGTTTTCCTATCTGACGTGGGCTCGGGTTTCCCAGCCAGCGAGAGAGAGGTCAGGAACCAGGCTGGGTGTCAGGCACTTGTCAGGCCCATATCAGGCACTGAGAACCCTGAGGCTACCCTGGGCAGCCGTGGGACTGGGTAAGCTTGGACCGGCAAGGAAGGGATCCTCTCTGTTCCAACTCAGGCCAAAGCTGGGACCCAGAACCAGACCTTCTAAGCATCACTCAGCAGCCCTCCACTGCCTTGGGTCTGACCCAGAGCGTAGAAAGAGATCCCTGATTAATGGGGAGCCCCTGGGTCCTGCCCCCAGCCATCCACTCTCACAAAAGTACATGAGGAGGCAGCCCCTGCCATCAACCAGGACAAGGTGGAGGGCGAACCGGTACAGAGAAGCTTTCCTGCCTGGGAACCAGTGAGTGGGTAGGGGCAGGAGAAGTGTACTGGCTTTCGTCACAGTGACATTTTCCGAAGTAGAAAAGGGTTAAAAATACCTCCCACCCTCCCCTGAGATGAGAGGCCACTCTTTGGGTAACGGGTAGTAACAGCATCACTAGGCCCAGGGACTCTGCAGGGAGGGTGCTCCAGGGGCCCTGTGGGACGGGGTTGCAGCAAGATAGGGCTGGACCACCCAGCGAGGCAGGCAAACTGACCATGGGCCTCGGGAGACCAAAGGGAGGGAGCCTGAGAGGGTGGAGCAGTGTGAAGGAGACCAGCCTCCCCAAGGACGCAGAAGCAGACCCCCATTGCCCCTTCTCCCTCCCTTGCTCTCTCACTCAGCATTCACAGACAGCAAGCCGGTCCCTGGTCACCATGGCAACCAATGGCCAGATGCCTTTCCCAAGGCCAGGCCCATCTGCCCACCCTACAGGGGGGGTGTCTCCAAGGGAGGAGGGAAGCCCGCCACAACTGCCGGTGGCCTAGAAGTCTAAAGCCATGCCCCAGCGTGCCCAGCAGAGCTACATCTCACTCAGGCCGCTCTGGCCAAAGGCGCTGCAGCTGTGGCAGGTGGCTCCCTAACTCCGGGGCCCTGGGTCCTCTCTAAGGAGGTTTGGAGTCATGGTCGCCCATCCTGAAGTTCTAAGTGACAAAATAAAACACAACAAAATGATCCTTTTGTTAAAAACAATGACCCGGGGCGTCAGCACGCTCCTGTCTGTCCCCAGGCTGCGCGGCCGGGCCCATCCAAGGCCCTCATCCAAGGCCCTCATCCAAGGCCCGGTGCGCTACTGGTTGTTGCAGCCCTGTGAGCCTGAGGAGCCGCCTGCCTGCTTCTTTCTCCGCTTGTTGAGCAGTCGGTTGTTAGAGGTCTTCAGGTCCTTGATCTGCACCTGGTCGTAGTCCACACGCATGGTTGCCAGGGCACTGGTCATCTCCTCCTGGTGACAGATGTCCGTGGAGGTCAGGATGTACTGGCCTCAAGAGCCATCACCCTCCTGCCTCCAGCCCCTTACTAATGTCAACGAGGGTGGCAACAGCTTCTGCTGCCTGAGCACCCACTGCATGCCCAGCACTGGGCCATCCCCTTGTGTCCCCTAATCCACACTGCAGCGCTTTGTGGTGGACACTGAGCTTATCCACCAAGGCACAGAAAGTGCAGTGACTCCCTGTGACCACACCAAGGGTAAGTAGGACAGGGACCTGGACCAACGTCACCTGCTAAGGACCACAGGCCTGCAGGGGACACCAACCTGTGGGGCACACAGGGCACTAAAGCCTGAAGATTGTGCCTGGGGTGCCCTGGGGCTCTGAGCTGCTGTCCCCTATGCTGAAACCAGACTGACCACCCTCCCCAATGTAGATTGTAAGGGGGGTTATGCCAAAGCCCCTTCCTTCACTGAGCCCCCGGCCCCAAGTCCCAGTGAGCCAGGAGCACCACCCTGAATGCAGTAGCGTGGCCCAGTGCTCTGGGTGCCCCAGCTGGACCCCTGGTGCAGTCTGTGACACCCCGGGCTCTCGCCCCGGGGGAGGGGATGATGACCCAGGCTCTTGGTAGCCACCACCCTGGAGTCCCTTTTCCCAAAATCCTGGGAGACTGAGACAGCAACAGCGTCCACCCACCTTGACCTCATCCCAGCGGTCTCTATCCTCCTGCAGCACGCGGGCTGTGTGGAGTGGGGTCTGCGGCACCACCGTTGATTGCTGGAAGGAGCCCCAAACCCTTGGATTAGAACAAGCACCGGAGATGGCACTGGCTCCCCAGCCCCACCCTCTCTCCTGGTCTCAGATATGGGAAGCAAGGCTCAGGGAGGTGAAGGAGCCTGACTGGAGCAGGGGCAAAGTCAGGCTCTCGGCGAGGTCCTGCTGCATATCTGTGGCCTGCACAAGGGCCTCTGGAGCCACCACCCTCCTGCCCACGGCCCCCCCTCCAGCTTGCCACTGCCCACCACAGGACGAGGAGGCACTCACGTTGATCCAGGGATGGTTCATGAACTGTGTGATGGTCAGCCTCTCTGTGGGGTCTGTCTTCAGTAGGAGGCGGATCAGCTGCTTGGCTGGGGAAGACAGGGGAGTGGGGAGGCTGCAGAGTTCCTCAGAGCCAGTCGCCCCAGGTCTGCATGAGCTCCCAAATTCCTAACCCACAGAAACAGTGAGCTAACAACTGTTTCTTATTTTAAGCCACCACGTGTTTGGGGGTAACTCGTTAAGCAGCCATGGAGAATGGGTACAGGGCAAATTTGTCTGTGGTCCCCAAAGGGAAAATACTAAGAAGGGGTACGAGTTAGAGGATGTTTTGAGGAGGCAAGTTTTGAGCCCATTTAGCAGATATAGAAACTGAGGTTCAGAAAGTTTGGGTGACTTGCCTAGGGTCCCTAGCAGGGAGATGGGATGTGGGATGTCACGCACCCAGGATTTGAACACAGGTTGCTTTGACACCAACGTGGTATCTCCCAGAATGAAGGCTAATGGGGTCCGGTGGAACAAGCTGGGGCAGAGAGGTTCACTCACCATCTTCAGAAACCTCTGACCACTCAGGATTGGGGAAGCCATACTGGCCTAGGCGGATCCGCCTCTTCATCCCTGGGGAGATGGCCTGGCCCGTGTTGGAGTAGAAGGGCGGGAAGCCACACAGGCTGGGAGAGAGTGGAGGGCATTCAGCACAGGAGTGAGGACAGTGCCAGGGTGGACCCATTCTCCTCCCCGCATCCCTGACTGGGAAGACAGACAGCCACCAAGGTAGCCACCTTGGCAAGAAGACCAGCCCTCTGGACTCTGGGCTCATCCTGGGAATGCCATCTGCCCTTGGCAAGGAGAGACCTTCAGGCACCCTGAAAGAGGGGTGTCCCCAGCCTGCATGGAGAATGACCCACTCAAGTCCCTCACCAAGGGTTGGGGGAGAGGAGGCAGAAGTGGTACCGAGGGCACCAGGGGGCGGTGGCGACGGTGGTACTGAGGGCACCAGGGGCCGGTGGCGACGGAGGCAGAGGTGGTGGTACTCACAGGATGTACATGATGACGCCCAGGGACCACATGTCACATGATTTGTCGTACTTCTCTGGACCCAAGACCTCAGGAGCTACCAGGACAGAGGGCACAGGAGGGCTCTCAGCCCCAAGGGTCTTGGGGCCCAGACAGGAGCCTGAAGCCTGAGCAAGGTGGGGAGCAGGTGCCTGGGTTGAGGGGCGGGGCAAAGCAGACTGGTGTCTGGCACCTTCTGGGAAGGCAGCATGTGTGTGAAGTTGGGGGAGGAAAAACAGCTCCCAGAAAAAATAAACCCACTTTTAGGCTGGGCTGTAAGGAATGACAGCCTCCTAGCTTCTTTGGGCCGATATCGGCCTTTGTTGAGGGAGGAAAGGGAGAAAAGGCCAGTCTGGGATTTGGTGGGGTCCTGCCATAGGCAAGAGGGCCTCCTCCCCGCAGCAGCCCTGTGTCCCTTGTCCCCCTGAACGCACAGCCTAGCCCACGGGCAAGGAGGGGCCAGGGCAGGGCTCTGGTTTCTGCTTTCAGCTTGGCGACCATCCCATGGGGCCTTGCTCTTCCCACCTGTGCAATGAGATGGGTAGGCCAGAGGATTTCTAAGCCAAAATACTGCAAAACACGTCCTGGTAAACAGGATACCATTTCGGCTGTCTCGGGGGCTCCCCACTCCTTAAGCAGTTCTCCTGGAAGGTCTCCCCTGAGGGGAAAGACCCTCTGTAGTGCGAGTCATCACCCCTCCTGGATAAGGAGCGCCTTCAGCAGGGGCTTTTCCAGATCTGGGCTACCTGCTCACAAGGGAGCAAGGAGCTTCTCCAAGGAAGAAAGCATGGATGGGTATGTGACACCCCCAAGGCCTATCCCTGCCCTGGCCTAAGGGACCCTCTCCCTGAAGACAAGGGGCTGGTGCCCTGTATCCTTCTAATGCAATAGGAAAGGCCTGCCTACTTTCTGAATATGAATCCCAGAAAGATAAAAACTGGAGAAAAACAACCGCGGTTGGGCTCCGTCCCAAGCTGGTGGCAGCCTTTTATCACATATATATTTAGAGCTGCTGTGATGTCATTCAGCTCACAGGCCACAGCCAGAATTTTCCTGGATCTATTTTCAAAAGCAGAAGCTGAAGTTTGGGAGAATATTTTTTGCAGCCTCCGGCCCCCCACGTCACCGCCTCCACGAAGACAGGATCCCTCCCTCCCTCCTTACTGGGCTTTAACCCTTTGGCTTCTGCAACCCACGGGCTGCCCCACACGGCAAGAGGGTCCAGCGGAGGTAGGGACGTACAAACCACGTCCCAAGGACTCACCCACGTAATAGGGAGTGTAGCAGGGTGTCTGCAGGGCATTTTGGGTGGTCTCCTTGGCAAAGCCGAAGTCGGTGAGCTTGAGTACTGCATCTTTCTCCTTGGACGTGTAGAGCAGGTTTTCAGGCTGGGCCAGGAAGATAAAGCATTGGTCTGAAGCTAGGCACCAGGTGGGGGAAGAGTTCCCAAGATGATCTTCAGGCAGACTTCCTTCACCCCAATCAATTCAGGAGGAGCCAGCTCCATCTCATTAAAAAGACCTGGGCCTTGGTCACCAACAATGTGGGTCAGATATGGAGAAGACCAAGGTGGCTGGGAGGTGATGCCTCCTTTAGCAGAAGGGAAACAGAGGCAGGTGTTCAGCCAAAGCTGAGAAGAGCCAAGTGCCACAGAGAACCCAGGGGTAGGAACTGCGGAGCCTGAGTTGGTGATGCTGCCATGAAATACCAAAATGAGGGTTCCAGGCAAAGTAGGCAGCTCATGTTGCCAAGCACTTGTCTGGTACCCAAACCGGAACAAGGCAGTGGGGCAGCCCGCCTGAGGCCATTCAGGGAGAAGGCCCCTGCCCCTTAGGCCCCAGAAGCTGCACAGAGGCAGTTCTTCCTGGTTGCAAAGCACAGAGAGGCCTAAGGGGAGAGGACAGTAAGGAGGTCTGCAAGGAGGAGGCAGCCCTGAAGCTGGTTTTTAATGAATGGGTAGGACCTAGGGCCTGTAGGAAAGGGGGGACCCTCACGCAAAGCTGGGGCAGAAGGACAGGGTGTTGGATGGAGTTCCAGTTTGGGGCCAGTGAAAGCCTTTTCTCTGGTGCGGTTTGAGATGACCTGACCTTGGACTGGGGTGAAAACAGGAAAGCACATTTAGTCTACACAAGGGAGTCACCTCTACAGAAGACTGTTCTCTCCTTGGGGAAAAAAAGGCAGGGCCAAAATAAAGCAAGGGTTCAGAAGGTGAGTCTGTCGTGGCTCCACGTGCATCCAGAATCAAGGGATAAACGGGCTGCTGGTACTCAGCCAGAGGAGGAACCTGATGCCGCAGCTGGGCCCTCAGCAACTCTCGGCCCAGTCTCAGGATGAAACAGGCCTCAGGGTAACGCTCTAGGCCTGGGGCAGCGGGCTAAGGACTCGCAGATTCTGCTCTGATGGTGGCTGACACATACATGCGTCTGTATGTGGGGCTGCCTCACACGGTTCACATTTTCCCCATCTGGTCCAGATGACCTCTAGGACCCAGCCCTCCCTAGGCAGGACATTTGGAGAGCTGAGCCTCCAGAACATGTCTGAAGCCCATCCACTGAAAGGGCCAGCAGGCCCAGGAACTGGAACTACCTCTGCTCGTTCCCCCTCGTCTCCCAGCTAACGACTTCTTTCCCTGAAAATGCTGGCACTGGGGGTGCCTGGGTGGCTCAGTCGGTTGAGCCTTTGACTCTTGATTGCAGCTCAGGCTATGATCTCAGGCTCCTGGGATGGCTCCGTGCTCAGCGGGGCATCTGCTTGAAGGTTTGTCTCCCTCTGCCCACCCCCTCACCCTCTCTCTCTCAAAAAAATAAATAAATCTTTAAAATAAAAAAAAATCCTCGCTGAAAGAATGAATGAATGAATACCGGTGTGGCATCTGCGCAGGCTTAGGCAAGACACAATCTCTCTGAGACTTGCTTTCCTCATCTGTAGAATGGGTAATGGCGCCGGGCCCACGGGGTTATGTGAGGATTAAACAAGATGCTTGTCAGGGCCTACTGACTTGAGGTAGGCCCACAGTTGTTCTAAAGCCTATTGGGATTACACAGTGTTTGAAAGAAACAAGGAGACCCGTCTGGCTAGGGCAGGGTAAGTATGCTGGAACCATGGGAAAAGTGGCTGAGAAGAGCAGTCTGGGCTAGGGGACAGAGGCCTTGAATGCCAATCAGGAAGCTTGCCTCCATCTAGTGGGTGCTGGGAGCCACTGGGGGTTGTGTACTCCCTTCTCTGGTCCCCTAACCTTGAGCCTCACCTTGACATCTCGGTGGGCGATGTTCTGGCTGTGCAGGAACTGGATGGCAGTGCCGATATCCCGCATGATCTCTGCAGCTTCTGCAGACAGAGACAGAGGAAGGGCCAGTGTTGCCAGGCCAAGGTCGGGCAGCCTGGGGCTTCCACCCGATCATCCCCCCTGGAACAGCACAAGATGGTGAGAGCAGTCCTGCTACCCAGGACCCATCCTATACCCCCACCCCAGTCATCCTGATTTCCTCTGGGGATGTCCCAGCCCACCTGGACCTCTTTCCTCAGGCCTGGACCACCTCTTCCCAGCTCAAGTGCTGGTTGGTATCAAGAGGCTTTGAAGCCTCCATCCCAAGGCCATGGACAGTCCATCTCTGACAAGGTGTTATGAACTCATAGAAGTCCTTGGGGTATGAACACTCTGTCCCATCCTCTCTTGTGCAGTGGGGGAGACTGAGGCACAGAGAGGAGCAGGGCCTTGCCCAGCATCACACAGCAACTCTGTGCGGCCCGTCTCAGTCTGAATGCCCCCTCTGGTCCTGCTGCACACACCTACCTCTCTCGGTGAAAGCCTGGTCGCCACGCTCCTGAATCCGGCTGAAGAGCTCACCACCTTCCATGCTAGAAGAGAAAGTAACTAGAAGCAGGGCCCCCTGAATCAGGTGTCAGCCTGCCCCTGGCCTGAATCATGGGCCCAGAGCTTAGGCCCGGCCACTCTGCCCCTGGGAAACGGTTACGGGCAGCCTCCCTGTGCCCTGCAGAACCTGGTGCGTAGGAGGCCATCAGCTTGGGTGGGTTGACCTGGACTCTTAGAACTAGGGTAGGCTCAGGTCCTCAGATCATCGAGGGGGGGAGGGGGGGGGCCTTTGTATTCCCACGGGGGCTACCCCCACCTGGCTGAGCCTTGCGCAGCCCAACCCTCATCCAAGTCTCAGTTCCCTCAAATAAGGGAGGAGATGTCAATTGTCATCATCATCACCCCTGTTTTCTGAACACCTACAGCGCTATGTGATCCTGGCCTGGTCCCTTTACCTCTCTGCGCCTCAGCTTCCTCCTTTGTAAAACGGGATTTAGAGCACCAGCCTCACAGAGTTGTGCAAATTAAGTAAGCGGTACGCATGGAGCCCTAAGAACGGAGTCAGGTACAGAGCGAATAGCACGTTAACATCTTCCTCCACTTCTTACATGGCAGTTACAGAAGTTCCGAGAGGTTAAGAGCTACCCAAAATCACACAGCTGGTGGGTGGTAGAGCCAGGATCTGAACCTCACATCTGACTCAAGGGCTGCTAACCTATAGGATGAAGGCTGCTTAAAGGTGGATGGGGAGGAGCTCGAGGTCCAGACACGAGACCCAGCATCTGAGGAAGGCTAGAGCTGAGCCACAGTGCTGTTGGGAGAAGCCCAAGGTAGAAGAGGCTGCTGGCTCCTGGATTACCCTGTGGTCTCCTGGGACCACGGGAGCCCAAACCCAGGTAGGAAGGAGAAGGTGGAGGTGACAGTGTGTGTCCTGCTCCTCCCAAGGTAGGAGGCTTTGAAGCCTCCATCTCAAGGTCAGGGACAGTCCATCTCTGACAAGGTGTTATGAATTCATAGAAGTCCTTGGGGTATGGACACTGTCCCATCCTCTCTTGTTCAGCGGGGGAGACTGAGGCACAGAGAGGAGCAGGGCCTTGCCCAGCATCACACACTCAGGGCTTGGCTGCCTTCTCCGACCCCTCTTCCAGCCCCTCCTCACAGAGTGAGAGCACATCCACGGAGGCCATACTGGAGCCCCTGGAGTTCCCTTCCCACACGGACGGAATGGCCTTGTGGCCAGCTGCACAGCTCCATGGGCAAGGCCTGCAACTGCCCCTCCATTACTCCTCAGGGACTGGGGTGTCTCCCGCAGCTGCTATCTTGAGAGCAGAGAGGGCCCCTAAAGAAGGGTGGGAGCCTGGGGGCCACAGGAGTACCGGTGAGGCCCTGACGCGGGGTGGGCCAGCATACCACTCCATGACGATGAGGAGACAGCGCTTGCCGTGGTGCATGTTTTCATACACGTCCAGGATGCGCACAATGTGAGGGCCCCCTGAGGTCTGCCAGTGGTGGTCCACCTCCTGCCGGGCCTTGGGGCTGTCGTACAGGAGCTGAGGGCAGGTAGGCACAGAGAGCGTCAGGCACACAGCCCACTTCCCCAGCAGCTCCCCACTCATGTCACTGCCCTCACGTGACAGACAAGAATATGTAAGCTCAGAGAGGCCTGTGACCTGCCCAACTCGCCCAGCTTATGAAGGGCAGAATAAGGATTCAAATCCAGGTCTCTCTGACTTGTGGTCCAATGACCACAAGAAAGCCCTGGGAGGTGGCTGACAGCTTGGAAAGGCTCAGAGGCCGCTTACAGAAGCCCTGCCTCCCTTCTTGGGGGCTGCAAGTCGAGTGGCAGTTGCGTGGGCTTTGTAGACAAATCACACATCAGATGTGAGACCCCAGGCCAGGGGCCACACATCCCTGGAACTGCATTTTTCCAATGGGATGGCACAAGAGTTGTAGACCCAGAGGTAGAGTCTGGGGGCAGGAGGGACCCTAGCTGAAGGAGGTGACAGCCTGGTCAGGTGAGGCCTGGGTTTGGGGCTGAATTCTTCCAGTGACTCAGTATGACCTCAGGGGTGAACATTCACAGCTCCAAGCCACAGCCCACAACTCCGTAAAATGGAGTCATAACAGAGCCATCCCCACAGGATGCATCACAGCAAGGCACGCAGCGGGTGGGCGGGCATCAGGATCCCTGCCCAGGTTAACTCAGCCCTAGGCTATGGCCGCCAACCAGAAGGCCAACCACCAGTAACGAGCAAGGCCCCGGAGTGGTCCTGCTCAGAGGAGGAGGTGTAGGGGAGGAGAAGTCAGCATGCAGGGTGAGGTGGTCCAGAATGCGAACAGCAGGACAAGCCATCCTCCCACAGGACTGCTCACCTGAGACCCCACCCCGTTTGCTTTCTAGTTGATCAGGGTTGAGGACCAGAGTCAGAACTCAAGCCTGGGGCTCAAGAGCAGCTTCGTCTTGCTCAGCCCCCACAGGACCCGGGGCCATTCCTGGCCTTGGTCTCCTCATCTGCAGGATGGTTTTCCCTCTGCCAGGACGCTGGGTGGGGCAGACTCTGGGACCAAGCTCTCTAGGCAGAGGCAGACTGAGGCACGGGGGAAGTCAGTAGGTTCTCGCATCTGCTGCCCCATGGCTGTTCCTCCATCTCTGGAGCTGCACACCTTGACCCTAGCCTGGGGGTGCAAGAAGCCGGGCAAGTCCCTCCACCAGTTTTGGGGTCCCTGCTCCATTAAGCAGTCCAGGATGGGGGTGTGCATAGAGGCTGCTGTGGACAGACTCCCAGCCTGGAAACCATGAGTCCCTTGCTCATGCTGCCCTTGCCTCCCAGAACGTCCTCAGCTCCGTGCCCACACAGCTCCTGAGCACCAGCTTCTTGCTCACAGTGCTGGGGGCAGGGGCTCAGTCACCCCCACTCACCACACCAGCTCACCCCCACTGTGTTGAGGTGACTCTAGCCAGGGGTCCCCCGGTCTTTAGCCACAGGACCCAAGATGCACCATCCTCCCTCCTTGCTCTGTCTCTTCTGCACCGTTTTCTGCATGGCCTCCCTACACCTCTCCCTGCCCCCTGCCATCTCCTCCCCAGTCTGGCCTGACTTGACAGCATCCTGCAGGGGTCTCCAGGCTGGCTCCTGGATCCCCTCCTCACTCTGCCCTGCTTCTGGCATCTCACCCCTGCCCCCGAGTCCTCTCTTTCCTCTCAAAAACTCCCAAGTACATAGCGGGAAACCTCCCAGTGGGGTCCCCAGCCCCACCTATCCTTGGCCCCACTTTTTACATCCCCACCCCCATTCCTCCAAATAATGGCCACCTCCTCCCCTGGCCTTCAGGCTTGTCTTCCTCTCATTGCCTGCTATCCCTTGCCCCCGGCCCTTCCCGTTCTGGTCGGAATGACATACTTGCTGACCCGAACAGCCCACACTCTGCCTATGCCACGGACACTCTTGCCATTCTCCTTCTCCATTGGGTCAACTCCCTCCTTTTGAGGAAGTTTCTGGGCTCAGTTCAGATGTCTTCTCCTCTGGAAAGACCTCCCGGCACCTCCCCTCTAGGGTTTTTGCCTCTATATCTCCCACCAGGCTGAAAGCAGCTTTAGGGCAAACCAGGGCAGGTTGGCCTGCAGGTTCCTGGCTAGGGCGGACAGAAAACACTGGGCTCCTGAACAAACAAAGGGTGGGAGGGTGGGCATGGTGCTAGGAGGAAGGTGTGGGAGGGAGAGGAGGAGGGGAGTGTACGACCAAGGAGGGGCCCAAGGGCCTTATGGCCTGGGCCTGCGCCCTGTCTCTGCTGAGGTGGAGAAGCAGGTGGAGCTGCCCTGAGCTGGAACCTCCCAATGCCCCCCACCCGACTTAGTCCATATTTAGGAACCCATTTCCTACATGGATTAAAATAGTCCTTTTCTGAGCGCCAAGACCCTAAGACCAGGCACAGGAGTGGGGAGAGGGCTGCCCCCAGAAAACACAGTAAATGCCCCTACTGGCCTCCCTGCAGGGGAGATCACAGGGGCCAGAGCCCAGGCCCAGCTGCAAAGAAACCTCCTGGGCTGTCATTCTTGATCCCTCAGCTTGGCCCTGAGTGTGGCCCCAAACCTCCTAAGCCTCAGTTTCCTCATCTGCCTTCCCTATAGCCAGAGCCTTCTCCTCTTCCAGGAGTCCCCCCAATATCACCTCCTCTCAGAAGCCCTCCCTGACCACCCTGACTGAAGAGGACCTCAAGGATCCCTCATTCTCCCTTCAACTTTTCTTTATATATATGTGTGTGTGTGTGTTGTTGGTTGAGGTACACCTCACATACAGTAAAATGCACAGGTCTCAAGAGCGCAGCTCAATGAGTTTTGACCAGCTGCACATGCCCCCATGACCCACACTCCCAGCAAGACAGAAACACTTCCAGCTTCCCAGCGAGCTCCCGCGTCATCGCCCTTTTTACCTCCCTCCTGTGCCCCGCTGGCTCACAACCTACAATTAGCGTGTTCCTTTGATAACTCTTTAAACAAACACACACATATAAGTATGGCACTTTCAACGTGCTTGGCTCTGTTCTGAGCACTTTACAAATATTAGGAGCAAGGGGCTTCATTATCCCCGTTCCTTAGCTGAGAAATGGAGGCACAGCAAGGGGAACTAACTGGTCCCAGACTACATGGCTGGTGCCCCAGCCAGGCTGGAGGGAAACAGAGGCCCAGAGAGGTAAAGGAAGGGCAATGGGCACCGCCAGCCTGCCTGGTCATCCCTGGGTCCCAGTACTGGGCCTGGTACAGAGCACTGGCTGATGTAATATTTGTAGATTTATGGAACAAATCCATGAAGTGGGGTTAAGAGGAAGAAACACTCACAACCCATCATGAGGACAGAATAAGATTAAATTGAGGAAGACCTAGGAAGGCTCAACAACGAGAGACGTGACAACCTGGCCAAACTGGCTCCCCACTCCACCTCACCCACCCTCCCTGGTGAACCAGACTGTACCTCCTCTCCCAAGGAGCCCATCCTGACTGCTGCAGCCCACAAGGCCATTGCTATAAATGGCAATTCACACGGGTACATGAGTCCACACAACACTTCATAAAAGATGTCCCCAAGCAAGAGCTCCATTTTCCCAGGCATGGAAATGAGCACAGGGCTAGGAGATAGGAGGCTCGGGTTCTACCCTTACTCTCAGTGTGACCTTCGGTGGCTCCTTTGCCTCTCTGGGCCTCTGTTTCCCTAATGTTGAGCTACAGCGCTTGAGCTAGATTGGAGGAACAGAAACCTCTGGTCAGGGGCTCCTTGCAAAGTAACTACTGCAGCCCCCCTCCCACATCACCGCCCCCATGGAGCAGTCCCTGAGGCTCCACAGACCCATATCCAAATGCCCGAACCCAATGGGTGCCACCTGGTTCCCAGTCACGGCTGGGAAGAAAAGAGGATGGCATGGCCTTCTGCCAATTTGGCAGACCCCACCCTAACCTCACTCCCACCCCATGTCCCCTGGGCCCCCTAGGGCTCCACCAAAGCTGAGGGTCTGTGATGGCTCCTGGGCAGCTCCATCAAGCGCCCAGCAGGTACCCACACACCCGTGAGGCAGAACCCTGGCTTTCTCCCAAGGGAGGGGCTCCTGGCTGTACTTGAGGTGTGGGCCCCCAGTGAAGTTAGATGAACATCGAATCTGAGATGACATTTCCTTGAACAAACGACACTGCTCTAGCCTCAGGCTTTGACGAAGCCAGTTCAACCTCTCCCTTCTCCCTCACTCTCCTTTGACAAATTCTCCAAGCTGCCCCTAGAGCCTACAGCCGAATGGCCAAGACCCCTGCCAACGCCCCTGGTGGACCCCGACAAAGGATGAGGCCGAGGGGCCCATGTGCTCCGCCCCCAGCAGCACCAGGCAGAATGGGAGGCCCAGGACTAGCCGGGCGCCCTCCCTCCCTGCATGCCGCATCCTGTCCCACCCAAGGACAGGCTTCACATGTGGGCGGAGGAGCTCCCCAGCCCAGGAGCGGGGAAAGCGAGAGCAACATTGGACTGCAGTTTACAAAACAGTCTCCCCCCTCATGTCATGGGAATGCTGGCGCTGCCCTGTGAGGCAAGCCGGGTGGGGCCGGCAACCCCAGTCTACAGACTGAGGAAAGAGAGGTTCAGGAGGATGAAGTCACAGCCCTGGGGCCACCAAGCCGGAGTGTGGCAAGACTGAACAAGGAGAAGAAGGGACTTTTAAGAGAGTGTCCAGACAACCCCTCCCTGAGGGGAAATGAGAGGATGGGGTGGCACCAACCAAAACTACCGCTACAGGCCTCGGGAGACCTGCTCTGGAATGAACGTGTGCACAGGTGTGGGTGTGCAGGGGGTGGGGGGCACGGGAACATGGATACAGGCAGGTATAGGGGTGTGTCCTGGGGATGCATGGGTATAGGGAGCATGGGGGTGGGGGCCATGGGCATGCGTGTCTCCTACCCCTGCAACAGTGACTCTGAACCCCCAGAGAGTGGGACCCATCCATCTGTCCATTCATTCATCCAATATTTTCTCTCTCTCCGGTGCCTACCAGAGTACTGGGCACAGAGAGGTGCCCAAGGAAGACTGGGGGTCTTGCTGCCACTACTCACCCTGTGACCGCTTTGCCCAAGCCCTGACCCCTCCACCCAGACCTCCTCTCCCACTGAGGCCCTGTCTGCTGCATCACCTCACATTGCCCAGTGTGAAAGAACTCCATCTGCTTTCCTAGAGCATCACACGGAACTGGGATGTCTGTGGCGGCTCTGTGAGGAGACAACTTTGGGACAAGCCCCCAACACCCTACTCCAGCCACCTCCCAGCCCCAGAAGGGCCACCTACCCAGGCCCTTATGCTCACCCATGTATCTAGTGTCCACCTCCAGCTAACCCCGGGGCCGGGCTCTTCTCAAGTAAAAAGTGTTCACAGTCTCCCCATCTGTCTCACACACAGGAGTCCCCCAGGCCACCAGCCTGGACAGGAAGCCTCCCCTCACCCAACCTCCATACTCCCAGCCAATTAACCTACAGCCCAGGCCAAGCTGCTCTGTGGCCGCTGTGGGAACACCCACTCCTTCCGGGGGAAGAGAGCTGGCTTGCAATCTCTCCCATCAGTGAGGCACTAACAAATTAAGAAATATCTACTCCGGATTTCATGACAACCCACAGCCTGAGAGACATCATCCTTACAGCAAAGAGAACCTCCTGGAGGCCAGGCATCCAGGTGCTCTCACTGCCCAATGAGCCACTCTAAGTCTCATCATTTCCACTGCTCTACTCATTGACAACAGGAGTTCAGGCATTTTATAACCCTGAAAGCATGACTAAAACAAAAAACGTCAGATTCTTTTTAGAATACAGAGAAAAATAAAATGTACCAGAAACCCATGTAAGCTCGTAACTATAATTGAGGACATCTTTTAATTCTGAGCTTCCAGAGAGTCTTGGCAAAGAAGGAAACCAGATAGGTTCTGCTGCTATTATCACCCCATGAAGAGAAGCAGAGACATTCATTGAACTTTTTCCAAGACCAAATTCTTTTTTTTTTTTTAAGATTTTATTTATTTATTTATTTATTTATTTGAGAGAGAGAACACAAGCGGCGGGCGGGGGCGGGGAGGCAGAGGGAGAGGTAGAAGCAGGTTCCCCACTGAGCAAGGAGCTGGATGCAGAACTCGATCCCCGCACCCTGGGATCGTGACCTCAGCCGAATACAGACGCTTAACCACTTAACCGGCTGAGCCACCCAGGAGCCCCTTAAGACCAAATTCTTAAAGGAATTTAACATCAGACCTTCCATGGGGGAAAAGTATAACATTCTGACAACACCTTCAATAATAATTTTGCAAGATACAGAAAGATTCGCAAGAACTTATCTGATATAAATTCCCTCCTAAAAATTGAGGCCGGCGTGTGGCATGGTAGCCTGGCACAACCACCGGGAGCCTGAGGTGACATCGCCAGACCCTCTACTTTCTGGGGATTGCAGCTTTGTCCTGTGCCAGAGTACAGAGAAGAGAGAGGCAGAAGGACCGGTCTGTACCCCCACAACACCCCTTCTCCCACTTGGGAGCCTCATCCCAGCCTCAGGCAAGGGCAGACCAGAACACTGAAGAGCGGCATTTCTGGGCTATGGATTGCATCGTGGTGCACCCATTCAGCGCCAAACGCTCGGGCAGCAGAACTGAATGGAATGGTATAGGAAAATACAGGTCTTCAACTCCCATTTTGTTCGTTGTGGGAAACCTCTATTCTCCACAGAGAGAGGTCATGGGTAAGAAAAAGCACTTTGAACCTACCACACTCCCTCCTTGACAAGAGCATTCAACTCAGCCATGTCTAAGGTCCCTTCTGGCTCCCAGTTCTGATTATTTAGGATTATTTTTCCCATTAGACAGAGCTCTGCTTTTATGAGAGACACACCACTGGAATAGCTAAATTCATTTTATAGCCAGCTGTTGAGACCACTCCTGCCTTGTGCAGCTAGCACCAGTGAGGGCTTCCAGCACACTTCACCCTGGCCCTGGCCAGCCCCTGATCCTCACGAGCTGCTCCATCCCCTCAGGGCCGAGGCCACAGCCTCAGGGATGGGACGGTATAGATTGACCTCAAGTTCAGGATTCAGGCCTTCTGGCCTCAGTGTCTTCTCATAAAGCCAAGGCTGTGCCCCCCGCCAAGCCCACCCGAGGGAGCCGGTGCTATTTAGAGAGCTGCTGACAGTGTCAAGTCTCACTTTTTCGCCACAGTTTCGATTTAGAGCCTCAGACATGTGCCACTATTCCCACATACACTCATTTCCTCAGCTTTTGTAGCTCATTAAAGGCGCTAATGGAACCAATTCTGCAGCTATGGATTAGCTGGCCTCATGCCAGACCAGACCTCACTTCATTACGTTCTGGCTGTGTCCTGGCCTCTGGCTCTCCCTTTCCATTCACCTCTCCTCCTCAGAGGCTAAGTTCCAGGGAGGTCAGCTCACATGACACCACTGACCCCAAATGCCCAGGCCCCAGCTGGGTGCTCAGGGACTGAGAGCGTCAGATCCATTTTAGCCACCCCTTCCTGACAGCTATCTCTCCCTGGTGCTCAGGCAGTGGTGTGTTGGCCATGGCATCTGATCACAGACACCACCTCATTCAGTGTTCACCAGATCCTGAGAAGAACCAGTATCATCCTTTTAACTGTGGGGAAACTGTGACTCCGAGAGGTTAAGTGACTTGTCCAAAGTCACACAGTGGGGCAGTGAGAGTCAGGACTTGAACCCATCTGTTGGCTTCTAGGCAGTGGGGACCATGCCGACGGCTGCTTTGCTCCTTTTGTATGTGGGGTTTGGCCCCACACCTCGGGATCTAGACAAGGCTCTGCCACTTGGTGGCTATCATAACAGTGGCCCAGGAGACTGAGGCTCAGGGAGGTTTTGTGGCTTCTCGGGGTCTCACGGCTCACACATGGCCACCTCTGCATCCGGGAGTCTTTGGGGAACCAAGATTCATCCCTCATGCCCAGGGAGGCCTGCCCATTTTATAGATCCCTCCCCCACTTCTGCCAACGTTTACTGGCTCTGCCTGAGGGCTAGGCCCAGAGCTGGGGCCAGGAATGCAGCTGTGGGCACTCTGTCCCCAAGGATTTGGGGGTCTATGGATGATTTACTGCCAATCAGAGTGCTTGATGAGGATGTAAGCCCTAGGGAACTGGTCCTGGCTCCTTCTCTCCCTCTTCTTTTCTTTCTAGAGCCAGAACCTGGCAGAGCAGACAAGACGGGGAAGCCCAGCCAAGGGAGCCCAGGAAGAAGAGGAGCCCCCAAACAACAACCCCCTTCCAGGCCAAGGCCAGAGCACCTGATGGCAGGGGGTGGAGTGCAGGAGGGAGGGTAGGACCGCTGATAGGCTGGGCGCCTCCCACCACAGTCCCGGGAGAGGAGAGAATGGCTGAGGCTCTGAGCCTGTAGGAGATCCAACGCACGTTTGGAAATGGTTAAGTCTCAGGATCACAAGACTCCTTCCATTTGCTAAATTTTGATAGCCTCAGTTTACCTGTTTCCCACCAGCCACAGATGACCTGGAAACAAAGGCAGAAGTGCCAGGTCTGGGGAGGGAGATGGCTGGAGACGGGTAGGAGAGGGGAAGAATGCTTCCAGAAAGAGGGAGTTGAGCTGGGCTCCAAGGCAGGGAGGGAGAGGGACAGCAGGAACGTAAGTGCTAGCTGGGGCAGGCCCAGGGGTCCCCGTGCCCCCGGAGACCATATACTATGAAGGACCAGCTGTGGGCACGGGACTCCAGGGCAGACAGACGTGGACTGCCATCTTCCACTTGCCCCTAGCTTTGAGCAGGCCATGTAGCCTCTCTGAGCCTCACTGGTCCCAACTGGAAAATGGGAACAGTGACAGTACGCATGGTCCCTGGTGGCCATGAGGACGGAATGAGAACACAGAGAGAGCTCAGATTAGCACAGTGCCAAGTACCTACTGAGTGGAAATGGGCCTTGAGGTTTGCTTGGCTCCAGGATTCCCCTGGGTCTGCCCTGAAGTGGCCCCATACTCTTCACCTGCAGAACTTGGGGAAATCCAGGTGCAGCCTCTGGGATCAAGGGGAAAAAGACCCCCTGCAAACCAGCAGGTCACAGGAAATGGTCTTGCGAGGGGCAGGACTGGACATGGCTTTGCAAAAATGGACTAAGAATCAAGAGTCTATGGACCCTGCTTTGCTGTGAAAGGCCCAGTGGGGAAGGGACAGACCCTCCAGGGTGGGGAGAGGATGAGATGGCTGACCTCAGGGGAGGGGGCCAGGGGTCGGGTGAGGCAGCAAGGTGGAGACCTGGGGACCCCAGCCAGGGAAGCAGCCCGGCTCTCAGACTAGGGGAGGGGCACAACTTCACTCTCTCAGGCGGCAGCCACCTTTAGACGCCGCAACTGCCACCGTGCATCCTTTGGAGCAATGTCTCTTTCTGCAAAGCGTGTGGTGACTCTGGGCCAATCCCTTAACCTCTCTGAGCTCCAGCTCCCCGTCTGTGGAAATGGATGTGTAGTCTCCTCACACATGGCAATGGAGACAGGACAGGCAGGTCTGTGACTACCAGCATCTACTTCACAGGAGGGGAAAGAGGCCCAGAGAGAGCTACAACATCCTCTCTCTCTCTCTCTCAGAGATTATACCCGGAGTAAGTGGCAGGACAAGAACTCCCTTTGCCTGAGGCAGGTACCAGATCCCAGCACCCCACCCAGAGACTTCTGAGAGGGGCTTGAGGAGAGGCCACTCAGGTGCCTTGTGAGGCCCCAGAGCGCCTCCGCAGAGGGTCTAGGTTCTATTACCCTCCTTTAAACTTCTTAGGGGAAAAAAGCATTTTTCCTGTCAAAATCAGCTATGTTATCGGTGAGACATTACCCTAGTTCTATTTCTCCTATGACAGTGTAAAAATAGGACATTTTCATCCTAAGAGTGGAAAATTTCAGCAAACGCAAGTGTTTTATTCTCATCTCAGAAGCAAGGTCCCTTTAATGGTCCCTCCTCGTGAAGAGACCCCCAGCCCAGCCACAGTCTGTGCTCCCAAGTGGTCAGTTGTGCCACAGGGATGCCCACATAGCCAGTGGGGCTACAGAGGGCAGTGGCTACCTTCCCTAAGCAGGGGGCGACCGGGGCAAGTGAGGCCATGCCCGGGGGACCCCTGCTGAGGCACCCAGCAGCTCGTGCCCCCGGCCAGCCGTAGAGACAGGAGACCCAACACCCTCTAGCTCTGAGAAGAGCGATGGCTGGTCTCTGTCCCCTGGAGGAGGTGTCACAAAGATAACAAAGGAATAAATGTGTGTGCTGGGGGCGGGGGGGGGAGAGGGGAGACAGACTGGACTACTCCCAGAGGCATAGTGCCGAGACCCTAGGGAACCTTCTGACTCCCCACCCCTCAGACCTGCTCTTTCTGAAGCCAACAGCCAACATCATATCTCCTAGCATCTCTCCCATTTCCCTTGGCTTCATCCATGTCCCTGCAGCTCCCCACACAGGCTTGGGTGAGCACAGGCCGCCATGGCCCCACTCAGGCTCCTCCCAGAGGAGCTTCCAACCTCCACTGGCCCCTGGTCGCTCTCCCTCTCCTGCTCCTCTTCTGCTAGAGGGCTCTGAGTGTTCCAACTCCTGGGAAAATGTCCCGGTCTTTGATCATGCCATGGAGCCATAGCCGTGAGGAAAGGGAAGTCCTCGGAGAGGCCAGGGTAGTGGCCTGGCCCCACTGAGGGATGCTCCTGCCATAGCAATGGGCAACAGTGACTCATCCCCACTCTCTCAGGCCTTCCTAGGGTAAAGATGCGCCCTGGGACAGGCTCAGCCTGACTGCAGGCTTTAACTGGGCAATGGAGTACAGTGGAAAGGGGTCTTCCAACCTAAGTCATAACCCCAGAGCTCCTGTCCGTAGCTGAACACAGACCTTGCTCGTGGAGTCACACGGCTGACCGTCCCCCTGGCAACACCACTTACCAGCTAGCTTAGGAGAGGCATCTTGGGGCCCCCTCTAGCCAGTCTCCACACTGCCCGTCTATTTGCACCACTATTTACCTGCCTGCTTCCCTAGCAATGCCCATAATCACTGCCCACTAAAAAGGTCTGCACAGCGAGAAGGGGGGCTCTTGTCAAGCAGAGCGCCCAGCCCTTCATCTTATAGATGGGTAGACTGTGGCCTGGGAGAGAGGTCTGGCTCCTGATCCCCAAA
Source organism: Zalophus californianus (assembly GCF_009762305.2). Classification (NCBI taxonomy): domain Eukaryota; kingdom Metazoa; phylum Chordata; class Mammalia; order Carnivora; family Otariidae; genus Zalophus; species Zalophus californianus. The sequence goes on along the minus strand of NC_045595.1, from coordinate 19,560,891 downwards.
GATAGCTGAGAGCCACAACTTGGCCGCCAGAAAGGCCAAGGGTTCTAGCCCAGCCAGGGCATGTCCCTACTCTGAGACTTCGAGTGAGTTACTTCACCTTCCTGAATCTCAGCCTCTGCATCCGTGACACGGGGGTGATACATCCATTCTTAGATGTTTCTGTGTCTGGGTGCAGCACGTAGGAAGCACTCAAGGGATAAATGGGTGCTCTTATCCCCGCCCTCCACCCCCAACCTCTGCCCCATGTGCCACTGCCTGCCAGAGAGCATGGAGGCTACCTGCCTGTCCCTCTGCCACACCCTGAGAAGAGGGCTTGTTTATGTTGGGGGAACATCTACAGAACAAGTTGTGAGTCCCTTGTTGGAGGCTGAACCCTTAGGAATGGGGTGATGAGTGTGGCAGGTCCAGGCCCTGGCCCATCACACCCTTGAAAACAGCCTCAAGTGTCACAGGTGACGGGGTCAGGTGCAGAGTGCAGGCTAGACAGGCAGGTGCTCTGGGGTGCTCGTCCCGGCAAGTGCGCGGCAGCTCACGTGCAGTTTTGTCCCCTAGAGTAGAGGGAGGTTGCACCTCATGTCCAAGCCTTCCCAGTCCCTCCACAAGTTCCTCCCACTGGCTCTGAGGCTCTGGCTCTGACCCCAGCCCCTTCTCTCCTCAGCCTCAGCCAGAGAATCCTTGGGAGTCACAGTGCTCCTGATCTCACACTGTTGTCCAGAGCAAAAGTCCCAGACCATTGAGCCATAAAAGGAGAACCAACAGCGGAGGCCCCTGCCGACGCTGACTTCCTACACTCCACAGGGGACTCCTCGGGTTACAAGCTTGGCCCAAATGTTCCTGACGCCACTTCTCTGGCTGCCAAGGCCACCAGCACCTGGTCAAGGCCAGCAGCAAGGAGGGGACATTGTGAGTGGCATGGGTACAGATGCTTCTCCTTCCTGTCCTAACCCCACCCTACCCTGGTGGGGGGAGACTTCAGGGTGAGCCCTTCAGGGTGACTCGCATGAATCCCCAGCACCTGACCAGCCCCCATCTGCCCGCTGCCTGCCCTTAGCCTGTGGGCTGCAGAGAAGAGGCCCATTAAGCCTGAAATTCCTGAGACAGAGAGTAGCAAGGCCAGAGAGGGGAGGAACTAAGTAACATCAAGGGAAACAGAGAGGGGAAAGAAGAAATGAAAGCGACAAGGAGCTAAGGAGAACAGAAAGTACCACAGAGAGAAAGCAGCAAGGACAAAAGCCCTAGTCTAAAGAAAAAGGCAATCCTAACACAAAACCCACAAAAAAAAAAACAACAAAAACAAAACAAAACAAAACAAAACAAAAAAAAACGCAAAATCAATATTCTCAGCATCTCTGGCCTGTCCAGCGCTGGAAAGGCCTCCTGAGGCTTCTTGTTCCCCCAAACAGCAGTCTCCTCTTGTTCTCCTGCTCGAAGCAAACCACCCCCCCCCAAAGGTTCCCAGCAGCAGGATTTTATTCACAATTACACAGGGCTAATCCACTTAGTTCCAAAAGGGTGGGAGGGTAGGGAGGAGTCCAGGACCCAAAATTCCTTTCACACTATTCCTTCTCACCCCACAAGGGGCTGGCTTCCCCAGGGGCACGATGAGCCCAAGGGAATCCTCCTAAAGGCCAATAACATGCCACCAACAAAATGCACTCAGGCAGCCTCTCACGTGGGAACACGTAAGATCTCAAATAGACAGGAGCAAGGCCAGCAGAACCAAAATTCTCCCGGGAAAAACACAGGGGCTGATGGGAGCCATATTCTTACTGCCCCGAGAGCAGGAGACCCACACACACAGGAGGGCTGGGAGCACACTCTTACCACACCTAGGGATTGCCGCTGTCTTCAACTCTTGCCTGGTGATCACCACCTTTGGACACCCAGCAGCCAGTCACCAGGTTGGAACCAAAGGAGGTGAGGGGACTGCAAAGCCAGGTGCTCCACCTGCTGCCCCCTCACCGGGGTGTCCCGTGATGATATCCCAAGGAGGCCCTTGGAGAAAAAGATGAGGGATCCAAGTAGGGAAATAGCTTCCCCAAGTGCAAACCTCAGCAGAGACATAACAGACCTCTGTTGTCACAGAGACCAGGCGCTTCCCACAGGGCCTGAACTAAAGGACAGTCCAGGTGACCAGGAGCCTCTAGAGCACCCTAAGCAACAGTGCTCCACGCGGGTTCTGGTGATGTTAGGAAAGAAAGCTCTGGGGGAAGGAGGGAGGATTTCTGCCCACTTAGTGAGAGAGGACACCAAGGACAGGCAGAGGTCCCTGGGGGCGCAGTATGAATCTGAGTTGTGGGAGAATGAGGGGGGGGTGTCGCTGACCTTTTTTCAAGGGCCCTATGTAAAAGCCTCTCCTTCCACAGAGTCCTCATAGACCCTCTATGGCTCCCAGCATCTGTCAGGGCCTGGACGCCTGCCCCGCTGAGATCAGCCGCATCCTGCCAGGACCCACGGCTGGGAGTGGGGAAATGGTACTCTGCAGCAGGTGCTGAGTGGTGCAAACCAGGCAGGCCATCCCACACATCCTGTGCCCTCCTCTGTCGTCCACATCCTTCTCAGACCAGAGGCCTGGATTAAAGCTGGCAGTCTCTCTCAGGAAGTCTCCCCTGGCGCGCCCAGCCCAGACACAGTTTCTTCTCGCCCACTCACCAACCTCACTTCCTGCCTGTGGCAGTCTGGGCTCTGCTGGGCTGGGCTTGTCTGAGACTCACCAGGCTTGAGATGAACCACACAACCTCTCTGAGACAGCCCCACAGCCATCGTGGCCCTTGTGTGCTGGCCTGTGGGACCACTGGTCCCCTCACAAGCAGGGTCTTGCACAGTGAGGAGAGCTGAGCAGAGAGAGACAACTATGAACACCACCACCTGGGCTCCCAGTGGAGCCAAAGATGCCAGCACACTTCCAGGGGCCAAGTCTTAGAGACCCTCCCATGTCCCCAGAAACTAGCATGAGGCGTGGGGTGACTTAAATGCGAAGACTCTGGCATCAAACTGCATAGGCTCACATCACAGCCCTGCCACTCTTCCGCTGTGCATTGTGGGCAAGTCGTTCACCTTACTGAATATCAGCGACATTACCCATAAAATGGGAACCACAGGAATTAGGTAAGAGAACATGTATCATGCACTGGGGACGGGGCCTGCCAGACAGAACAGTCTGGAAAACTGCTAGCCGTCTATGAGAATATTAGAATCCACAGCACCAAGGCCTGAAGCCTGGAGAGACAGCAGCAGCTCGTGGATAGGATGGGAAGATTCTGGCACTCCCAGCAGAGGGGATCCCCAGCAGAGGTGTAGGCTTCGAGCACAGCTTCTAAACCTGTGAGCAAGGCCAGCTGGGCAGGTGTGAAGCAGCTCAAAACAACTGATCTCTGCCCCAAACCCCACTACTTGCATTCTTTAGGGTTTGATGCCCTTCCTAGGCTCTTTGTTTAAACAGCCAGTTGCCCACCCCTGACAGTTCTGAAGCTTCCACCGGCTTGGAAGCACACGAGCTCCAACGATTCTTTCCTTCGAGGAGAGGGGCAGCCCGGGGAGGAGGCTGGGTACAGTGAAACCCCTACTGGGGGCCTCCATTGGACAGGGCTACCAGCCCCTCCACCCGCTTCCTGATTGGTTGACTCGGTAACAGATGGCCCTGCCAAGGCTGATCTGACCGGTCCGGAGATGGCAGGTGAGGGGGCGGCAGCTGCTAAATGAGAAAGTACCTGGCCTGCCTGGCAGCCGCACCCAACCTCAAATCCAGCTCCGCAGCACCAGCTTCAACAGGCCGGCCCCACCCAGGGAGCCATGTGGGGAACTCCCCGGCCTGCGGCTCCAGCACCCCACCACTCCACTCTGTCTGATGAAGAGGAGGAGAGGAGGGCACGGGGAGCCCCAGGGGCCTCCGACATACTCCAGTGGTCAGAGAGGAGGGCCCCAAGCCCCAGAGCCCGGACAGCAGGGGCAGGAAAGAAGACCCCCCTTTCCCCGCACGCAGAACCCCTCTGTCCTCTCAAAACCTTTCATCGTGCTTATTTATCTAAGTGTCATGGTCACTCCTGCCTGCCAACAGGCAGGGGACCACAAGTGGGCTGGGCGGGAAGTTGGGAGGGGAGGAGACCCTGGCCTCTGCTACAATCTGTCATCCCAATCAAGCTACACGATTTCTGACCACTGACTCCAAGTCACAGTTTTCATATATGTGATAAGGATGGAGGGGTTGCGTCTCGGATGTGGTGGGGTGACTGATGGGGGGGGCAGATATGCAAGGCTGTGCCCAGCTAGGAGTAAAACTGAGGGGTACCAATTCATCAGTGAGGCTTAGGAGGGGGCACAAGATGTCGGTAGGAGGCGGCCCCCTGCCCCCCATACCCGGCAGGCAGTCCCCTCTAGGTCCTGCCAAGGGGACTGCAGCACATGCTTAGGAATGGAGAGCGGAAGGATGGCACCGGCAGCGGAAGTGGCCTTGGGAAGGAGCCACTGAGTGGGAGCGAAGCCAAAATGGACCACAACAGTGGTCAGGGGCTGAGGGGAAGAGGCTCAGCTCCCCGGGGAGGAGCCCTCCCTCCAGGGCCCCCAGGGAATAGTAACAGCTACAGGGACACTGACCACAGCGCTTCCTGTTTTAGGAGCGCCTGATACAGCGGCCTTCAGGCTGAGCACTCTCTGCCATCTGGAGCAACTGCGCCGAGAGGACAAGCCGGGAGAGAGGCCGGGGCCCTAGGCCTGTACTATCAAGAAGGGCAGAGACGGCAGGGAGCAGAAGGTAAGCAGAAAAATGCCACTCTCCTCATCAAGGCTGGGGCCACCACTCACAGTTCAGAAATGATGTTTCAGAAGCAGTGCTGGCGCCATCTTGGAAGATGGTAAAGACCTGCCGGATGGTAGAAAACTTCCAGACTCGCCCACTAGACCAGAGGGAGACTGGGGGCAAGACAAGAAAGGTGTTGGAGTGGGAGCCACATCTAATCCATGTCCTCCTAGGGCCAGCTCCTGAAGGTCCCGAGGCAGTAGCCCTAGCCACACTCACCCATAAAGCCTAAGGGGGCATAGCAGGGGAATTTGTTCTAGGCCTGTCTTAGTTCCCAGTCTGGAACAAAGAAAGCACTGAGGCCCCAGATTCAAGAGGAGGTGTTTTAGAAACTGTTACAGTCAGAAGTTCCCCCAAGTCATTTGTCAGACATAGCATCTATGGAGAAGGGCCTAGACCCAGGCCTGCCTAAAGCTGGTGCTGCCTGGGCCCAAGATCTCTGGCCTCCCACTCCATCCCTGCCTTGCTCACAGCATCTGGAACACCACAAGGGCTGGTCAGAGCTCAGCCCTGGTCCACAGGGCCAAAGCCTTGGTATCAAGAAGAGGTTTTCTGGCTTCACTTGGCCCCTTGTCTATCTACCCAGACTGCCCCTTACCCCAGTGTAGGTGAGAGTGCTAAGGTGGTGCTGAGCGAAGGGGCAGAGACTCCCTCCTGAGAAGAGCCATTTTCTCCTGAAGGACTCAGAGAAGCCCCCCCCCAACCCCATTCCACTGCTAGGTTGGTCGGTGAAGAAGCTGTGCCTGAGATTCAGCCTCACCAGCCCAGCCCTGAGCCTCCTCCAGACACATCATATCAGCCCTCGTGCCCCTAGGAAAGACGCAGGGAGTTGGACCCAGGTCCCTGTTCAGATACTTGCAGACACTGTGCCCTAAATAATTCCTGTAACCTCTCCAGGCCTGCATCAGGCCCTGTACCAATTACTCTACAGGCATCATCTCATTCCAAGTTCACATCAACTCCTTATCTTTCCCCCTGAACAGAGGCAGAAACCTGATTTCCAGAGTCCAGGACCTAGTCCAAGGTCACGGAGCTGGCAAATGCAGGCCAGAGATTAGAGCCACGTCCACAGAACTCTGCACTCAGGCTCATAATTGCAATGTCTGTAAAATGAGATCCTATGCTGTATTCTAACTTTCCTTGCCATGATCTACCCGTCCAGGTGGCCACTGGCACAAACTGCAGTTGAGTGAAGTTCCCAGTGACAACAGATTCAAGGCATTCTGGGTATGGGGCAGGGTCCTGGGCCCAGAACTAAATGACTTAAGCCAGAACTATGTGGCTAGATCAGCCACCCCCAGAACTCCCTGGATTCCACCTATATCAGTGAGTTCTTGGCCTCCAGGGAGCCTATGGTGTGACACAGATAGATGGTTGGCCCGCCCTCTGCCCAGGAACCAGGGTGAGTCAGGCTTGGAGCAGGACCTGCCCTTTACGACATAGGGCCGGTGACTCAGCTGGAGCCCATCAGCAACCTCTTGCTCACAGGTGTGATGGGCACCATCCTTGCCCACCAGCCAGCCCTGGGAGGCTCCCACCCAGCACTCCAGCCCAGGCAGTCAGGGGCCACAAGACAACGCAGCCCCACCCCAAGCCTCGGTGGGGACTCAGCCTCAGGTAGAGGGAAACTCAGATCCATTCCAGTCAGAAGAGCTTCTCATGGAAAAAAAGAAGAGCTTCTCGTGGAAGGAACAACCAAACTGAGTGAGAGCACCCCCCCCCTTTGGAGGGAACACATAGGCCCAGCCATAACCCGAGTCAGGAACCACTCCTTCCCTGTTTCCGGGTCCAGCAGACTCTACTCATACTGACTCCACCTCCTAGCTCTCCGGGAGAGAGAGCTTAGCTAGGCTAAGCCTTGTTTTCCCCATCTGTAAAGCGAGGAGTACCAGGAGCCTGACCTTACAGGGGAGTAGAAGAAGGAAAGGAGATACTGATCATAAGAAGCTTAGCAGGGGTCCTGGGTACACAGTGCACCCACAGGCCTCTGCTGTTGGGCCCTCCAGGTCACCCACGGAGCAGTGAGGGGTCACTGACCTTCAGGGCACATTTCTGCCCAGTGCGCCTGTGGAAGCACTCCAGCACCTTGCCGTTCACACCCAGGCCCAGCACCTGCTTGGACAACTGGTAGTCATCGGTCACTGCATACTTCTTGGGCTCCCGCCGCCCCCCGAGGGCAGGAGCGCCGGCTGAGCCGGGTCCGCAGGGTGCACCTTGCGGGGGCATATTGCCCCCCTGCTCCTCTGCTGTCTCGCCATCCATGGCCCCCGCGGGGCGCTCAGAGGCGACCCCAGCCTGGCGCGTCCAGGGCCACCTGGAGGAGAAGGGAAGAATGAGTTCCGCTCAGACTCTTCCAATACACCGCAGCCCGGAGCCCCTGAGCCTGGTTGGGCGGCCGGCAGCAGACAGGGCCGGGAGTGGGAAGCGAACGGTCTGAGAGTACGGACGGGAGGCGAGGAGGGGGGGGGGGGCGGTGGTCGCGAAGCCCGGCACTAGCGAGTCCTGCCCGACTCCTGTCAAGAGCGGAAGGGACTGGGCGCCGAGAGGCCGCGAGTTCTGGGAGCAGGAGGTGGAGCGAGCCCTATGAGGGCGTACCTGGCAAGAGCGTCCCTGACAACAGGGTACCTGGCTGGCGCCGGCGAGGGGCAAGGACCGGGGCCCCGGGAACCCGCGGCGGGAGCTCCTAGAGCCGAGTCGCGCCGGCGGCGACCCACGTGACCGCTCCCCTTTTCCCCCCCACCCCCCATCCCCCGTGAGTCCTGGACTTGGGGCCGGGCTCGGTCGGCCTTAAAGGGCCAGGCGAGCCCTGGCAGGACAGGGCGGGGAGGGAGGCCCTGGGTGGCCCCGCCCGGGCGCCGGGACAGAATAGGGGGCGTGGCTTCTCGAAGGGGGCGGAAACCTAGGCGCTCGGGACACCCTCGAGGGCTGTGTGAGCCCCGGAGTTTACCAGCGACCTAGGAAGTGACAGTGCAGGAAGTCTAGCTTCTCTCGGAGCCTCAGGAAGCCACTTGAGTCGGGCGTTTTCCCTGCACTCTGCAGACGGCCCTCCAGCAAGGCTTGTAAGGCTTGCTACTTCCTTAGTGGTGTCCCACCGCCAGCCTACCTAAAGTCTTAATTTTTGCCATCAGGCCAAGTGAAATGGCATTTCGTTGTGATTCGCCTCTTTCCAATTCCTGGGGGCTCTGGGTGTCTCTCACCTTCTGTGCATCTCCTGCTCATATCCGTGGCTTTTTTCCCTTGGGATACAGCGTCCTTAGACCAGATATCCTAAATTCCCATTTTGTCAGATCCATTAACTTTTCATCTTCTACTTTGGGCTTTTGGTGCCCTGTTTAAAAAGTCTCCTCCTCCCACTCCATATACTCTATATTAACGATGTGGTGTTCCCTTCCACTTTTAGGTCTCTATTCTGAGCCCATCTTAGACGATCTTAGGTATTTTGAACCAGTTTTCCCATCACAGGCTGTTAAACAACTCTTATTTCACAGATGAGGAAACTGAGGCCCCCGGAGAGGAAACAACTTGTATAGAGCCGCAGGGGGTGTTGCTCTCTCCTGTGACAAATCTGCATTACTCCTGCACACCCCGCCCACTCCTCAACCCTCAGGCTGAGGGACTGGAATGTGGTGGTTCACTTGGGACTGGGAAGGAGAGGCTTGGGTTAGGGTCCCTGCGCGGGCCTCTTCTGCCATCTACAGGCCACTTGTAGGACTGCAGGCACTGAGGCCTCAGTCCCACCAGGTTCTCTGAGCCCTTCTTCTGGCTTTGGGATCGGGCCCAGATATCCTCCCGCCCACCTCCCCATACTCCAACACACACACACACACACACGCACACACGCACGCACGCATGTGGATGCACGTGGATTCCTGGGCTGCAGGTCCAAGGCTCTTCAGACCAGCACTCCCAGGAGAGCTGGTACTCGGTGTGTGCAGGCGTAGAGCCAGAGGAAAGGACCCAGGGCTCTGCCCTGTCTCCTTGAGACAACCTTAAAGCTAGCAGGGTTTGGTGAAGCAGAGACCCTGATGATGGCCTCAACTGACTAAACCCTTCTTTCGGACCAGATACTGAGTGGGTGTTCTACCGGGGCACTCCATGACCTCACTGGGACCAGAAGAGGCAGGGCTGTACCCACCCCACATAGCCTACAGGACAGACACGCCCTGAGAGATCAAGCAGCCTGCCTGAGATCAGTAGCTCTCATGGCAGGGTCTCCATCCCAACCCCCAAAGAACAACTCCAGGGCCCCGATCTCACCCTTGAACGATACCCTCCTCTCCTGTGCCTCCCAGCCCCCCTTCCTACCTCCACTTGTACAAATATGCTCTTACACGTGTTCACAGATGCACACACATGCACAAGTGCAGACTTGCACATGTGCCCAGATACATGGGCTTGCACGTGCACCACACGCATACAGACATTTATGCCCAGCAGGACCCAGAACCTCAGTCCCAGAGCCCCACCTGAGAATCTGATCCAAGATCTCAGAGACTTGGAAGAAGCCCTGTGATCTGGAAGCTTTCACAGCTTGGAGACTGGAGAAGGATCCTGCCTCTGGAGGTGACTGGTTTGGGCCAGGTGAAACCAAAACTGAGCAAGATCTCATTCTGGACAAGCAGGGTCCCACTCACAAGCAGAGTGCTGGGCAGCTGGCGGGGGGGGGGGGGGGGGGGGCCTGGCTCCTTGTCCCAGCCAAATTATCTCAGTATATGCTGCAGTTGTTATCTTATTTTCTAAAAACAGAATCAAATTACAATTGTTCTAAACATTTTATAACTGTATTTTTTTAAGATTTTATTTACTTATTTGAGAAAGAGAGCATGAGAGAGAGAGAGATCACGAGCAGGGGGGAGAAGTAGAGGGAGAAGCAGACTCCCCGCTGAGCAGGGAGCCTGATGTGGGACTCGATCCCAGGACCCTGGGATCATGACCTGAGCCGAAGGCAGATGCTTAACTGACTGAGCCACCCAGGCACCCCTAAAATTATATTTTTAAACTGATCTCTTTTTAATTCAAATTTTAATTGCATAAGTAAAACTTGCCTATTATAATAAATTCAAACCATAGGGAAATGTAAGAAGTAAGCAATGGCGACGCCTGTCCCTTTGCAGTCTCCACCACCAATGCCAATGCTTACACAAGCACACATATTTCCCTCGTAGGTCCATCATAGACAGATGTTTTGCAACTGTTCATTCAACCCAAGAGACTCAGAATGCTGCTCATTTTCCAGCAACCACTTGCACACTGATGGGAGAATTCACTGTTTGGGATAGCTGGGCCAGGGCAGGGATGGGTTCATGGTGTCAGACTTTGCCACACAGCCCTCCATGATAGCTATTTGTCCAAGGGGCTGAGGGCTGAGGCCTTTGGAATAGCTTACAGTGAGGAAGGGGTCCAGTGAGTGTGTGTGTGCACGCGCACGCATCAGGCGAGGCGGGGGGGGGCAGTGTAAAGGACTGAATATAGCCCCTACACACACACACACACACACACACACACACACGCACACACACGCACGTACATATGTAGACTCTTCTTCTGGGAGAGGAAAGGCTGCAAATGATGAGACCAGAGAGACCAGATGAACCAGACTTTGAGGAAGGCACCGCTGTGTATTATTGTGACTGACCCATCTTGCGACTATTCCTGGTGGGGAGGAGCAGGGAGATCCTGCAGCAAGGCCAATCCCTGGAGTGTGGGGAGGGCTTATCCTGGAGAGAATAAGGAAATGTGTCGAGTGAAACCATGAGAGGAATTGCCACTGGGTGGCACTGTGGGCCCAGCACTCAGAGCAGGGGTGGGTAGGGAGCAGCCAGAGCAGGAGAGGTGATAATGAGATGGCCAGAGGGACCCACAACACCTGGGGCAAAACAGGGGCACACCATAGACCATGCACACAGGTGAGGTGCATTACTCTGTCAAAGTCACCAAAGGTGGTTGGAGGGCAAAACCCTCTGACACTGACTGGCCTGGCGGCAGGGAAGCTTCACTGTGGACCTTAAAGCTGGATCTTGACGGACACCTAGGAGTTGTTAGGTCAAGGAACCCGGGGGGGGGGGGGGGGCGCTGGCGTCCAAGCACCAACTCACCATTTGCCAGCTGTGAGATCTAGGGTACATTCTCACTTCTCTGTCCCTCCATCTCCTCACCTGTAAAGAGGACACATTATATAGTGGTTAGACAACGAATGAGGCTGGAAATCACTGATAGTACACGGCACATCCAAAGTGTTCAGTGAAGGGAAGAGGTAGTCCTGGGATAGAGAGCTTGGGATTTGGCCCCATAGGGACCCAGCTTCAAATCTTAATTCTGTTGCTTGGCAGTTATGAGGCCCCTTTGTCTTCACAGTAATGGGGCGGTAGACAGTTTCTACTGAAGAGACTGCACCCTACATAGGTGCCCCATGATGGGGTCTCCCATTGCCCCAGCCATCAAATGGATAATGAGGTCGCCACACCTGCCGCATCCCAAGATTGGGATGTGCCTTCTCTCTCAACTCTTTCAGAGAAAACATTCTCGCCTGGATCCTTTTAGCTGTGGTGGATCCTTGACCCCCGCGGACCTGTTCGGATCTGAGGCCCCCCTCTGCACTCCTCCCCTCCTCCCACGTCCTTCTCCAAACCCCACCCGATGCCACCGACTTCCCCACCACCCCACACAGAGTCCGGGGATCCAAACGCGGCCCACAGGGAGCGCTTGCGCACCGGACAGACCGCTTTGGGGGAGTCGCTAGCTGGGCGGACAGGCCCGTGACCCTGCCCTTGCGCAGCCATGAGTTCTGCAGAGAGACAAAGGGGACTGTCCCCAACGAAACAGAATGCCCAAAAGTAGTCTGGGCTCGGGCGGGTAGAACCCCTGCCCCTCCCTGGCCTCCTCCAACCGGGTCTTCCACCACTGGTCTCTAGGTCACGTTCAACCCGGCTCGCTCCTCAGCTTACGATCCCAAAGCTGCAATTGGCCCGCCCCGGCCACTCGACTCCGCCTCCTGAGCTGCGATTGGTCGGCGAGCGGGACCCCGCCCCATTTTCCTGGAAAGTTCTTGGAAATCTGTCAAAGGTGTTGGCTTTAGCAGCCCTCAGCGCTACACTCGGGAGCCGGCGCCCACGCCCACGCCCCTCCCAGGCCCGGCAGCACAGCCGGCGGTTCTAGGAAGACGTCGCTTCCGGGAAGGGCTGGGACACAGAGGACAAAAGATTAGGCGGCTCGCCCCGCCCTCCCGGCCCGCCCCCCGCTCCCTCCCGGCCCGCCCGCGCGGTCGCCTCTCAGTCCCAGCCCGCCGCCCGAGCGCCCAGGGAGCCTCCCCTGCGAACGAGACCTGCGCCCACAGGCTCCCTCCAGCCGCCGCCGCCGTCCTGCCGAGCCCCAGCTCCGGAGCTGCTGCTGCCGCTGCCGGGACATGGTCCTCTGCGTTCAGGGGTAAGCGCGGCTCGCCGCCCCCGCCCGGCCTCTGCGGCCGGCATTCCGGGAGCGTACCGCCTCGTGCTCGCTGCGGGCCCGTGAGAGGGCTTGACGGGTCGGAGATGACCGAGTGCGGAAGGACCTCGCGGTGACGACAGGGAGCGGTGTCAACACCGTCACTACCTCTGTTCTCACTGTGGGTAGTGACACTGGGGGTCGGCTGGCGACGGGAGGAACACGGGGTAGCCTAACCCTGGGTTCTGGCTGGAGCAGTTGAACGCCCGCGAAGCGCCTACTCCAAGACGTGGCTCACCTGCCCAGACCCCCTCTGGCCCCAGAGCTCTCTACCGTAGCCTGCAGGCCGCAGGGCCTACTGATGACCTTGGGTTAGCCCCTGCCCCTCTCTGTCCCATCATCCGCTGTTCTGCCACAGGCTAACAATTAGGCTTTTCTTGGGAAGCCAGCCTGAGATCCATGGCACCCCCCCCCCCCCGCCAGGTTGTCACCTGCTGACCAGCAGCTGTTGGAAGAGCCTGAGTTTGGCCTGATTTTGTGTGTGGTACCCCCACAATTGCGTCACCCCTCCTCTCGGCCCAGTCTGGGATCCTGTTGTGAGGACTTGGCTCCTGCCTCCCTTCTCCAACTTTCCCCAAAGACGGGGGTGGGGTGGGGGCTGATAAGACAGAGTCTTGGCCTCAGCTGAGCATTCTTGGTACATTCCTTCCGCCTCAGCATCCCCCTTCAACCAATAGGTCTGATGTTCTCCAGACTGATCTGACAGGAACTCAGAAAGCTCCAGGGAGAGAGAAAGGAGAGATGAGTGAGTGTCCACACCCAGGGAGAGCTGGGTGGCCCAGTGGCTGTTGTTATCAGAACTGGCATAGTACCAAGTGAAGAAGGGTGGAAGGTGGGGCAAAGCTGAAGTGCCCCTTGCCCTGAGCCGCCCTGTTTCCAGGGAGGCAACCTAGGAAGACCATGCTACTATACTTTTCCCTGATTGTCTCCAGCATCTCCCTCCTCTGAATTTTGGGACTCCCGAACACCCCCACACCCTTGTCCTCAGGACCCCTCCCCCAATTCTGGGGTCCCACATTCTCCTTTTACTTTGTTCCAGACGAAGGCCCCTTGGGACCTCAGGGCCAGTGTGCGGTGTCAGGGAGCAAGATTTTTAAGACCTCCACATACACAGCCACAACCCAGCTGGTGCCCTCCTGGGGTAGGGAGCAGAGATTCCCAAATGTAGGTTTCAGCTGCCGGCTTTGCTTGAGGGGCCCACCCTCAGGGCTGAGTATGCTCCCCTGGCATGTGTCCCCAGTCAGGACTCACAGGCGGGGCTCCACAACAGGTACACACACGTACAGGCCACCCACACCTGGAACACACCAGCCATGGCCCCTGCCATGACGATGACAGCTGTGGACACACCCCTCCTCAGGTACACGGTCACTGGCCAGGAGCTTGCAGAGACCAGTACGGCTGTTTCACACACCAAGACACCATGTTGACCCTAGAGGTGCCCACACCCACAAGTGTCCTGCTAAGCTGTCTGGACGTGGCCACACTGGAGGCACTGGCCTGGTGGCTAGCCTGAGCTGAACTCGGGGACCCAGCAGGCAGGCCACCAGCTGGTTGCTTAGAGCTTGGCCTCTGGTTCCCCCAGTAGGATTCCAGAGCACCCGTAATGCACCCAGAGTGGCTGTGGAGAAGCAGTACACAGACTATGGTGGACCAGGGTCTTGTGACCCCTTCTCCGGGTTTGTTAAAATCTTCTAATGCTCACCTATAACCTACACTGTGAGATCTGGCTCGTCTGCCTGCGTCCCACCAAGGCTTCTGTCCACCTCTTCCCGCCTCCTAAGAAATCCCTGGCACTGTTAACCTGTGCTGTCAGCTCTGCCTGGAGGGAGTGCCTTCCCCCTCCTCCTCCCTTTGGCCTCACAGACTCAGCTCAGGAACAGGCAGACCTTGACCCCCCATGACACCCTTTGCTTTTATGACTTTGGGTTATAAGTTCTCCTTGAAGGCAAGGCCCATGGTTTTGTTATCTTCGTGTCCTGAGGCCCAGCAGGGGACCAGACCCAGAACTGAGGCCTGAGGATGTATTTCCTGAGGAGTGAGGAAGGACCAGCAGTCTCTTCCTTGAGATTGAGGAAGGACCAGCAGTCTCTTCCTTGAGATCCAGGGCCCATGCCCCTCACTCCCGGGAAGCCCCAGGATCACCATGCTGGGTGACCTTCCCCTAGAGAAAGGCTACTGCTCAGATTGGGGCTGGCTCAGCAACCCAACTCTAGCCACCTGAGAATATGGTATAGCCAAACCCCGCAGGATCTGGACTGGTAGCATCCCTCATTAGGGGGTGGAGAAACTGAACACAACGTTCGCATAAGATCATAAAGCCTAGTAGGGCTGGCTTGCCAGGGTGGGATCTGGAATGTGGAGTGAGTACCCTGCCCTTTGGGGGGAGCTTATGTTTGTGGGAGGTGGGACTTGCCAGGGCCTTTAGAGGTCAGTGTCCACCCCAGACTCCCAGCTGGGAGGAGGAGAAAACAGGATGGGAGTCTGACCTGTTTGGGGAGATTGGTCCAGCCTCTCAGCCCTGGCCAGTGTGGACCTAGGTCCCTCCGACAGATACTCCTATCCATGGGGAGGTAGCATGTGACCTCAGGCATCCTACCATAATTTGGGGGCCTCTCTGGAGCACCCCATGAAGGCCCAGGCCATGGCTCAGGTGGGACCAGTGCCATCTAATCGGCCCCCCCTCAGCCCACAGGGCACCAGTGGGAGGCTTCTTTGCACTGGATCCTACCAATGGCGGGGACACCAGTTGCCCATCCTGAGCTAGAAATGCCTATAGAGAATGACCTGTGTTTTTGGTTGGTGCACAATAGAGAGATTAATTCCTATTCAATAAATGCAGGAGGGTGGAGAAGCCTCTTTCAAAAGAGAATCACCTGGGGGAAGCCATCAAGGAGGCTTTTGTGGTGACAGCTGGGAGGTGGTATGCTGACCTCATTGAGCCCACGAGTGGGCGGAGAGGGAAACCGAGATGGACTGGCCAGAGGTCACGTAGCCGGTCCAGGGCACAGGGGGTCTCTGGAAATAGGGAGAGCACAGGGCCTCCACTCACTGCCCATCCACTGTCTTCTAGACCTTGTTCTCTGTTGGCTGTGGAGCGGATCGGGCAGCGGCCCCTGTGGGCCCAGTCCCTGGAGCTGCCCGAACCAGCTATGCAGCCTTTGCCTGCCGGGGCCTTTCTGGAGGAGGTTGCAGAGGAGACCCCAGCCCAGCCAGAGAGTGAACCCAAGGTGCTGGACCCTGAGGAGGATCTGCTGTGCATAGCCAAGACCTTCTCTTACCTCCGGGAATCTGGTGAGTTTGAGGAGGGAAGCAGGCCTTGTTCTGGGAAGTCCGGTGGGAAAAACTTAGCTCTGTCCGTTGAGTCTGATCTGAGAGATGTGGCCCTGCCCAGGAGAGTCTGATGGGGGAGGTGCAGTGCTCCCTCATGGAAGCGTAAAGGGGGAGGCAGAGTCCTGCCCTGCCCAGCCCTATGTTGCGCCCCCCAGCCGAATTCCCCTGTGACCAGTCTCTCGGCTCCCTCTCCACTTGCCTAGGCTGGTATTGGGGTTCCATCACGGCCAGCGAGGCCCGGCAACACCTGCAGAAGATGCCAGAGGGCACATTCCTCGTCCGAGACAGCACCCACCCCAGCTACCTATTCACACTGTCCGTCAAGACCACCCGAGGCCCCACCAACGTGCGCATCGAGTACGCCGACTCCAGCTTCCGCCTGGACTCCAACTGCCTATCCAGGCCGCGCATCCTAGCCTTCCCCGACGTGGTCAGCCTGGTGCAGCACTATGTGGCCTCCTGTACCGCCGACAGCCGAAGTGACAGCCCTGACCCTGCACCTACCCCAGCCCCGCCTACCCCCAAGGAAGACGTGCCCGGAGACCCGGCGCTACCCGCGCCGGCAGTCACGGCCGTGCACCTGAAGCTGGTGCAGCCGTTCGTGCGCCGAAGCAGCGCCCGCAGCCTGCAGCACCTGTGCCGCCTGGTCATCAACCGCCTGGCGGCTGACGTGGACTGCCTGCCGCTGCCCCGGCGCATGGCCGACTACCTCCGACAGTACCCCTTCCAGCTCTGACGCGCCTGAGCGTCTGCCTAGCCTCACCCAGCCGTACCCCGGAGGGGACAGTGGCCCCAGCTGGACTTGGGCTCCCGCTGTCCCTCCTCCGGTCAGCCCGGTGACTACGTGCCCCTGAGCGGCCGGACCAGGAAGAGCCAGCAGGAGCAAAGGCTGGGGGGTGAGGGGCAGGGAAAAGTGTCCCACAGCTGGGAAGTCAACCCCCCCCCCCAGCTCCCTTGTGGCTCGTTGTGGTGAGCCATGGGTCAGAAGAGAGGGAGACAGGCAGGACCTTGTCTCACTCTGTGGCCTGGGCCCAGGACCCCACTTGCCCGCTATGGCCTCCTGAACTGTGTAGACTTTGCCGGCCCTGGTTTCTCAGTCCACAGGGTGGGGCAGGCCCCCTCCTTCCAGCCACCCTGTCTCAGGGGGATAGCAGCCAGAGGAACTGAGGTTGGCAGTGACCGTCCCCCGATGGGGGAACAGACCAGGCTGGGGGATGGCAAAGTTATACAGTATTTATTTATTTATTCTCCTTGGGTTGGTCTCAAGGTGAGCCAGCCCTACCTCTCTGCCCTGAGCCCTGAGTGCTCTGGAGACCCCAGCTCTGCCCCAGCTTCTCTGGTTCTTCCTTGTGGAGAGCCCCATCCTGAGACCTGTTGCTGGACCCAAGGCAGTTCTGGATATCCTGGCGCTGACCCACCCACCTGTGAATGTGTCCCCCCTCTTCTGCCCCCAGCCCTGCTTTGGGAGGGTGGGTAAATGGACAAGAAAATGGAGCCAAGGTGTCAGTGCCCAGCAGAGCCCGCCGCTCACCCCCTCACAGGGCAGAGCCCTACCTGCGCAGGGCTGGTCTGGCTGGGCCCGGGTCTGCTGGGCCCACTTCCTGCCCAGGAAGGCGCCTGCACATGAGAGGGGAAGGAATACGTATCTGATAAGACTTTATAAAATTATTATTATTATAACAGGCAAAACCCAGTTCGGTAGTCTTTTTTTCTTCTACTGACATTTTCTGTATCGACAATAAAATTGTACTTTTCATTTAAGGAGCCCTCAGTGGGTCCTCTTTTGAGTTCTTATACAGTTTGTCCCGTTTGATATTATTATTATCCCCCACTTTACACCTGGGTCAGCTGGGGCCCAGCGATCTTATACGGCTGAGCAGGCCCTACTAGGGGACCCACTAAAAGTTGGAGGGGAACAGGGAGCAGGCTTCCTCTCTTGCTAGCTCTTGTTCCCCTTGGAGGAACGGGAGGCAGGAGGTGAAGGCCAGCAGGACTGCCTGCAGGGTCACTGCCCAGGCCTCTGCCAGCTGGGGGTGGTGGCAACGGAGCACCCGACCTGAGACATGTATAAACAGGAGATGTCAATTAAAGACAAAGTGGAGGATCCTGGGGGAAGGGTGCTATGGGGACACCCACTCCTGGAGGCAGTGTCTTTTGAGATGAGGCCAACAGAGAAGTCGGGGCCAATCATTCCAGAAAAAGGTATAGGGAGTGCAAAGGTACCAGGGCATGACCACAAGGAGGCATGGGGAAGGGTCATCTGGGCAGTGGGGCAGAACAGTGGAGCTGGGGATGGTGGCCAAGAAGCTGGCAGGGTCTGGCCTGAGGTGGGACCTGGAAGAGTTCTGGCACAGGCTAGTTGGGGTTGGGGGGACCCCTCTCCTCTCAGGGCCCTATACCCCAGAAGTAGATGGAAGAGCGATTAAAATGAAAATACTCTCCATCATCTGATGGTCTGACTTTGTAACACTTCTGTACCTGAAATTCCACTGTGTCCTGAAGTTTTCTGCACTTTCACTTGAATAACTCACAGGAAAGCGCCTCTGAAACTCATTTATAGCCTTCTAACACTTATTTTAGAAATAGTTCTAACCTTCCCAGTTTTCTTGGGCATTAGATGATTAGAAGAGACAAATGCTGGAAGACTGAGCAGAAAGGTGTGAGGAGTGGTATACTGATGACAAGGAGGAAGCAGGAAGGGATAAAAAGCCAGAACTGTGGAGGCACAGAAATTTGTGGGCATGGAGATAGTTCTAGCAAAGAATAGAGCTGATACTGGATGAGAGTGAATAAGAGGTGAGTGAAGGCTGACTTTACTGGGACTAGTGCCCAGGCCCAGGTGCCCAGCCTGGCACCCTCTCTGTTGCTGGCTGCAGGGCCCGACAGCATGCCTCCTCCAGGTCACCATGACCCTGCCAGGGATATCTGCTATTCCTCATTGCTGCAGCCTGGATCTCAGCCCCTTTGTGACTCTTCTGTCTGCCCCACCTCCAGATCGGAGTCACCCAATGGGTGAGTAGTGGACACAGAGGGGCCAAAGGCAGGGTGTTCCCCACTTCGTGCCACGGCCTGGACAGAAAGCTGCTGTAGCAGGAGGCCCACAAACTTCATTGTCTTGGGGGGGGGGTGACTCAGGGTGCCCGCCAGGTGCTGGCAATGGACGAGGGCTTTGCACCTCACGCGGTGCTCACCACAACTGTGGGAATAGACCTAAATATGACCCATACTCCACGGAGGAGGAAACTGAGGCCCAGAGGGGGCAAGGCACTAGCTGGGGAAGTGAGGCACAGAGCAGAGCTTACCTTGAGGGGTCCCAACGGCCCCCTGCCCCTGGGCTGCTACATGAGCTGGCAAGAACAGGCAGCTGGGGGGCGCCTGGGTGGCTCAGTTGGTTAAGCGACTGCCTTCGGCTCAGGTCATGATCCTGGAGTCCCGGGATCCAGTCCCGCATCGGGCTCCCTGCTCGGCAGGGAGTCTGCTTCTCCCTCTGACCCTCCCCCCTCTCATGTTCTCTCTCTCTATCGCATTCTCTCTCTCAAATAAATAAATAAATAAATAAATCTTAAAAAAAAAAAAAAGAACAGGCAGCTGGGGTTGGCAGCTTTCCGGCAAATTGATCTTAGATGCTGGGTTTATCCCCCTATGTCCCTGAGTGCTCACCCAGTGGGGTCAGGAGAACTTTCTGGAGGAGGCAGCAGGGGCAGGGGCTGGAGGCCGGGCCCTGGAGGATTCCGCCAGGCCACGGGGAGGTGGGTTTGGAGAATGCTCCCACGTGGTATCCCTCCCCAGACTCATACTAGCCTTCTGGAATGAACTTGGTACAGAGATACCACCAGACCATCCAGATTTCTCTCGTTAGTGAGGTCTTACTAGGACGTTTCTCCCACGATCACCAAGCGTCCTGACACCCCTAGGATCATCGGTGCCCCTATACCCGGGCTCAGCTTTTAATCTGCCAGCTGAGTAAATCTCGCTGGGCCAAGGCCGAACACGAGTCTGCATCGGGCTGGGGGCAGAGCTGGGCAGCTTGCACTCTCAGGCAGGAACGCTCCCAGCCTGCACAGCGGCCCACCGTGAAGCGTAAGGGCAGACGCTTGAAATAAGTCCCGACCAAGAAAGCAGGAGGATTCTGGGGACCTCGCAAAGGCCATCTTCCTCCAGGAGATGTGGAACCTGTGCAGGCCTGGGCAGTCCCTTCACACCAACCTGTTAGACCAGTTTTAATATAAAGCAGGTTCGAGCTTTGCCAGAAACTCCACAACCTCTCACGGTGAGTGAGTCCTCACCACCCCGACTGCACGGTGTGGGCCTTGCTCCCCAGCTTAGGCAGGCCAGGCAGCCAGCCGCCCGAGAGGTCTGCCTAGCTGCCCTTGCCCAGCAGGCTGAGTCTCCCACACCTGAGACTCAAGAAGAAGAGGCCCTGGCCGACAGGACCCCACCCCGGTCTTACTCCGACCGCCCCCCTGGCGCTCCAGTTTGGATTGTGGGCCGTGCACTTGGTTCTGAGGAGTCTCCTTCAACCTCACTAACCCTGAGAAGATGCCTGGCTGTGAAGTGAGGAGAGTGACAGGGCCTCCCTCAGAGAGGACATGGGGAGCACTGAAGGATTTATGTGGTGATGCTGAGGAGAGCTGCTACAGCTGTCATTGTAACTATTCCCTGTCCATCGTTTTTGTCTTTTTTTGAGAGGAGGGCTGGGGGTCAATGTCTGCTGAGGTCCCCATGGGGGCTGCAGGGGAGCTGGGCTGGGACCGCCTGGAGCTAGAAGTGGGCCCTCTCCCCATTAGCTCTGCCCTCTAAGCCCAACCCTCCACCCTCAGGCGTCAGTTGCCAATGACCTGGGATTCTGGTCCTTGGTGAACAGACCCCTTGATCTGGTCTCTGCATGGGCTAGGGTGGAGGTGTGGCCAGCTCTACCTTCTAGCAACTTCTCTCACAGCAACAGTGAAGATTAGGCCATTGGCTACGCTTGCCCCAGACCCTGGGGGTGGTCTCCTTCAAGCCTATTCCTCTCCCGGCCCTCAGTGGTCTGTGCCCTCAGAGGTGAGCTACAGGGGACAGAGGTGAGCTGGGCAGGTGCCTCTGGGTCTGCCCCATTTCAAAGATGCAAGCCTGAAACCTAGAGAGGCAAAGTTGCTTGTCCATAGTCACCGAGAGGCAGTAGGGTATGGGCTTGGAGCCCAGGGTTCTGAGTCCCACGCCAGGACTTGTCCCCTTCCCCCTAGAACTCTTGAACTGGAGTCAGCTGCCTGCTAGCTGGCAACTTGAAAAGCCTGGTTCATGGCGCCTCAGACTCGTCCAGACCTGGACTTTTCTTCCCGGAGCCTTAGTGTCCCCATCTAACAGAAATAATGGTAGTGCCTGTGCCCCAGGGTGGTTGGAGAATGGCTGGGTCTGGCTTTGGGGTAATGTGGAGTGAGTGGAATGATGCTCACCTATGAGCCAGAGGAGATGAGGTAGGCCCGGAGCAGGGGGAGCCTTTTTGGTGTGGCCAAAGCTTTATGCTTAATGGAAAGATAGTTGCTTCAATGACCCTGGCCTGGCTGAAGCAGGCAGGGCGCAGAGTGCTAGAAGTGGTCTCTGAGGGTCGATGGAACTTGGGACTGCCACGACTCCTCCGGGCAGTCCTCTAGGACTGTTCCACCACAGTCCGCACTAGCGAGCCCCACCCTGGGGCGGTATTGCCGGAAGGGGAGTGGTGCCCAGCAAACACTCCCCAGGCAGAACCCTATTCCAAGGACTCTCCCTTCACACAGCATCAGTGAACCAGATTGGGCTCTTCCTCAGCAGAGCTGGGCTCCTCCTCCATCAGAGGTGAGAATTTTTACTCATAGTCTGGGCTGGGCCAAAACTTTATTCTAGAAAGGGCCTCTAGGCCCTCAGCCTCCTCCCAAAGAGCACTTCACTGATCCCTACCCTACCCCCACCAGTCCCACCTCTAGCAACATCACTATGAGCTTGTGTGTGTGTGTGTGTGTGTGTGTGTGTGTGTGTGTGTGTGTGTGTGTGTGTGTTGACCTTTCCACTTGGCCAACATTCCTTTGTTTTTCTCAGCTCTTTTGCGTTGATGGCCATGGCAGGAGGAGCTATTAGGAGAGCAGGTTCTCAGGAAACCTTTTCTCCAAAGCCCCAGAGACATGGAGCCCAAGGAGACACTAGAAGATGAAGGTCTATTGAAAAGAAGGTGGGTTCCCAGGGCAGTTAGAGGAGTGTGGGTAAGAGACAAGGACCTCCTCACAGAGAGCACTCTGGCCCGGATGTGAGTGCCTGTGGGGGCTGCCCCTGGGCATCATTATTGTCAGCCTGGCCAGCAAAGCTGGGTGACCCTGCGCATGTTGGTTTATCTCTCTTTATGTCTCAAAGTAGCCAAAGTCCTGGGTTGGTTTTTTTTTTAAGACTTTATTTATTTATGAGAGAGAGAGCTAGCAAGCATGAGTGGGGAAAGGGGCAGAGAGAGCGGGAGAAGCAGACTCCCCGCGGAGCAGGAAGCCCGATGCGGGGGCTCGTTCCCAGGACCCTGGGATCATGACCTGAGCCGAAGACAGACGCTTAACAACTGAGCCACCCAGGCGTACCCAAAGTCCTGGGTTTGCTGCCAGCGTGCGTGATCTCCCTACCCCAGAGATGCCCAAGGTGGGTCTCTATAGCCCTTTACCTCTTCACTCGGGGCCAGCGGGTCCCTGATTGGTAGCTGTGGGCTTTGGGGGCAGTAGCACCCCTATCAGCACCTTGACAATCACCCCCTTTCTCCCCTGGGTCTCAGTGGGTGAACCAGGGCATGCTGGGCTCCAGGAGGACCCCTGGGCCTTTCAGAGGGCAGAGAAGGCATGGTGCAGGCACCCCCACCCCCACCCAGGGTGAGGTGTTTTCACCAGAATCGGAGCAGCTGTGGCTGGAGGCCTCTTCCCAGGAAGAAAGAGCAGAGCGCCTCTTCCAAGAACTCAGAGGAGGCCCACAGGCAGGGGAGGGAGGAGCGGGGGAGTTAATTTTAAACCAAACAGCCTTCAACGCTTCTCAGGAACTGGTTGCTCAACGTGATCTGGCAGGTCCCAGGCGGGCAGGCAGGCAGGCGCGCTGCCAGCTCAGAGGTGGTGGGGGTGGAGGACTCGCCCCAGAGGAGAGGCCCAGTGACCTTGAGGGAAGTTAGGCCCTGTCCTCGCCCATGAATCCGAGCCTGTCACCCCAGACCTCCACCAGCCTGACCTGACTCGCTGAGGTATGGGGTGGGGTGACTTCCTCTGTCCTAACCAGGCTAGGTGACATTATAACAGGATTAATAATATAGATGTCACATCCTTCCAAGGGCCCCAAGCCTGACCGCCCCATTCCCCTCTCCCTGCTCAGAACCTGCCACGCTTGTCCCCAGCCTGTCCTTCTGGAAGTCACTGATGAAGGCCTGCCCTGAGGCCAGAGTAAGGCCCTTGCATTTCGTCCAGGGGGTGGGACCTTGGGGTGCCGGTCTTGTGGGGGGGGGGGCAGAGGGAGATGGAGTGTGGATGTGCAGCAGCCAGCCAAATTTCTGGGCCCAAGGAGCGAGGCTCTGGGGTGTGCGGGGAGGCTCTGAGCTGAACTCACTGGACTTGCCCCCTCACAGTGAACTGGGGTCAAAGTGCCTTCACACTCACTGACCTCCTGGCCTCCATCCCGTCCGGGCTGGCAGCCTGGGCGCCCCCTCCCAGCGTCTGGTTCCTACCGAGGCTCCTCCCAGGGTCCCCCCTCCTCCACTACCTCCACCAGCTGCCCAATGAGACTCCAGCAGCCTGGGCGGGGCGAGGCCTGTGTTCTAGGAAAGGATCCTGAGCAAGCACTGCCAGGAGCTGTAGTTCTTGGAATCAGCACTGCAGGGTGAGAGGACACTTCCTGGAACCTG
The DNA here is from genome assembly GCF_009762305.2 of Zalophus californianus. Taxonomy (NCBI): domain Eukaryota; kingdom Metazoa; phylum Chordata; class Mammalia; order Carnivora; family Otariidae; genus Zalophus; species Zalophus californianus. The sequence continues at coordinate 19,537,414 of NC_045595.1, read as the reverse complement.
AGGGCCACTCCAGGGAGAGACGCTCAGAGGACAGGCAATGACCTCGGGGAGGGGGAGGGGGTGCTGAGGCCTCTGCTTGGTCCTTGCCTCCAGGAAGCCCTACCTGACTGCAGGTGCCTCCTGAGACTCTGCCATCTCAGCATTAAGTCTGCTGGGCCCCAGGAGAGGCCCAGTTCTGGCACAGCTTCTGCGGTGCCCAGCGTCCAGCCCAGGAATAGGTACAGAGTGGACAACCAGAAACAGTCGGGGGAGAGGGGGGTGCATGGGGCGGGGGGGGAGTGGGGCAGCGTGCAGTGTGGGCACACAGGGGAGGGTGGGATGTACAGCCAGGCTGGGAAGGGCTAAGGGGGGTAGGAGGGAGAGCAAGGTGGGGTCAGCGGGGCCAGGCCTGGTTCGCAGAGTTCCCCTTCCTGAGGGACAGACAGCCTCTGGCCAGCACTCCTGTCGTTCGTACAGGCCTTTCCCTCAGATCCCTGTCCCACTGTTGGGGTACAGGCCTCAGCTTTTAGCGTCAGGCCACGCAGAGTCGTCCCAGCCCAATGCCCAGTTGTGCAGCCTTCAGCACACATCCAGCCTGTTGGAGCCTCAGTTTCCCTGCCTGGGTAATGGAGAGGAGATGCTATAGGGCCCCCAGGAAGGCCCTGGGGACTATGACCCGGGTCTGGGGCAGGGTTGGGGTCCAGCTACACTTTGCGGGTGTGGCTCAGTGTTCCCAATACGGGGTCCCAGGGTCAGCACCGTCAGAGCAGAAGCCTGGAAGTCTGGCTGAGGGGGGATTGAGGGCAGGTCAGGATCGGCGCAGTAGGCAAGTAAGGGCCTCCCTCTCCGGCTGTGTGGCCTTGGGGCAGCCTTCTGACCACTCAAGATATGTTTGCCTTCAGAAGAATGGAGAACCCTCCCTAGCCAAGACTGGACAGGGGGCAAGGACTTGCCTCTCCCCTCATGCCCTCAAGTCACTCTTTGCCTCTCACTGAGCACAGCCCCAAGCCTGCTACCACCCACCCCCAACGCATCACAGAGAAGGGGGCCCCCAACCCATCCTCCAGGGCCAGTAAGTGGAATTGAGAAGTCCTGAGGTTCAGTGCCTGGGGCTGTGAGGCAGGGCTGTGACAGAGAGGTCCTTTGACCCCTGCAGGAGGATGGCGGGGCAGCCTAGGGACCCAGTTCATCACTGTGCTTGCGCTTGGGAGTGCCGGTTCTCAGGCGACCTGACTCTCAGGCTACCTGACGCAGCTGGCGGTGGGGGGGAAGGCTGCAGTGGGGGGAAGCCTGCGGTGGGGGAAAGGCTGCGTGCTCCACCAGCCAGAGGCCCTGGCACCTGCACCCAGGTCAAGCTGGCTGGGAAGAAGCTGCCATGAGAGACCTGGACCTGGAGCCCACCCATCCTGAGTGGGAAGAGCTGCTGGCTGGCACCTACTGGGTTTGCAGGGGGACACGGGTGCAGGGGGGATACACCTGCTGTAGGTGGTTTCAGAGCCAGGCAACCTGCGTGACTTGAGCCAGTCACGAACCCTCTCTGAGCCACCCTCTGTAAAGTGGGGGCGATGTTATCACTCACCTTTATCATGGTAAGGAGTAAACGTGTAGATCTGGTGATTTCCTTTCTCCTTGGGGTTTCCTCCCTAGTCCTACCCCACCCCTCCGCTCCCCCTTAACAGGAGCCCACGGAGACACGAGCCCCAGCAGCGCACTTTCGCTGGCCCTCATTGCATCAAGAAGTACCCATAGACACGTCTGCTTTTCCCACCGGAGCTCAGGCCTGACGCTCGTAGTGCTCTGGGCAAAAGGACACATGGAGTCCCACATTACAGAATCTACATTTTTTTTTTAAGATTTATTTATTTTGAGAGAGTGAGAATGAGAGAGAGAGAGAGAGAGTACATGAGAGGGGGGAGGGTTAGAGGGAGAAGCAGGCTCCTTGCTGAGCAGGGAGCCCGATGTGGGACTCGATCCCGGGACTCCAGGATCATGACCTGAGCCGAAGGCAGTCGCCTAACTGACTGAGCCACCCAGGCGCCCTCTACATATTTTTTTTTAAGATTTTATTTATTTATTTGACAGAGAGAGACACAACGAGAGAGGGAACGCAAGCAGGGGGAGTGGGAGAGGGAGAAGCAGGCTTCCTGCTGAGCAGAGAGCCCAATGCGGGGCTTGATCCCAGGACCCTGGGACCATGACCTGAGCCGAAGGCAGACGCTTAACGACTGAGCCACCCAGGCACCCCAAATCTAAATATTTTTTTAAGATTTTATTTATTCATTTGAGACACAGAGATACAGAGAGAGAGAGAGAGCCTGAGCAGGGGGAGCGGCAAAAAGGAGAGAGAGAGCCAGGAGCCCGATGCAGGGCTCGATCCCAGGACCCTGGGATCATGACCTGAGCCGAAGGCAGCCGAAGGCAAACCGACTGAGCCACTCAGGTGCCCCCAGAATCTAAATATTACGTCATAAATCAAGTTATGGACTGCTAATAAAATATGTTCTATCCTCCTATTCAGCAAAGAAACTTTCATAACAATACAAAATCTATAAATCTGTAGTTTTTCTATGTCTGGAAGTCACATAAAATATCAGAAAGTCAGATATCAAAGATGATTGAGTTCGTGATTATTGCTCATGTCCAAAGTGTACTGTGGTATGAGATGAGTAAGAAAATAAAGACATACCGAGTTCATAAAGTGTTATGTTCTGTAACATTCACTGTTCTTGTTTTATTCCAGTAAAACTATTGGCTATGTTATCATAATCAAGATTTTTCATATAATTACTATCCTATTGGCAGTAATGATTTAAAGTGAAATATTATATTCAAAGAGCACAAAAATATAAATTAAGTTAAATATATTTAAAAATTGAAAAGTATTGGCGCACCTGGGTGGCTCAGTCAGTTAAGCATCTGACTCTTGATTTCAGCTCGGGTCATGATCTCAGGGTCGTGAGATCGAGCCCTGCATCAGGCTCCCCGTTAAGATTCTCTCTCTCTCCCTCTGCCCCTCCCCACAGCCCCTCTCTAAATAAATAAATAAATAAATAAATAAATAAATAAAACTGAAAAGTATTTAAAATATACTCCACAAAGCTCTTTTAACAATAATCAAAATTAATAAAATTAAAAGGCAAAATATACATTGTAAGTTACAGTGAACTAATGTCAACATGTAAATTAAAAAGATTTAAAACTAAAACTTTATTTAACTTTTTGAAACTTTTATGCACTGTTAACTATTTTTATAGAAGTAAACCTTCCCAATTCACATTCACATCTTCTGTGAACTCTGAGGCAGGGTCACAACTTTCCTGCGCTTCCCCGGGGCCCAAATGGTGTCACCACGAGTGGATGTTTGGTGTTTGGGTCTGTCTCACACTGCGTCAGTGCTGAGTATCAAATCCCCAGGGTCGGTGATGCCCATGTGTCTTAGTCCACTTATTGTGAATCGATCATTTGTGTGTTTGTGATACACTCTAAATGACAGGCCCGAGGCAGATGAGAAAAGAACGGTAAGTGACCGGGCACAATACCCAATACATGGTATTGGAATGCTCTGGAAAAAAAGAAAAGTCCAATGTCTATGTCACAGAGGCAACCACCCTAAATGTTAAATATTTAAACATGAAAAAAGAAACCCTAAGAGCCCTTTAGAACACCTCCCTCAGGGTCATGACAGTATTGATTCTGGGTGAGGCAACCTCTTCTTCCTTCATGTGCTCCCCTGAATTATTTGCAGGGCAGGTCAGTCTGGGGAAAGGAGAGTCACGTCAGAAATCATTAATGCCCTTTTAGTGTCATCTCCCTGCCAGAGCTGGTAGGGGGGGAGAGAGTTTCCCCCAGAAATAGGCCCTAAGACAAGGATCCAAATACAAGTAGCTTATTTGGGAGGTGATGCCAAGAATCACCAGTAGGGGGGCGCCTGGGTGGCTCAGTTGGTTCAGCGTTCAACCCCGGCTCAGCTCAGGTCTTGATCTCAGGGTCATGAGTTCAAGCCCTGCATTGGACACCACACTGCGCATGGAGCCTACTTTAAAAAGACTCACCAGTAGAGCGTTGGGAGACAATTCTCCATGGTTCTCTCCCATTTCTGTATCCTTGCCTTTAGAGGCAATGACTCCCTTGTCCAAACAATCTTTTCAAGGGTGATTATTATACCAAACAGCCTTAGAAAACAGAGATAGTATCTCCCTCTAGGGAAAAAGGCAGATTTCTTTCTTGTCCAGCACAGCAAAGGCTGTAGCTCCCTCTGAGTCCGAGGTTGGCAAGTTTGCTGGCAGCCTATTATAAAACATTCAGGCCCCTGACCCCAGGGCTCCTCTCCTGTAATGCAAACCCACTGCACGTGCAGGCACCATCTGGCGCTTCCTGGGTCACCCTGCGGGAACTGGGGTTCAAGGAAGTGGTGCAAGAAAATGCTGATCCTGCTGTTACTGTAACAAACTGATCCTTATTTCCGAACCACGAGTCTAGTGCCTTCTGCCAGCAGCCTTAGGAATATAAGGGGCTAACTTGTTAGCCTGCGAGTTGGGCAAAATCTCAGAGCCTTCCCAGTTCCTGATGTAAAGGAGAGGGGAGGTGAGCCAGGAAAGGAAAGGATACTTACTTAGCCAGGTGTGTTAATGAGTGGGTTCCCTCTGTGGGCCACTGAGGCACAGTCCTCAGCCGAGAGATGGAGTAGAACACACCTCACTGTTGCCCCACCCAAGGAGTGGGGAAGCGGGGGTGTGTAGCCGATGCCCACCTTCCCTGGCTTAGGGCTGCTCCAGGGGATGGGCTTTCAGCCACTTACCAAGCTGCCCTGTGCATCAGAGAAGGCCTCGGGCTGAGCATGGCAGCTACTGTGTGGGAACTGCAGTGGGAGAGGATCTGACTCCACCGGGGGCTCCAAGGGAGCAGGGCCTCATCTGAATACTGGCCATCCCCAGTGCCCCACATGGTGCTGAGCAGACTGCTGTCAAGTGCCATGTCATGTGGCCCAAGGACAAGGGCCTGTTTACTTGCCTCTATCCTCCACTAGGCCGTGAGCTCCCTATGGACAGCATCTGTGTCAATGTTTCCTTCATCCTCTGGTACCAAGGGTAGGCCTGACATCAGCAAACATTCACTGAAGGTTTGTTACACAAATGATGCAAGTAAAGAAGCTTCTAAAATAAGTGAGCAGGGGCGCCTGGGTGGCTCAGTCGGTTAAGCGTCTGCCTTTGGCTCAGGTCATGATCTCAGGGTCCTGGGATCGAGCCCCGCATCGGGCTCCTTGCTCAACAGGGAGTCTGCTTCTCCCTCTCTCCCTGCCCATTCTCCCTCTCTCTCTCTCTCATAAATAAATAGAATCTTCTTTAAAAATTAATAAAATAGGGGCACCCGGGTGGCTCAGTCGGTTAGGCATTTGCCTTCGGCTCAGGTCATGATCCCGGGGTCCTGGGATCGAGCCCCGCATCGGGCTCCCTGCTTGGCGGGGGGCCTGCTTCTCCCTCTCCCACTCCCCTTGCTTGTACTCTCTCTCTGTGTGTCAAATAAATAAAATCTTTAAAAAAAATAATAAAATAGGGGCGCCTGGGTGGCTCAGTCGTTCAGCGTCTGCCTTCGGCTCAGGTCATGATCCCAGGGTCCTGGGATCGAGTCCCACATCGGGCTCCTTGCTCCGCGGGAAGCTTGCTTCTCCCTCTCCCACTCGCCCTGCTTGTGTTCCCTCTCTCGCTGTGTCTCTCTCTGTCAAATAAATAAATAAAATCTTTTAAAAAAATTAATAAAATAAAATAAATGAGCAAAGCGGAGTCAGCCAGGAGTAGATGGAGCCATCCTTAACTAGAGAAAGACTGTCTCTCTCTCCAATATCAAAGCGGGTACACTTGATAGAGAGGCACCAGAGGCATCACTCCATGTGTGGGAAACAAGATACAAGTGCTCTAGCCATCATTATTTTTCAATATTATACTGAAGATGTTAGCCAAGCCAAAAGACAAGGAAAATAAATAAGAGCTATAAATATTAGAAAGGAAAAGGCAAATATGTCATTATTTTCAGTAGTAAAACATCAATGTAGAAAATCAAAGAGATGCTACCCTATGATCTCACTCATGTGGAATTTAAGAAAGAAAACAGATGAACATATGGGAAGGAGGAAAAGAAAAGAGGGAGAGAGGGAAATAAACCATAAGAGACTCTTAACGACAAGAACAAACTGAAGGTTGCTGGAGGGGAGGTGGGCGGGGGATGGGCTAGATGGGGGATGGGCATTAAGGAGGGCACTTGTTGGGATGAGCACTGGGGGTTGTAGTATGTAAGTGATGAATCACTGAATTCTACTCCAGAAACCAATATCTCATTGTATGTTTAACTAACTAAAATTTAATTTAAAAAAATCCAAGAGAAGCAACAAACAACAGATCTAAGAGAAACCAAGAAGTGGCCAGTTATAAGAAATATACAGAATATACAGAAATTAACAGCTTTCCCATGCATCAGCAAGAACCAGTTAGGCTATCCCCTTGTATAATAAATAACAACGAACACTGTATAATAGATAAGCAGCAAAGCTAACTTTTCATGAGGGGCATGGGCCTCCGAGAGCCAGGGGAGGAAATGAGGCGTGAGAAACTGAAAACCACCTTCCTCTTGACTGTGAGGTTTACCCCCCTGCCCCCCAGGAGCCACCAAACTTTCTCCAGGGCCCCGAGCCAGGTGCACAGGCAAGATCCTGATGTCCTCCCCTGCACTGGCCCCTCTGCACGAGAGGCTGGACGCAAGTTAGCCGTTCCAGAGGCTGGGCCAGCTGGGTCCATTCCCGGAGACACAGCAAAGCCACCCGCTGTCGCCCTGGACAGAGTTCTTAGCTCTTAGGGGTGAAGAGGAGCGAGGACATGGCCTGGTGGCGATGGGGCCGGCAGCCTCGTGGGGCAAAGGCAGCCCCTCTGTCCCCTTCCCGAGACCAAGTGGAAGGGAAGAGCTCTGCGAAGGAGCAGAGAACTTGGTCCGGGGCCATTTAACGGAAGAACAGCACCCACCATACCTGAGGGCTCTGTACCCGTCGTCAGCCCCCACCCTTCATCTGGCCAAACACAGGCACAGGCCTAGCCCACCGCGGAGGGGCGCTCCGGGTGCGGAGGGGCGCTCTGGCTGCGGAGGAATAAACACAACCCGGAATGGCAAACTCGGAGGGGCCCATCTTGCCTCGAGTGCAGTGCCCCAGGCTTGCTCTGTCAGCCGACAGTCTTCTCCTCCCTCAGAGGACACACAGGGCCTTGCTGGGCCTTCAGAGAAGGAGTGGAGCTGGGGGCAGGTGATGCAGTTTCCCCGTCCTAGCTCCAGGCCCATCCCCGCCAGGGGCAAAGTCTGAAGGGCTGGGCTGACCTGGGTGTGGCTCCCACTGTCTCTGCCTCAAACACCCTCCACTGCCAGCCTAGGCCTCTAGTCAATTTTATGTTTAGTTAGGTGGGTGAACAGGAGGTGGAAGTAAGGGGAGAGACAGAGAACTCAGGGGAATCCAGAGACAGGGGAACCTTCCATGGGGTCAGAGAAGGTGGAGGAAGCATTTAACTAGAATATGGAAGTCTGGATTTCATTCAGGGACTAGAGAGGGAGAGGGAGAGGCAGAAAGAGAGAGCATTCTAAGAATCTAGGACAGCCCAACCAGAGACATGGTGTTTGGGAAACCCCCGGCAATGGTCCATAAAGCGGGGATACCCTGGGATTGGTCCTCTGGTGCGTTTGCTGGGAGAATCACCGATCTCATCTCCCAGAGTTTAATGCAGTGTGGTTGTCAGGGGGTGTCAAGCCCCAAGTGCCAGGTCAAAGAGGTTAGGGATGTGGGCAAGGCACCCAGGTCTGGCTCCCTCCCCTCCCAGATCTCCCCTAACTTGCTATGTGATCCTGGCTGAGGCATGGGCCCTCTCTGGACTTCAGCTTTCTTTCCAGTGAAATGGGGGCACAGTACTCAAGCTCCCATGGGCTCCCATGACTCAGAGACAGTGGTTGGACCTCCAAGACAGGGTGACACCCACCCCCCCACACACACAAGGTCCTGACCTGGGTCCCAGAGCCTAGAACTCCCCCAACCATGGGAGGCCCTGCATGGACCCCTGTGATCATGGACATGGAGCAAAGCGCTCAAGTCCCGCACCTATGCATATGCATGTGCACACGGGTCCCTGCCTAAGGGTGTGCAGGTCTCTATGATGTGTGTAATGTGGCCTGGTTCCCCCAAAGCCTAAAGGCTCCCATGGTTCCCCATTACTGACCAGAGAAAACCTAAGGACCCAGCCATGCACTGGGGGCCTGTCAGGAGGAGTCCCTGTCCAAGTCCACAAGTTACTCATTGACAGGGCCCACCTAAACCACCCCACCCCATGGCTTGGTTTACAGTTGGTGCTCAGTGCTTACAGGTGAACAATGGGCCTGGCAATGGGAGGGGAGTCAGGACAGATAAGGACCTCAGTCACCCCTTCCCCAAGCTTGGGAGGTAGCCTCAGCCCTCAGTAACCTCACAGAGGATATTGGCAGGAAAAGAGGACTTGTTCCAGATGCTGCATCCTCACATGACCCTGAATTCCACCCCACCCAAGTGGCCCCAAGAGGAGGCTGAGGTATTGGGCTCTTGGCTGTGACTCAGCGGAAGGAAGGCAGGAAGGGGGGGTGGTGCTGGGCCCTAGGGTTTTGCTTCTCATTTCTCTCTTTCCAAAGCATAGCATGTTCCCAGAAATGAAGGTACCCGGAACTACAGAAACCTCAGGCTTTCAGGGGCACTGGGTTCCCCAGTCCTCTCACCCCTGGAGACACCACTGTAGGACCCAGGGAAGCCCCTAGTCCCTGTCCCCTGCTTGGAGCCTTCTTCCCGGCCCCAGAACCAGGGACTGAGTACCTAGAAGACCCACACTGGAGCCAAGAGGGGATTGTGGATTCCTGAGACTTCTCAGGGGCATGTGGCCCAGATTCACTTGCTGAGACAGATGCTGGGTGAAAGAAGGCTCTGGGAGTCTCTAGGATGTGTAGGGGTAGGCCAGCCAGGGCGGGCTTCCCGGGAGAGGCAGAGGCGGAGGCTGCCGTCACCAAGAACCCAAAAGAGCCCCGTGAGTTCCCTCCCCCATCCCTTCCCTTTCCTCCTTTCTTCTTCTTCCTCTTGCTTTCCCTCTCTGTTCTTTTCATATTTTTAGTTATTATAAAGAGCCCAATTTAAAAAACCACACACAGGATCCCCCGGTGGCTCAGTCAGTTAAGCGTCTGCCTTCAGCTCAGGTCATGAGATCGAGTCCCGCATCGGGCTCCCTGCTCAGCTGGGAGCCTGCTTCTCCCTCTGCCTGCCACGCCCCCTGCTTGTACTCGCTCTCTCTGACAAATTCAAATAAAATCTTTTTAAAAAATAAAATAAAAAACCACACACAGACTCAAACGGGCACACCACCAAATTATGACACGTGTCCAGAGAACTGTGTTTGTGCTGAGCTTGAAATAAGGCTTCTCCTGCTGTCCCTGTGAATGAAAGAGACAGAGAGGTGGCCTTCAGAAACACTGCCACCACTTGTAACCACTTATCTGTGACAGTCGGGGGTCACTTGGTCCTGTGTCACTGAAATCAAACACAGAGAGAAACTAATCTCTGAGGCTGACATAAGATGGTGGTTTCTATCCTAGCCCCCAGTTCAAACGTGTGTTCACTGCTGGGTTTTTGTTTTTGTTTTTTTAAGATTTTATTTATTTGAGAGAGAGAGAGCAAGCAGGGGAGCAGCAGGCAGAGGGAGAGGGAGAAGCAGGCCTCCCACCGAGCAGGGAGCCCAACGTGGGATTCGATCCCAGGATCGACTGAGCCACCCAGGCACCCCCACTGCTATTCTTGATGGACTTAATGCTAAGGAGATGTTGAGAATGTGAACTTTAAAAATAAATTTATGTTTGGGGCGCCTGGGTGGCTCAGTCGTTAAGCATCTGCCTTTGGCTCAGGTCATGATCCCAGGGGCCTGGGATCGAGCCCTGCATCAGGCTCCCTGCTCAGTGGGGAGTCTGCTTCTCCCTCTCCCTCTGCTGCTCCCCCTGCTTGTGTGCTGTCAAATAAATAAATAAATCTTTTAATAATAATAATAGTAATAAATTTATGTTTAAGATACTACTTTTTATCTTTGTAAAAATACATTTTTGAGTTCCCCCCTGAACTTGGTTTGAAAGAACAAGCCCCATGGCTCTAAGTGGCTGGGCAGAACGAGGAAGAGAAGGCGGACTTCTGTGCAGGCGGAGAGAGGGACATATAGTCAGTTCTTGAGCTGTGGAACACCTTCAAGAAGGGTGGTAGTCACATCCACCTGGCGCCTCTTTCCAGAACCCCCCAGGCCTGGGGATCTAAAACGCCTTGCCTGCCACAGCAGGCTTCATCCGCCTCATGCTGAGATGGGACTCACTTTCCTCACCTGCCTATCAGCCGAGAAGCAGAGTCCGAGGTCTGTCAGTCCCACCCCACAGCTGGAGGACGTCGGTCTCCTTTCAGTAGCAGCTACTCTCACTGCCTTCCCCTGCCCTGCCTGCAGGACCCCTTGCCTGGTTCCTCTCCTGCTTAGCACGAAAGCTGTGCACCTGGGAGGGAAGGCAGCTTGCTCTACACCTGGTGCTTCTGGATGATTCACCACTTTCCCCTTTGCCTGGAGGCCCCGGTGAGCCCTGCCGCTCCCCCACCTGCAGGTATTGAAGCCTCTCTGGGAATTGAGGCCCTGGGCTGTAGTCAGCCTCCGGGGCCTGCTCACCGCCTCCCCCCACCCACCCCCACCCCTGGCCCCCAGCTGGGACATCAGAGGACTAGGTTCAAACCCCACCATGGGCCACTTCCTGGTTGTGTGACGTTGGGCCACTTAAGCCTTAGTCTCTTCACCTGTCTAGCGGCCAAGGCCGCCATTCCTGATATGCAGACAGGATTTATGCCAGGGTGTGCAGCACCTGGCCCGAGCTGGCGCGTGGAGATGCCCGGTTACTGTTGCTGGCCGTGTTCAGGCGTGGGAGAGTGGTCTTCCCAATTTCACTTCAAGGGCTGTCTCTGACCTCTGCCCCCACTGGTCGCACCTGGATCTCCCGATGCCTGCCCATTGCCCGACGCTGCCTCTGAGATGTCCTGATGGCATCCCACACTCTTAAGCTGACTATCCCCACTTCCCCACTCCCCAGTTTATGGTGGCTCCAGGCACCCCAGGCTCCAATCAGAGTCACGGGCCCGTTGTGGTCCTGGCCACCCCCTCCTCCATCCAGTCGCTCAACAATGGTTAAGCTACCATGAGGAGCTACCTTAGGAGCTACCTGAAGAGTCATATGAAAGAGTCACACCACCCAAGCAAATGACCACAGGCCCTTGGCAGCAATGGAGGCCGAGAGCACTGCACCAGGAGTCAGGAGGCAAGTGCTATGCGACCCTGAGTAACCTCCTTCCTTCTGTTTAGAAAGAGGGAGGGGGCGCCTGGGTGGCTCAGTCAGTTAAGTGACTGCCTCCGGCTCAGGTCATGATCCCAGGGTCCTGGGATCAAGCCCCGCATCAGGCTCCCTGCTTAGCAGAAAGCCTGCTTCTCCCTTTCCCTCTGCCTGCCCCTCTGCCTACCTGTGCTCTCTGTCATCAAATAAATAAAAAATATCTTTAAAAAAAAATAGAAAGAGGGAGAATCAGGGAGTAGACATGAGTCTTGCTACAATCCACCCCATCTATTACGATCAGGCCCCTCTGGGCTTCGTCCAAAGTATATCCAGAGAATCCACATTCTCAGACCTGCCATGAGGCACACCAGCCCATGTCTGGCCTCCCAGTAGCTCTCCCTGCAGCAGAGCCCGAGCCCCCTTCATCTGTAGTGGAATCTTGGTCCTAGCCTGGACAGGGACAGGGTCAAGGACTCTGTCACTTCAGCTTTGGGAACCACAGGCTGAAAATCCCAGGAACGACTTAATTCTACTGAGCCACAGAGCCCAGGCCAGGCCTGTAGCAGGAGCTAAGCACTGGCTGGTGGCTGGAAGAAGCCGAACCCTCCACAGCTTACATGGAGGGGTCAGGTCCATCAGCTTGAAGTAAAGGACTGCTGTACCCATTTCACAGATATGGTATCTGCAACCCAGAGAGTTCACATACTCAAGAGGTGCTGGGCCAGCCACGTGACTCCCCGGGGGCCAAGACCAGGCTCAGATCCAGTCTCTGCGATCCTCTCCGAAGGCCACCGCAGATGGGCTGTGGACACCAGCCTTGCTTTCCCTCCCTTGTTCGCAGTCCCATTCCCCAGCCGCCCCTGGTGCCAGTTCAGCCTCTCCAGGGCCCACCCTGAGCACTCTTCTAGCCTTTTCGCTGCAAGGGCCAGCTCTCTACCACATGTGAGACCTGTGGATGGGGGGGCCTGGACAGCTTAGGTCTCCAGATGGAGCAGGGCTCCCCACCCCCCACCCCAGGCACTGCAGCCACCCCAGCTCTCAAAGCAGAGGTATTCAAGGCTTTGAATATCATGCACCTCAAAATCCCTCCAGCTCCTGCCCATTGCCAAAGCCACTTCCACTTTTAGGTATCTGTTAGAGCAGCACTTCACTTCAGGTACTACCATCTGTAGTAGTTTCCTATCGCTGCTATAACATATTACCGCAAATCTGGTGGCTTCAAACAACACAAACTTATTATCTTACAGTTCTGGAGGTCAGAAATCCAAATTAGCTTTACTAGGTGAAAATCAAGGTATTGGCAGGATTCTGTTCTTTCTTGAGGCTCTAGGGTAGAATCCATTTCCTCGCCCTTGCCAGTGTCTAGTGGCTGTCTGCATTCCTTGGCTCATGGCCCTTTCCCCCCAGCTGCCTGTGACGTCTGCTTCCCTCGCATCTCCTCTGACAGTCCGGCCCCCCTCTTCTAAGGACACTTGTTGATTACAACTGAGCCCATTTGAATAATCCAGGCTAATCTTTCCATCTCAAGATCCTTGACTTAATCACACCCACAAAATTCCTTTTGCCATGTAAGGTTACACATTCACAGGGTTGGGGCATTTAGGACACAGGCATCTTTGGGGCCATTTTTCCATCTGCCACAGGAGGGGTAGGGTTGCTTTGCCGGTCCCCAGCTCCGTCCAGAGGGCTGATCCAGGACTGAGGATCAGGCCTCTATTAGTGACAAGGGATCAGGCCGTTATTCCGGCCAAGACTCTGGCTGGGGGCTGGCTGGAGCCCAGAGCTCCAGGAAACCTGGCGCCTGCCCCTGCTGCCGCCAAGGACAGCCTGTACTCCTGGCGCAGCTGCTGCGCACAGATCAGGTGCACTTGAGCCCATTAGCAGCCATGGTTCAACTGGGACAGCTGCCTAGCTCGGCCGGGCCCTCATGGCTTCTTCTCCCTACTGGCCAAAGTATGCAAAAGCTGCAGTCAGATCAGACGTGAGCCGCACAGGAAGTCCCAGCTTCATTCTAGAAAACACATACGTTGCTGGTTTATTAGTGGATATTACTGACCATGGGGCCCCGGAGAGATGAGGGAGGTTTGGGGCAGAATGTCACTGGTGTTGGCTAGGGGCTGGCGGCGAGAATAGAGAGGTCAGGGCAGGCGTTCTGGAGGAGGCAGCATCTGTGTTACAGCCTGAAGGAGGGGATCATTTGGACTGGCGGGGGTGGGCAAGGCACTCCTGATGAAAGGCACTGCCTGGGTAAAGGGAAGGAGTTGTGTTTAGGGAATGGAGAATTCTGCAGGGAGGCTGCGGTCCAGGGCAGCAGACTAAAGAATCCAAAAGCGGACAGGGAAGGACATGCTGGCCTGAAAAGGTTAAAGCAGTTCTCAAAGCCTGTTAGCAGTGGAACCCGCTGTTGAGGGAAGCTTACTCAGCGCATTGACGGGCCTTTGAAAGGGTCTGCAGGGCCTTTCCCAGAGCCATCCTCCCCCAGCTCTTCAGACCTGAACTCTGTAGGATACAGCGACCACACTCGTGTCATGAGGAGACAGCCAAGGGTTTAGGGCATGGATTGGCAGCAGTTAATGGCCCAGGGTCCAGCTACAGGCGGGTGCTGGAAAAGGGTTTGGGGGGCACATTTCAATAGAGCAGCTAGATGGGCCCCCCATGGAGAAGCCCATGGGCAGCTAGAACAAGCATCCAGCTGTGAGGTAAAGCCTCAGTTTCCTCAGCTGTCAGCAGAGGGGATGGAGTTGCTTTCAGAGTACATCAGTCAAGAACTCTTACGCCCCCTGCCCAGGCTTAGGGCTTGGCTAAAGGAGGCTGGGTGGGCAATAGACACATCCCTCAAGACCTCAGGGGCCTGAAGAGCCTGGACTCTACCATCAGCTCCGTGACACATGCTAGAGGGGGTAACTCATCTCTTGCTCTGGCCCCAGGAAGGTGGGAAGACAGGGCAGGTGAGCCTGGCTTTCTCCAGGCAGAGCCATTGGCTATTGTAGCCTGGACCTCAGAGCATTCAAGCCCTGTGAGGAGGGACAGGAGGGGCCTCACGGTTTTCTGGGAAGGGTTGTCCCCAAAAGTGGCTCCCACTTCAGTGACCCCAGCTGTCCCTACACTGTTACTGTCCTCATGATGTTACCTTAAGGTGCCATATCCACATGTTTGCCAAGACCTTTCCTCAGTGATGGGTCTGAGGCCAGGAGAGTGAGACCATCAGGGAAGCCAGCACTGGCTGAGGTGTGGCCCAGGCTGGGGGACAAGGGGCAACAGACTGCTGGCTCAGGGCAGTTGCCCGGAGATGCTGCCAAAGACAGCAAGAGCCAAAGGGCACGGGCAGGAGGAAAAGGGCAATACCAGTAAGGCCGTACGCAGGCAGAGGTCTGAGAGCACAAGGGGCTCCGAAAGCCAGGAGCCTCACTCTGACTCTGCCCTATAGCACCCTCCCAGGTTCCTTCCAGATAGCCATGACAGGGAGTTCCTGCTCCTCCTCAAAGGAGTCCATGCAGCTGGGGCTGGGCAAGGGGCAGGATACTGGAGCCCTGGGAGCCACTGTGTGGCCCCTGCTAAGGCACATGTGACCCCCCCAGCCACAGTGTGTGTGTGGGGGGGTCAGTCAGGCCAGGTATGACCCCAGCAGTGTAGACCCCCAAAGGCAGGGACCTTATTTCCCATCTCCACTTGGCTAGCTCCCACCACGGGGTGTGAGGCCCCCCTTCTCTTGGGGAGTGCCTGCCAGGAGAGTGAGCATTCCGATGTCAGCTACCCATGCCGCCTGGCTGACTGAGAGTCAAAGGAAGCTGCTACCTTGCGCTGCCCTTGGAACCAGGAGACAAAGGAGCTGCCTGAGGTGCCAGTGGAGACACAGCCCTGGAACCCAGCAGCCTGGCCCCAGCAGAGGATGCCGCCCACTAGACCACACTGCCTCTGGCCACCGCACCACCAGATCAGGCCCTTGAAAGTGCCAGGGGGTGATATGAGGAACTTGAGAAACAAGACAGAGGATCATAGGGGAAGGGAGGGGAGAATGAAACAAGACGAAACCAGAGAGGGAGACAAACCATAAGAGACTCTGAATCTTGGGAAACAAACTGAGGGTTGCTGGAGTGGAGGGGGCTGGGAGGGATGAGGTGTCTGGGTGATGGGCACTGGGGAGGGTATGTGCTATGGTGAGTGCTGTGAATTGTGTAAGACTGATGAATCACAGACCTGTACCCCTGAAATAAATAATAAGTTATACATTAATAATTTTTAAAAAGGCAAAAAACAAAACAAAACAAAAAAACAAGAAAAAGAAAGTGCCAGTGGGGTGAGCCAGCTCGGTCTGCCATGTTCCTCAGGACCCAACCTGATGCAGGGTCACATCAGCACCTGCCAACTTGGAGGTTTCCTGCTGCTGTGGGCAGGAGGGCTGGGCTTCTAGGCCTCCAGGAGGCCACACATCTGCACAGACCAGAGCGGGGGTGGAGGTCACAACCAGGTGCCCGCTCTTCTGGGCTTCTCGCTCTCCCTAGCCCCAACCAGGGACAGAGGGGTGATTGTCTTGGAAACTCCAAGATCAATTGGAAGGAATGTTTTAACCAAAAGCTACGGTAATAAAAAGTAAACATAAACCCTGCTCACTCCTCACTGACACAAGCCTTCCGTTAAATAAACGTGGATGTGTGATACCAGAACAGTGCAGGCCCTCAGCCCACTGCCCTCCAGCAAGCAGGCAGCCATCTCTGAGCTGAAGCTCAGACGACATTCCTGTGCTCAGAGCCTAGGCCCAGTCAGGGAAGTGTGTGGGAGCACACCCAGGGCAGTGGAGGGCTAAGTCAACCCCCAGGAGTGAGCTGCGCAGTGCCAAGGCCCCTGGCATCTAAGGCCCAGGAGGGGCACCCATGTGCCTTTTTCCACGCCGTGTTCCCACACCCCCATTAGGTGGGAGACTGATGGCCAGCCCTGCTGGGGCAGGAGGAAGCTCTTACCCCCAGCACTGCCTGGGGACAAGGGGTCAGGCGGCCCACAAATCACAGTAACAAAACATTAGATCACTACTTGTTGATCTCTCGACACTTTATTGGCCCTATCTCCCAACATCCCCAAGGCAATTCCACCCACAGAGACATTGAGCAACCTGCCCTTGGCAATGCTGATGGGATGGAACCAGACCGGGAACCTGGGTCTGCTCAGCTCTGGGCCAAACTATGGATGCCCCTGTTCTGTGCCACCCCAGGAAAAATATCCCCACCCTTGCTTCTACCCCCAAGGCTCCTAGAACGTAAAGAAATGTAGAATGGCAGAACCGTGGGAAATGTCATAAGCATCTGGGTTGTGGAAGGTACCATCACCTCCCTCCAAGTGGCTCTCCAGGAAGAACGATCAGCCAGGCACTCTGGCAGCCTGAGGCCCTGGCCAGGCATCCGCGGGGCAGCCACGCTGTCGCCCAGACCTCCGGATGTGCAGGAACCGGGGCCTAAGGAGACAGGGGCAAGAGGCTGATTCCTGCCTGGTCCCAGGGGATGCGCAGGGTGGGAACGGCGCACTCTCCCTGCAGCCCCACAGCCGGAGCTGCGGACAGCCTGGGTAGAAAGACCAGTGTGGTGGTGGGGGTGGGCAGAGCTCACCTCCCACAGAAGTCCCTGCGCACAGCCACGAGACCAAGGGACAGGTTAGGCCGGCTCTGAAGCCAGCTGCCAACAAGCTCTGGGTGTCTTGGGTCCACTTCTAAGAAAATGCTCCTACATGGGGGAGAGATGGGTCAGCTCAACCAGGCAGGGTTGGGACGTGCACTTCTGCGCTGCCTGGACTGGGAGGGGTGGGGTAAGAATGACTATTAGGGTAGGCCCAGTACACACTGGGACAGACCCAGGAGACCTGCCCTATCCATACCCAGAGTCCTTCAGGAGCCAAGGTGCCAGGGCCAAGATGTGGGTAATGATGTCCATGCCCTCCTCCCCACCATCCAAGGCTAGTGGGTCTTCGTAGCTGAAGGGGAAACAGAGGAAGGTGAGAGCCTCTGAAAAGTGTGGAAGAGAAGAGCAGGGCCCTCCACAAAGGGGCCCTGTGGAACTTACACTCTCAGCCTCAGAAAATCTGAGGGCCCAGAAGAGAGGGCCCCCAAATAGCAGCTCTGATTCTCTTACCTCCTACAGGTAGCACCCCACCAGGCAGTGCTGGGCTGCTCAGTGAATCCCACTGACTGATAGCAGGGCATGAGGGTCTCCCCACAATAAGGCTGCTCCTATGCTTGGTCTGGGGAGGCCTGGAGCTGGCCCAGAACACTCCTGAAAACCTAGAAAAGGGGAGCCAGCACCCTGACCCACATTACCACTGCCTGTCCAAGGACTTCTGGGCCACCCCTGGTTCTCAGACCGTTTGAGAACAGGACGGTTCAGTGCAAAGCCTGGAGTAGGGTCTTAGTCCCAGCTTTCCTGCTAAGCCCCCACATGACCTTGGACCAGACATCTTTCCTCTCCGGGCCTCAATCTCCTGTAAAATGATGTATCCGGGGCGCCTGGGTGGCTCAGTTGGTTAACCGACTGCCTTCGGCCCAGGTCATGATCCTGGAGTCCTGGGATCGAGTCCCACATCGGGCTCCCTGCTCAGCAAGGAGTCTGCTTCTCCCTCTGACCCTCTTCCCTCTTGTGCTATCTCTCATTCTCTCTCTCTCAAATAAATAAATAAAATCTTTAAAAAAATAAAATAAAATAAAATAAAATGATGTACCCATCTGAGCACCTTCTATGTATTCTAGACCACATCTGATACATGAGTCATTCATTGCTAGGTCCTCCCCATGGCCCTGCAAAGGTCTACCACTCCCCTTTCAAAGGTCAGAAATGAGGCTCAGAGAGGTTCTGTGATTATCCAGTGGTCTTCAGTGGGAAGGCAGAAGCTGTACCAAGTAGGTCTGTGGGCTCCAGAATGAGCCTTTCTTTCAGCATCGCTGCCCCTTTCAGTCCCTTCTCCCTCCCTGTACCTCCCAATGGTGTAGTCCCCCAGGGCAGACACATCCTACCAGGCCCTCTCAGGCCCAGCCTCCCTCCCACCACACCCTGCACCTGCGGATCTCAGGGGCCAGCTGCTCCATGTCTTGGTGGAAGATGTAGGGAGGGTTGCTGACGACCAGGTCCATGGGGCCCCAGGGCAGGAGGTGCGCCCAGCTCCCCTCTACAGTCAAAGGGAACACAAAGCAGAGAATGGATGGTAGCTCTACCTGCCACCATGTCCCTTGGGTAGTCCCTCTCCCCAAGCCACACCCTGGGCCTATCTCTGGACCTGATAACCCAGGCTTGCAGATTAGTGCCCAGGGTCCCCAGCCAGCAGACTGGTCAGGAGCATGTACACTCTGACATGGCAGCTCTTCCCCTAGAATATCCTTGCCCTCTCTTCTTCCCGTCAGAAACCTCCTCAATAGGGCGCCTGGGTGGCTCAGTTGGTTAAGCGACTGCCTTCGGCTCAGGTCATGATCCTGGAGTCCCGGGATCGAGTCCCACATCGGGCTCCCTGCTCGGCGAGGAACCTGCTTCTCCCTCTAACCCTCCCCCCTCTTATGTACTCTCTCTCTCTCTCTCATTCTCACTCTCTCAAAATAAATAAATAAATCTTTAAAAAAAAAAAAAACCTCCTCAATAAGCAAAACTCAGTACAAGTGCCACCTTCAGGAAGGCCTCTCTGATTGCTTGGGCAAAGCAAGAGCCTCTGTCCTCTGCAGCCCCACTGGCCCTGCCATACACTGCCTCCTAGCCAATATGGACTGAGTGTATGGAGGGCGTGCCTGGTTTCAGTCAGTCAATCCCTGGCAACTCTGTTTCCTGGTTCCGTCCAGATGCCGTGTGCTACACCAGGTGTACCACACTCTAGGGATGGCACGTATGAGGCTCAAAGATCCTGTGGATATGTAATGCAGCCAGAACCAGAGCCAGAACCCAAGGACACTCTGCAAAGGTGTGGCTGAGCTGTACCGTGTCCGGGCCAGACACAGGGGCAGGGTAGGCAGGAGCTAAAGTATTAAAGTATTTCGGTCCTAAAGGCTTTCTCTTGAGCTTCTGCTTATCTCTCAACAACAAGCAAGACCTAGTTAAAAACTCATTAGTTATGGGGGGGTTCAGAAAGTAAGAAAGACCCTGTGGCCGGTCCCTGCACGGGTCAGGTCAGCCCACAAGGCAACAGGGACTTGCCTGTCCTGAGCAGGGATTGGTCTGAGATCCCCCATATGTGTACGTGTGTGTGTACACGTGCGCACGGGCATGTATAAGTGAATGGTGGGAAAGCCCTCCTTCCATTTCTGCAGAGTGCCCATCCACCAAGCAGCACCAGTGCCCAGGATCCACCCCCCCAGGGAAGGCCAGTAGGGAAGATACCTAAGGTCACATCGAGGGGGACAATCCGAATTCTGTCCAGCAACCGAAGCCTGGAGAGATGGGAAGTGAGGTGAGCACAGCGGAGACTCCTACCCATGGCTACCAGGACTACGAGAATAAACCCTTCTTGGACTGACAGGTCTCTGGTGCCCACCGTCCTTCATAACCCTGTGGGATCCATGCCAGGCCGCCCCACCCCACCTCCCCTTTCTTAGGAGTGGAAAGCAGACATCAGTGAGTAAGGTAACTAGGGATTGAGAAGAGGCCCCAAAGCTGGACTTCCCCAATCCTGGCCCTTTTTACCCCTGTCCACCTACCTTTGAGCATTCTCCTGGGTCAGGCAGATGGCAGCTTCTCCTTTATCCACGGCAATGACTCGGCTCTGCCCCAAGAACAAACGAAGGGCACATAGGAGGCAGGGTGCCCAGAGAAGCCAGGCCTGGATACCAGAGCTCCCCTCCATCCCCCTACCAGAGAGGAGGGAAATACCCAACAGCTGTCCCCTCTTTGTAGCCAGGGTCTGGCCAGACAAAAGGGGATGAGGGCTGTGACCATGACGGGCTGGGGGCAGCCCTGTCCTCCCATGTCTGGCCACCTCCCACCAAGTGCTTCTAGCAGAGATGGGGGGGGGGGATCAGTGGGAGGGGCAGTGAGTGGCAGTCCCAGCCTACATGGGGGGGTCACAGGGATGCAGAGGGGGCTCACCTGGGGAAGCTGACTCAGCAGGCTGAGGGCAATGGCTCCCGATCCGCAGCCCACCTCCAGGATGAGGGGGCCACCTTGGGCTCCCACTGTACAGGGACTCTGGGCCACCTCCTCCAGCACCCATTCAACCAGCTCCTGTGAGGCAGAGGGGTCCGAATCAGAGTCAGTGCCAACCTGGCCCCCCTGGGGGTCTTGGTACAGAGGCCCAAGCATGGTTAGGCCCTGTGTGAAGGTAGAGGGGTGGCTAAAGCCAGACTGATATTCATGTCAGGCCGTGGGTAGATCACTCTGCCTCTCCATGCCTCAGATTCCCCATCTGTAAAACTGAGCAACTGAGGATAACCAAACTCATCGGGTGGCAGGGGGATTAAACAGAACCACACTCATGAAACATGGATCCCATTCCCAGTATACGGTAAGTGTTCAATAAACCCCAGCGAGGCCCTTTACAGACAGCCTCCCATCTTGTGCTCATGGCAATGCTAAGAACCATACCTGATGGTCCCTGGCCACTTCCTCTGTGACTGGCCCTGCTTCCAGAGCTTTCCCTCCATTAATCTGTTGGATCCTCACAACCAGCCATTGAGGAAGCCAAGTCCCCTCCTGGAGCCCAACTTACAGCTCACAATTGCTAATTACCAGGAGCCGGATTGTTCCCAGCTTCTTCACAGAGCTGGACTTAGGACACCCCCAGGGAGGTTTCTAGACCAAAAGGACAGGGAATTCCCTGGGGGTGGGGCACAGTAGGGAGAAGACAGTCCTGCCTGAGCCCCATATCCAAAGGGACTATGGTATACACAGGGCGCAGGTTAAGTGGGCACAATGTGACAGGAGATGCCTGACTGCACCACACCTGTCTCAGGGGCCAGGGGACACTTCTAGACAGTGTCACTTTGGAAACAATAGGCTTTCAAGTCTTGTCCACCCTCTGCCACCTGCAGAGACTGTGCATGGAAGCCAACAGAGGGTAGAGGTGAGGGTGGAGGGCTGCTGCCGCCCAGAAGCCAACTGTTTCTAATGAGCAGTGGAGTGAGGGCCCAAGTAGCCAGGCATGGAGCTGGGGAAGGGCAGTGTGCTTCATTCTCAAAGGCAGCCAGCCCTTAGGAGAGGTCGCTCTACTTGGGACTCCGGGATCCCAGGCAGGGCTGGCTCAGGGAATGGGCAGAGGGATCAGCAAGTGGGTGCTTCCCTCATCTATAAAGAGATCCACCTCCTCTGGAAAGGCTTCCTCACTCCCTGCCAGGCTCTCTCTCATGGCTTTCCTCACCATTGAGTCTCAAGTCTAGGATGCGGTTTGCCTCTCCCACCAGACTGAAGGCTCCATGATGGGAAGACCAGGGATCCAACCCATCACAGTGTGTCCCAGAGGCAAGGTCTGACCCTCAGGGGGCCTCTTGGCTACTTCCCAAGGGCTTGGCAAGCTCTCAGTGGTTGTGGGAAGCCACCCTGAGTCTCAGATCCCCCACCAGGTCCCCCCATATCTCCAACGTCAACAGTCAGGCTCAGTGGCTCCAGATCGCTCAGACCCATTTTTCACTTAAGCTCCTCAGTGCTAAGTCCCAAAAGGCATTTCATCCTTCCAGGCCCCCCAATCCCCAGAGCAGAGAGCTCACCTGTCCCCAGGGTAGCAAGTCCAAGGCAGGTAGAACTTGGCCAGTGGGTCCGACGCTTTCTATTCCCCCCACCTGCTCCCACCAGGCCTGTACCAGGCACTACTGGAGAATTTAAGGGTGCTTGCAGCAATCTGGGCCCTCAGTGTTGGGACTGACATAGTGCAAGCAGCCTAGGGCTGTGGAGGAGACTGTGGTCTCAGTGCTGAGGCCATGTATGAGTGGCTGGTAGGAGAGCTGAGACTTGTCAGGGGTGTGAGCATTTCCTGGTTTCCTGGCCACAGATAGACCTACTCTGGTTGGAGAATGACCTCTTGGCCAGCCTCCTCACAAAGACACCCTTGACCTGAGAGACACATACCACACACATGAACAGCCACCCCGGGCAGCATGTGAAGCTGAGAGACTGGGTGCCCACTGCCACCAGTGCCCTCTGTTACACTCCAGAGGATCATCTTGGCTATGGGACCACCTGGGGTCTAAGGGTAGAGACCACCCACAAAAGTCCAAAAACTCTCCTCTTCACCAAGTGAAGATCCTCCAGCCTCCATCAGTCTGAAATTGGTGGCTCTTTAGGGAAGGCTGAGGGCGCCTGGGTGGCTCAGTTGGTTAAGCGACTGCCTTCGGCTCAGGTCATGATCCTGGAGTCCTGGGATCAAGTCCCGCCTCGGGCTCCCTGCTCAGCAGGGAGCCTGCTTCTCCCTCTGACCCTCTTCCCTCTCATGCTCTCTATGTCTCAAATAAATAAATAAAATCTTTAAAACAAAACAATGTTTAGGGAAGGCTGAAAGCCAAGTGGTCACAGACCCAGGGCACCTCCTCCAGGTGAATAAGGGAAAAATCCAAAACCATGATGGGATAGGGATAGGAGGGAATGTGGGGAACAGGGAGCTTTTGGCTCTGCTGGAGCCACTGTCTCAGAAGGACCCTATACCCCCTCAAAAGGTCGGCCCAGGCCTCAGCAGGACCTGAGTGCTGTGAGCACCCTCCATTAGGATGCTCTGCATGGGCAGCCCGAGGAGGGTGGCATTGCCTCCCTCAAGCCAATCACAGACAAGGCATTGAGCCTCCTACACCCCACAGAGCCTCACCTCGCCAGGCTGGATAAGAATGGTTCACACTCCCAGCCTTGGGTTTCCCACTGTACACACTGCCAGGCTAAGGGCTGAGCCACCTTCCCGCCCACAGGGAAAGCCCAACTCATCGGGCCACATGCCACCTACAGCTTCGCATTTCTGACTTCTGCCCCTGTCATCAGAAACTGCCCTTCGGTGGATGGAAAGAACAGAGGCACCATGATCTCTTCCCTGCCCCCATTCTCCCTACTCCCTGCCACAGGCCACGTCCTCTCAAGTTCTTGGTAAAGCACCCCCCAGTGCGGCTTCACATTGGGGCAAACCTGGCAAGTTCTCAGAAATGTCTGTACAGTGAGGTGAGGACCTGGCCTCCCAACCACAGCCTCCCCCTCCATCTTCCCTCCCCCTCCTCCTTGCAGCAGAGCTGCTCTCCTGGCCCAGACCCACACAAGAATGGCGGGGGAGGCCCCACATGGGAGCCAGAAGTCCACATCCAACGTTCAGAACCCTGGAGCGCATGGCTGGTGCCGGGTCAGCCCTGAGGGGATTCAAAGGTCATCCTGGTTGCTTCCCTCCCATGCCCTGACCCTTGGCAGCCTCAGGAGACAGTGAGTGACCTCCCAGCCAGAGGTCACAGGCTTGGGGAAGACACACAGTAGCCTCCCAAGAGGCTACAGGTGGCAGGCCACATCCTGCTCTGGATCTCTGCACCCCATCCCAGCTCGTCCAATCCCAGATGGGGTAGCCCCACGGGAGGTTTGGGGCCCTGACCCAGAGTCAGGAAGTCTGAACGCTGCCCCCATTCTCCTCCCCTTGGCAGCCTTGTGACTTCAGGAAGTTCTCAGATTCCCTACTGTCCCTCCCAACGCTGGGCTGTAAGGCAAGGACCTGGCTTCTCAACCACATGATGTGGAAGTGCATGTGGTCAGAGGGTTTCTCGGCTGGGCGAGACAGGCTAGGAAAGTGAGGAGGGGCTCTGGGTCCCTTTTTGGGCAGGTGAATGAAGGCTGATCTTTCCCAGGAATGGTTGTATGCCTGGGTACCTTTCGAGAAACACCCCTCCTCAGAACCTGGTGCCCTCTAGCTTGCCCATCAGCCCACACACGGCTCCATTCACCTGCTCTGCTCTCTGTCACTCACCATTCACCTGCTCTGCTCTCTGTCACTCCTTATAAGGTTAGGGGGAAGCCCAAGAAGGGCCACAGAAAGCATCTCTCCCAGAATAAGGGTGCCTCACCCAGGGACAGCATGCTAGGGCCACACAATCCCTAGTCCTAGTAATTTGAGGGACAGGAGGGGATTACCTGACCAGACAGTAGATCTAGGAGGACTGCCAAGTCACAGATTCCTTCCACAGCCTCCCTAGTCCGAAGGCCCAACCCTCTTATCATCTGGGTCCAGAGAGGACAGTGACTTACCTGAGGTCACATAGCTGTACCAGGCCTCAGGGTGTCCAGCTGGAACCCTATCCACTTCACCCATGCCTCCTGAGGAGGAGGAGGGCATTTTCCCACCATGGATTGGGTAGGCCAGGCCTGCGTACTGGGGCAGTGGCCTGAGATATGAGGACAGTCAAGGAGGCCAGCAGGAGACCCCTGCACTCTTGGCCCCACCTACCCAGCCAACCAGGACACACCAGTATGGAAGAGCAAGGCCTCTGAGAACCACAATCATGGGGTCCCAGCACCCCCTGGAGGAAGTCCGGGGCAAGACAGGTGCCCTAAACACCACCCTCAACTCCATCCTGCCCTGTCCTACTGGCACACCTACCTCTGTTTCCGGGCGAGGGATGAACACTGGGGGGGCCATCTTCAGACTGAGTCCTTGAAAGTCCCACTCCCCGAGGATGTACTGCAAAGGCATCCTGCAGAGGGGGCAGCTGGGTGATCAGTGCCAGAGCCTGGACCAACAGGACCATGACTGGGTTGAGAGATACCACTTGTGGGATACCAAAAATGTCAGGTCGGGTCATGCCTCCTGTGCCCCAGGACTCTGCGCCAAGCCAAGGCCTTTCCCCCCTCCCTTTTTCCTTTCCATTCGCATGATCCCCCTCTCATCAATACTCCATACCAGTACCTCCCCAGTCGTTGGATACTTTCTTCCTTCCTGACGATGAATTAGTTGGGCTGGGGGAAACCAGACACCTGTTCCCCACACAGAGCCCTCACGTCTGGCCCATGGGTGCTCACCTTTGCAATCGGCGGCTACTCAGCTCCTGGATGCACTGTAGCTGCCAAGAGGTCAGGGGCTGGGTCCAAAGTACTGGTCTCAGGCTCTGAAACTGCCCCACAGAGAATGTGAGCAGCTGGCTCCCCAATCTAGGGGCCTGACCCAGGTTTATGTGGACAATGCCTGTGGGCCCAACATTGGCCACCTTGGTCATCCCTGGACCCCTACCGTCTGACACACACTGTAATAGTTCATTGGATGAATGAATAAGTATCTACCTAAGACATTCCTTCAGAAAATTCCCATCACTCTCAGCACTCTCAGTGGGGCAGAAAAGCCCAGATGTTCTTCCCCAGGGTCCTCCCTCCCCCCTCTTCTGCCCTCTTGACAACTCTGCACTTAACTGTTTTGGCTCCAAGGACATGAGCCACGATGTACTCACTGGATGCCTGGGCCTCAGGGATGCCCCTCTTCTCAAAGACTGCAGTCCAGTGGCTGACCACCTCTGTGGCATTCAGTGGCCCAGCCAGAGGCAGATGGGGTTGCCATGAGCTGAAGGCCCAGCCCCTGGTGCCTCCCCTCCTCCCAGGGCCAGACAGGAGGGCCCAGAGCATTCGGCCCCCAAGCTCCATGTCTCCAGGAAAGACTCTCCTGAGTGCTCCCAGGTCCCTAAGTCTTCCTTGTGATATCAGCTGCTGAAGATGATCACTGGCTCCAACCAGGTGGAGATGGTCACAGGCTCTGACTCCTCCAGGTGGCTTTGGTCCAGATGTGACTGCCACCCTGGGAGAGGAAGGAGAACCAGAAGAACAGTTGAGCCTAATGTGACCCACTCCCCTCTGACCTGCTGCCTGAGAGAGGGCATGCTCTTGCTCTGCTACCTCCTTAACTCCATTAGACCTTCACCCACCTATTTGATTCTTCTTGTCCTGACCAGTTATGTTTTCTTCACGTTTTTAGCTGAAGTGGGCTGAAGCCAGAGCTCAGTCCCTGGCGATGCATCCGGACCCAGGCTTGAGGGTTGAACAGATCTGTTCCACCTAGTGTGTGTGACCTTGGGAAAATCATCATTTCTAAGTTCCAGTGTCCTCCTCCATGAAATGGGGAAAATAACACCAACTCCATTGCAAGCAGTACGTTAGACAATGAATACCAAGGGCCTGAGAGCCGGCTCAACACACAGAAGGGACTCAGTGTTACATGCTCTTAACTAATATACAAGACAGAGGAGGCTGCCTTTGCTTGGGGGGCCTTGCTTTTGACATTTTGCTTGTATTGTGACTGATATGTATGCTAAAACTCTCCGTCCCCACCCCCACTTGACCCATAAGCCTAAACATCAGCATAAATTCCCAGGTTAAAAAAAAATTGACAATTTTTGTTAACTTTATATTTAAGATGTCACAAACAAGGTTTACCAGAAGGTTTAAAATCAGTGGCTCCCTTTCCCTTCGCACGGACCAAGGTCCAAACTAGCATGTACTGAGCACCTGCTAGGTGTCACATCTTCAAAAACAAGCTGGGAGGAAAAGGAGGCTCCAAGTGAGAAAGCGACTTGCCTAAGATCACCTAGCTAGAACTGCCCCAGGCAGGACACAACCCCAGGTCCTCCGGACTCCAGAGGCGGCTCTGACCACTTGAGCGTTGCCCCAGGAGGAGCCGAGGCCCGAAGTCAGGGATGCCGCTTCCCTGTCAGCTCTGCAAGGCATCGTTAATGACCCAGGCGAGGTCGCCTCTCCCCGAGCCTGTTTCCTCATCTACATAACGCGGGGTGGGGGGGGGGGGGTCCCAAGGGTATTGCAGTCCAGGGGCCCCCGTCCCGGTTCCCATTTCTAAGGCATACCTGCCTGAAGGGTTACCCCGCCCGCCCTCCTGGCGGCAGAAACTGCCGGGGCTCGGCTCCCGGATGTGCATGACTCGCGGTGCCCTCCCTCGGACGCCCCGCTTCCGGGGTCGGTGCGTCTGAGAAAGGGCTCGGGCGGATCCAGCAACCCCCCAGCTCCAGGGTTCCTAGGGCTCCTGGGTTCCAGCGGACTGCTGGGTAGGCTATGAAAGCCACGCGGGCTACGCCTGCAGCCCCACGGGTGGGAGAGTGCATAGATGTGTGGGAGGTTGCTCCCTGGGGGCCAGGGCCCTCGATTCTTCCAGAAGGTCACGGAAGGGACATGGCTCCAGCCCGCGAGGACTACGCGGACCTGGCTTTTGGGTACCCGGCCGCGGTGGTGTGTTGTCAGTCCGAGCGGGGGCGTGTCGCCAGCCAGCTCCGGGTTTGAGAACTGGGGCGCGAGATCCAGGGGCGTGGTCGAGCGTAGCCTCAAGGCCGGCCAAGCAGCACGTGGACGGATTCCAGTGTTGGGGGCGGGTAGCAATTTGAGGGTGGGATCCGGTGTCCAGGACTTGGCCGAGGAAGTGGCCCGAGTCGCGCTGGGGGCCAGGTGGCCACTGGAACCCGGGGCCGCTCTTGACCCTTTTGCTCCCGGGTTTTAGGGTTTGGAGCAGGGGACTCGAAACTGGACACAGGAGACTTGTGTTCGAATCCTGAGTGTTGCCAGCTCACTCTGTGGGCCTCAGCTTCTCCTTCTACAAAATTCATGGCAATGTCCCACAAAGTGTGGCCTGCCGACGCCCTCCCCCACCAGAATCTATTGTTAACTAGATCACTGTTAACTAATAAACATGCAGTTTCCCCGGACTCGGTCCCAGACGGGGGGGTGGGGGGTGGGGGGGAGGGGAGCCTCGGGGATCTGCATTTGTAACAAAAGCTTCTCGGGGTGATCTTCGTAAGATCCTTTGAGAACCCAAGGATTACAAGGTATCTGAAGGCCCCTCCCCTGGGACGATCGCGCCGTAGATGGAGGCTATTGTGAGGGGTATATGTAGCCTTGCCTGTGTCAGACCGCCCAATAATAATACCTCTCCAATAATAATACCAACAGCTCCCAACTTCTCTGGACTGAGCTACCCCATTTCTAACCCAGGTTGGGTGTAGTTCACCAAGAACCCTCTCAGTAGAGCCCATCTGAGCAGGAAGCCGAGCTCCAGGGAGGGGAAACATCTCGCTCTAGGTCACAAAGCAGTAAAGCGGCGAGCCAGAGTTAACGCAGGTCCAAGGACTCCCAGTCCAGGGCTCTCCCGGAGCCTCCAGCGTCCGCCTCCGTTTTGGGAGCACGAATCTATCTCGGCGGAGGTGGAGCTCCGCCCGAGTTCTGGTGCAGGAAGGGCTTGGCCACCCACGACCCTGTACCCGACTTCGGCGTAGACCACGGGTAGTGAGGGGTGGTCTCCACGAACCGAGACCCTGTGTCCGGCTCCTGCTGGGGGCGGAGCCAGATCCAGCGACAGGCGAGCGGGCCAGTGTCGGGCAGGCTGTGGGCCTGACAGCCAATCGGGAGCCGGGGGCGCGGAGCCGGCAGGGAGGCGAGGCGCTGGAGCGTGGGGGACCGGCGGGGCTACTCGCCTCGGCCCCACCCCCGCGGTGGGTCCAGGCCCGGCCTGTCCCAGCCCCGGCTGGCTGAGCCGGCTCTCGCGGCTGCGGGCGGTGCGCTGTAGCGGGCCCAGCCCGCGGCTCCGGGCGCACTGGGAGGGCGGACCTGGGCCCGGACCCGCTGCCCCCGGCCCTGGCCTTCTGCCGATCGCCACCACCC